>NW_027672789.1:0-455224 GCF_964194105.1 Spermophilus citellus | reverse complement strand
CACCAACACTCCTCAAATTATTCCATGAAATATAAGAAGAGAGAGCACTTCCAAACTCACTCTATAAGGCCAATATCTCCTTGATTCTAAAATCAGACAAACACAGAAAAGAAAGTGTACTTCAGACCAATACCTCTAAAAAGCAGAAGCAAAAATTCTGAATAAAATTCTGGCAAATCAAATACAAAAACATATCAAAAAGATGGTTCATCATGATCAAGTGGGATTCATCCCAGGGATGCAAGGTTGGTTCAATATACATAAATCAATAAATGTAATTCATCACATCAGTAGATTTAAAGATAAGAACCTTATGATCACCTCAACAAATGCTGAAAAAGCATTTGACAAAATACAGCACCCCTTCATGTTCAAAACACTACAAAAACTAGGGATAACAAGAACTTCCCTCAACATTTCAAAGGCTCTCTATGCTAAGTCTCAGGCCAACATCATTCTAAATGGAGAAAAACTGAAGGCATTCCCTCTATAATTGGAAACAAGACAGGGATGCCCTCTCTCACCGCTTCTATTCAATATAGTTCTTGAAACATTGGCCAGATCAATTAGACAGGTGAAAGAAATTAAAAGAATATGTATAGGAAAAGAAGAACTTAAACTAGCACTATTTGCTGATAATATGATTCTGTACCTAGAAGACCCAAAAAACTCCACTAGAAAACTTCTAGAACTAGAATTCAGCAACGTAGCAGGATATAAAATCAACACGCACAAATCAAAGGCATTTCTATATATCAGTGACAAATCCTCTGAGAGAGAAATGAGAAAAACTACCCCATTCACAATATCCTTCAAAAACAAAAAGAAACTTGGGAATCAACAAAAGGTGAAGGATCTATACAATGAAAACTACGAGACACTAAATAGTAATCAAAGACCTTAGAAGATGGAAAGATTTAACTTGATCTTGAATAGGCAGAACTAATATTATCAAAATGGCCCTACTACTAAAAGCACTCTACAGATTTAATGCAATTCTGATCAAAATCCCAATGGCATTCCTCATAGAAATATAAAAAGCAATCATGAAATTTATCTGGAAAAATAAGAGACCCAGAATAGCTAAAGCAATCCTTAGCAGGAAAAGGGAGGCAGGTGGCATTGCTATACCAGACCTTAAACTATACTACAGAGCCACAGTAACAAAAACAGCATGGTACTGGCATCAAAACAGGCTGGTAGACCAATAGTACAGAATAGAGGACACAGAGACCAACCCACAATACCACAATTATCTTATATTAGATGAAGGTGTTAAATATATGCACTGGAAAAAAAGATAGCATCTTCAACAAATGGTGCTGGGAAAACTGGAAATCCATAGGCAGCAAAATAAAACTGAATCTCTCTCTCTCACTATGCATAAAGGTTAACTCAAAATGGATCAAGGATCTAGCAAGTAAACCAGAGACTCTCCAAATAGAAGAAGTAGTAGGCCCTAATCTCCATCATGTGGGATTAGGTTACAACTTCCTTAATAACACTCCTATAGCACAGGAAATAAAACCAAGTATCAACACATGGGATGGAGTGAAACTAAAGATTTTTATCAAAAAAAAAAAACAATAGAAGAGAGTCTACTTTCTGGGAGTAATTTTTACCCCTCATACATCAGATAGAGCACTAATCTCTAGGGTATATAAAGAACTCAAACATCTTAACACCAAATAATAATAATAATAATAATAATAATAATAATAATAATAATAATAATAATCCAATCAATAAATGGGCCAAGGACCTGAAAAAACACTTCTCAGGATATACAATCAATCAACAATTATATGAAAAAATGCTCATCATCTCTAGCAGTCAGAGAAATTCAAATTAAAACCACTCTAAGATTCCATCTCACTCCAGTAAGAAGGGCAGCTATTATGAAGACAAACAAAAATAAGTGTTGGCGAGGATGTGGGGGAAAGGTACACTCATACACTGCTGGTGGGACTGCAAATTGGTGCAGCCAATTTGGAAATCAGTATGGAGATTCCTTGGAAATCTGGGAATGGAACCACCATTTGACCCAACTATTTCTCTTCTCGGACTATACCAAAAAACTTAAAAACAGCACACTACAGAGACACAGACAGGTCATTGTTTATAGCAGCACAATTCACAATAGCTAAACTATGGAGTCAACCTAGATGCCCTTCAGTGGATGACTGGATAAAAAAAATGTGGCTTATATACACAATGGAATATTCCTCATCATTAAAAAAGAACAAAATCATGGCACTTGAATGTAAATGCAGGAGTTGGAGAAGATAATGCTAAGTGAAGTCAGCCAATCCCCCCCCCCAAAAAAAAAATAATGCCGAATGTTTTCTCTGATATAAGGAGGCTGACTCATAGTGGGTTAGGGAGGGAGAGTATGGGAGGAATAGATGAATTCTAAATAGGGCAGAGGGGTGGAAGGGAAAGGGAGGGCACAGGGGATTAGCAAGGATGATGGAATGTGATCGACATCTTTATACAAAATTCATGTATGAAGACTTGAATTGGGTGTCAACATACCTTATATACAAAGAGAGATGAAAAATTGTGATATATATGTGTATTAAGAGTTGTAATGCAAAAAAGTACATGTATAATGGCATAAATTGATGTGAACATACTTTATATACAGAAATATGAAAAATTGTGTTCTATGTGAAATAAGGATTATAATGCATTCCACTGTTGTCGTGTATTTAAATAAATAATAAAACCATAAAAAAATCATCTAGAAAAAATGAAACAAGAAAGAAAGAAAGAAAGAAAGAAAGAAAGAAAGAAAGAAAGAAAGAAAGAAAGAAAGAAACTAACTAACTAACTGAGATAGGATGCATTTGGTGCTACATACCTGATATATCCAGTGGTCTGGAGGCTGAGGCAGGGGGATCACTATTGTGAAGCTTATCCTAGCAACTGAGTGAAACCCTGCCTAAATTTAAAAATAAATTGGTAGTAGTAATTTTAAAAAATTAAGAAAAAATAAAATTTTTTAAATATAAATTTTAAAAGGACTGAGGATATTGTTCAGTAATAGAACACCCTGGTTCCAATCCCCAGTTTCACAAAAGGAAAACAAAAAAGAATGAAAAAAGTCCTTTTCAAAGTTACAGAAAACATATTTTTAAATTTATAAATTATATATATGAAAACAAAAATTCTATTCCTCAAGTGACTCCATTAAAGAGAACAAGGAGAAGTGACAGATGAAAGAAACAAATTGCCTCTCCTTTAACCAAACTCTTCTAAGAAAGGAGAACAGAGACTACGAGAGAAATGCAGGCAAGAGCCATGAACACCCCCTTCAAATAGCAAGTATCTAAATGTCTCTTCATCACAAAGCAATTAACGTCTTTAGAAAGGAGAGACTGTACAGTAAAGTCACATTGAAGACAAATTGAGACAGTGTTGAAGAACATGTGGGGTTATCATGAAGGTCCACAGAAACAGATGTGGATCCTACAGCACCTGTTCATATGGGGACACAGCACACTCCTCCAGAGCCGAGACCTGGGGTCTGGTGAAAGAGGATGTCCATTTGGGAATAAATATAAACTATGGAAAATAACCATTTCTGGCAATCAGCCACATTTTGTTTGCCATATTGCATACAGTTTGACAAATACTATGAAACACCATATCAGTTTTATATCGATGCCATATAAATGTCACATTTCACATATAATCATACTTAAAAAGGACACCTGCAGAATTTGAAAAAATACAAATACAGATAAGCACATAAAAGACTGAATTACACATCCTGGGTATAGATGATAGGACTTTTCATTATAAAGAGGACAGCTTCCCTCAGGTTCATCTATGATAACACCCCATCAAAATTTCACCATGATTTCCTTGTAATTGAAGAAGGGACCAAGCAAACAGTTTGAAAATTTACCATGGTAGAAGGGGAGTGAGATCAAGGGTCCCAGTTTATCCCTAGAAGGAATTTGCAACATGATCTGCAAACTGTGGTTGCTAGCAGTTGAGCTCCTCTCTAGCCAGTCCCTGAGGGTAGACAGGACAAATGCAGTCCATCCAGCAGCCCTGCCTGAGCCCTCTCCCCCCTACCTCAGTAATAACTCCAGGCCTGACCAGTTCTTTCTGGAAGGAGTATGTCCAGGCACTCAGAGTCCCAACATTTTTCTCCATTCATGGACTCCATCCTACCCCACCAAGCTTTGGGAGCAATGGCAACTGTGCATGTGCAAATCCCCTGGATCAGAAAGGAGGGGCTTCACATTGGTGTGTAAGTATTTCCCTGGGCTACAATCCCCACAAGGAGTGAAGCAAAAGGGATCAAAACCCCAGCTCCCTGTTTCTTTCTAGAATAGGCTCACATCACCTTCTTGCAGTGAGCATAGGCAGCCTGGGTTCTAACCAATTGCGTCAGGAATTCAGTCACCAGCCAAGTAGGAGACCTTCTTCAGCCTGAGCCCAACTGTGGGAAAGGCTCCTACCAAACAGGTGAAGGAACCAGTCCTCCAATGACATGGATATGGAGAAAGACCCACTCACAGGGGGATAGAATGTAAGCTTAGTTCAGCCATTTTTAATAATATCATGGAGTTCTTTAAAAGCTAACAGAGTAACGACCACTCTGGACGCATTTCCAAAGGAACTTGAACCAGTGTGTTCATAAATGGCTGCATGCCCATCGCTGTTCCAGGATCCACAGGAGCCAGGACGAGGGAACATCTGAAATGGCTTCTGGATAAGGAGACTCTTCCCAGCTGCAGGGCAGTCACCTGCTCCCCTGAGAAACTACTTCCCCTAAATGCACCTGCTCATAGGTCAATAGGTGGCTGATATTTACCAGATGCTCAAGAGACCTCAGATGAGCCAGGTGTGGGATCCCTGTGTCAGGCAGAGACAAAACAGGACCAGGAAAATCTCAGAGAGGGCTTGAGACCCCTAAGACATGCAGTCCACAGTGGGGACACTCAGCCCAAAGACATTCTGACAAGGTGTCTGGCCTGGGAGAGGAAGGGAAAATACACACACACATGCGCGCCGCGCGCGCGCGCACACACACACACACACACACACATTTACAAATATCTAGTGCTTTTTAGTGTACTTTTCTCTCATGTGAAATGCTCAAACAGAAAACAAAACTTTTGCTTCTTATTTTATTACACTGGGGAGGAAAATTGTCACTGGAAATGGGGACAGGGGACTTGAATTTTAGGAATTCATTTATACACGTGTAAAGGTTTCATCTGGGAGACGGGGTTCTGGATCTGATATTTTGCTTTCCTTACATTTAGAACATTCAGGGGGACCCAGGCAGGAGGCCCACACTTGTAATCCCATCCATTCGGGAAGTTGAGGCACAAGTTCAAGGCCAGACTCAGCCTCTGTCTCAAGCTAAATGATAAAAAGTGTGAGGGATGTAGCTCCGTGGTAAAGGAGCTCTGCATTCAATCCACTGTGCCCCCGTGCCACCCCAAAAGAAACAAAAGCTCAGGAGGAAGAAAAACCTGAGACCCCTGCAGATCTCAGCCCCCTTAGGTATGAAAAAGGCCCACTGAGTGGTGATTCTCAGGGTCACAACACTCTGAAATCCACCACAGAAGAAATTCAGGGAGGAGATTTGAGCTGCCAATTTGTACAGGAGATAACCATGTGTTCAAGAATAAGAATAAAAAGAATCCAACATCTTTAGAAACCTAAGAAATGTAAACTAAAACCCTATCAGAGAGAAAATTAAATAGTATCAATGAAGATAGGAATCAAAAGAATTCTAACAAACTCAAGGATTTTAACTGCTTCTTAACTATTTCTGGAAACTGTTTTGCTGTTAAAGACACATGATAGTCCCCCACCACAGGGACTTGCTGCAATCAGTTCATAGGACCAGGATAATACATTAATAGTCATGGGATATTCAGATTAAAAATAGTATAAAATACCATGGGTAAGTTTTACACGGGTGCCATATGCATGTGGTATTATGTATAAATATGATGCACTAATAAACAATCCAGCATGCTTTACTCTTAATGGAAGATCCAGTCCTAAAATTCATCCACAAAGTTAAATATATGTAAACTTAACCAAGAAACTTTTGAATTATAAGAGCAAAAAATTATAAGAGGAAAAAAAAGGATTTATTACCTAACATGTGCATTGTGAAGCTGTACTATTACAATTGTCATCAAGGAATCATGATGTCAACAAAGTCCACCCAGGAACCCAGGAGGATGTAAAAATCATACACTTAATTGCAATGCAAAAGTCATTATCAGGTCAATCTCAGCAACTTAGCTAGACCCTCGGTCAGAATAAAAACTAAAAACTACCAGGCTCATAGCTGAGTGGTAAAGCACCCTTCTGTTAACTACCAAAACAAACAAACAAACAAAACACAAATAAAGTCCACAGGAATAAGCGAGGTCCCTGTAAACCTCAGCTCCCCTCCTGCAGGAAAACGATGTTTGGAGGTTTGATTATTCTTATTAATTAATTAATTAATTTTTTCGTATTTAACGCAGAGGCACTCGACTACTGAGCTCCATCCCCAGCCCTATTTTGCATTTTATTTCGAGGGAGGGTCTCCCTGAGTCTATAAGTGCCTCGCAAACTTGCCCAGGCTGGCCTTGACCTCGCAATCCTCCTGCATCAGGCCCCCTCCCGAGCCACTGGGATGACAGGTGTGCGCCATCGCCCGACTTGGAGATTGGATTTCTAGTGGTCCCACCTGTCAATCACCAAAGCCCGGGAAGACGCTGTGTAGTCGCGCTCACCTGCCAGACAGGACTGGGACAGGGGCTGAGGCTGCCCCAGGGGATGGGGAGGCTGCGAGGGGTCTCCACCACTGTCACGCTCCCCATCCGGCTGGCCAGGGGGACTGAGGGGTGCTCTCCCCATGGGGCTAAGGCCTGTGGACACAGAGAGCGCCCGGAGTTGGGGTCGGCCAGCTCGGGTTCCCCCCACAGCCAATCCCGCCAGACGGCCTCCCTGTCCAGGCACTAGGTGTCACTGCACATTCACCTTTTCCTGGTGCCCAGCAGCCAAGCCTGCCCTGGAGAGCTTCGGCCCCTGCATGGCAGGGCCACCCGGGATCCTGGGCACGGAGCGAAGCCTGGAGTCCAACTGCAGGAATCATGAAACCGCGAACCCACGAGAAATAAATCCCATCCTGAGCGCAGAAGCCTGCCCCCTGCTCGCTGCCTGCGCTCAGGATTGGACAATGCTCAACACAGGGGCTTCTGATTGGACAGGGCATCAGTCAGTCTCCACTCTGCCCAGCCTGAGCCCAGGGAGCCTTCTTTTTGAGTGACAGGGGGGTAATATCTGCTCCAGGCAAGGAGGAAACCAGAATGGCAGGGCTTTTTTATTTTTTCTTTTCCTTTTGAAGTCTGGGCATTGGGTCAGGGTTACGGTGACCAGAATTCTAAGTTCTGTTGGGTTTTGATGTTAGGAAATTGAAGTCAATTTTTGAAAGTTTCATCACCTGGACCTCCTTCTACAATAAGACCTCCCAGAGCATCTTCAGGATGCTGACTTGTCCTCTGTTTATCTGTGCAAAATTCTCCAAGCAGAACTGGCCTTTCGCCCCTTGGGCACTGCTGGTAGAGGCTCACAGGGGGCCTGGCAGGCGCCTTGGAGGAGACTCCCACCGGGTTGGCAGTATGAGAGCTGATTTTCCTCCAGCTGAGTTGAATCTGTATCTTGAGTCCACAATGAGCTGGAGGCAGAATAAGGAGATCAGCACAGAAGACACGCAGGAGAGCACAGACCTGGGTAAACCCCAGCAGCACTGGGCTCTCTCACTCTCCGGCCATGGGGGTTGAATTCAGAACTCGACCTCTGAGCCCCTTCCCCAGCCCTATTTTGAATTTTATTTAGAGACAGCGTCTCACTGAGTTGCTTAGCACCTTGCTTTTGCTGAGGCTGGCTTTGAATTCACCATCCTCCTGCCTCAGCCTCCCCAGCCGCTGGAATGACAGACGTATGCCACTTTTTTTCCCTTTCTTTCTTTTTGAGAGAAATACCTGCGGTGGCCACAGGATAACAGCCTTGCACAGATCAAGGCCACCCTGGGTACTCTTCCTGGTTCTTGCCAGTCCCCTGGATCCCAGGCAATGGGATCCTGCCTCCTCCAAAAACCAGCGACACCCTGCCCAGGTGTGCATACTTAGTATCAGCTGAATACTTTGCACTTGGCAAGAAAAAAGAAAAAGAAAAATGACAGACCCTACCTGCTTGTCTTGATGCAAACAAAGTCAATGTGTTTCCAAAGAGAGCTCTGGTCTTGTCCCCCCAATTCAGTGGTGCAAAAGTCACATAATACAGAGAAGACTTCTCCTTAAGAGGGGCTCAAGGGTGTGTGTCTTTAAGGAAAAACAATTTGGGTTTGATTGGGAGTCCAGAAAGGTAAATTCCAGGTTTTTCTAATTTGGTAAATAACTCCAGACTCCAATGCACCCTGCTCCTCTCTGCCTTAGTTAACTGGAGGCCTCGAGATTACCTGTCCCCTGGGATCACTGCACCTGCAGATGAATGCAGCACCCTGAACCTCCACCTTCCCACAGGCTCCAACACCTTTGGCAGCATCCAATGGGGGAGCCGTTTAAAAAATACTGGAATGTACCTAAAGACATTTCCTCATCCGGCTAGGATGCTATCAATTTGGTCCCATGGTCTTTTCAGTACTTTTAAATCTTTTTCTATTTTATTGGTTCTTCTTAGTTATACATGACCATAGAGTCCATTGTGGTAAACTTATCCAAACATAAAATATACCTTATTCTCCTTAGGACCCCATTCTTGTGGGTGATCATTATGGGTGGATTCACTTAGGTATTTTCATATATTTACATAGGAACATTATGGTGGATTCATGCTACTGTCTTTTCTGTTCTTATCTCCCCTCCCTTCCTGTTGCTCCCCTTTGCCTCATCTACAGAACTTTACTTCTTGACCCCACCTTCCTTGTGATATAGATTTGGTTTGGGGAGATTGCCTTATTTTACTTTAGCATGATATTCTCCAGATCCATTCATTTACTGGCCAATGTTATGAAGTCATCCTTTTTAAAAGCTGAGTAATATTCCACCATGTATATATACAACAATTTCTTTATCTATTCATCTGTTGATGGGCATTTAAGCTGGCTTCATAGCTTAGCTATTGTGAGTTGTGCTATCATAAACACTGATGTGGCTGTGTCCCTGTTGTATGCTGATTTTATCCTCTTTATGCTGAGGAGTGGGATGACTGAGTCCGACGGTGGTTCCAGTCCTAGTTTCTTGAGGAATCTCCATCCTGCTTTCCAGAGAGGTTACACCAATGTGCAGTTTCTCCAACAAGGTGTGGGCATTCCATGTCCCACACATCCTCACCAATTTATTGTTACTGTATTCTTGATAATTGCCGTTCTGACTGGAGTGAAAGAGAAGCTAAGTGCAGTTTAATTTGCATTTCCCTAAGTGCTAGATACATTGCCTTTTCAGTATTTATTTTTTAAAATATTTTTCTAGTTGGAGTCAGACCCAATACTTTATTCTATCCATTTATTTTTCTGTGGTGCTGAGGATGGAACCCAGGGCCTCGCACATGCAAGGTGAGCGCTCTACGGCTAAGCCCCAGCCCCAGTCCCCATCTTCAGTATTTTTTTCTTTTGCTTCTCAGTAACAGCAGCCCAGGTATTTGGGGGACCAGTTTCCTGCATGTGTGAAATGGGATCATTTCTCTTGAAGGAAGACTGAGAAGGTCAAGGCACATGCCCAGGATCCCAGGGATGAGCAGTACCCGGTTGTCTGGCCCATGATGAGAAGATTATGTGGGTGAGAAGAAGGAAAGAGCTGGGGACACCTTGGGGCCAGAACCCCTCCTTCCCCCACGAGGGAAATTATTCTTGCTGTTAGTTTTCTTAAAGAAAATTAGAAATTTTCCTAAGCTACCAGTGCCACTAGATATAGGTCCCTGGATGGAGCTCAGATTTGTCTTGAGAGGCAAGGACATGTAAAAACCAACCCAGTGGTTTTTGACTTGTTGTTACAAAAAGACAAAACCAACAAGCTAGACTTTGGGCTTCTTGGGGACAAAACACTGGGTTTTACCCAATAATTAACAATCCAACAGCACCTGACACCCAATAAAAGGGGGATGGAGAATTAGATGGGTGGGTGTGGGGGTCTGTGGGTGCCAGCTGCAGGAGATTGCCTCTGAGATACATTCCTTGCATTTGAGAGGTTTTTCAACACCAATGAGATAAACAATGAGGCAAGAAAACTGGCAAAACCCTCTGCAATATTCCATCCAGGAAAATTCACAAGCACTTTAAAAGCATCTTAATGTTTACACTCGGTCAAATGTGCCTCAATCAGAATGCAACCGTATGAAAAGAGCTGTCAACATGAAAAGGTTCTGAAATCTGCTGGTTTCTGGACATTTGTGGATGACTGCAAAAACCATATGAGTCCATGGCTAATACATAAGTAAAAATAGAAATCTAATAATGAGAATTCTCTTAAGACTTCCATCCTGAAAACACTGCCCTATTTGCTTTGATAACTTAATTATCATTTAATCATTCCTCTAGCAACCCTTGAGATCCATAAAGAACTGTGGAACATGTCTTGTTGGGGCAGAAATGTTGGGATACCAAGAAGAATGGTTCACTGAACCTCAAAGGAGAGAGTTCATAAATCACCAGAATGCAGGAATGCCCACAAAACTTGAAATTAAAAACAAGAGACTGGGGTTGTGGCTCAGTGACAGAGCACCTGCCTAGCATCTGTGAGGCACTGGGTTCGATCCTTAGCACCACATAAAAAAGAAATATATAAAATAAAGGTTTACTTTCCAATTAAAAACTATGTTTAAAAATAAAGATCAGATTAAAATTTTTAAAAAATGAACTCCCTGCAATGCAGTATTTCTCCTAGACCAGCTTCCTGGATCCCCAAATACTAGCATGACATGAGCAAGCTTAGAAAAACGGGTGAGAAATTACAGAAGTCTGATCTGGCCCCATCTCTAGTCCAGCCCCACTTAAATGTTCCTCTCCAAATAGCAACACCTCAGACCACGTATTTGCTGTCTCTCCCTTTAGAGCTTTCTCACATTTTTACTTTCTTTCTTCTTGTGGTGCTGGGGATTGAACCTAGGACCTTGTGCATGCAGGGCAAGCACACTACCGACCTCACTGAATCCCTGGCCCCTCATGTTCTTTCCTGAATGTGCATCTGCTTTTCTAAATAGGTCTGTTCACGCACCTGATAATGATGAAGATCTTTTCTGCCTTGAAAACCAAGGAACCTACTTTTTCTGTGCTGATGTCCCTCTCTCTCCCTGGAATCCCTTCCCATGACACAACCTCTCACAGCCAGAGTCAGACTTGAGCTTTGGAATTGTGTGGGTTTTTTATTGTTTGGGGTCTGATATCACATACATCACTGGAGGGAGGTAACCAGCAGCTATGCACTATTTTTTTAATAAGCAAAGGACAAGGTTTGGTAGCACATGTCATTAAGGCCAGGGATTTGAAAGGCTGCTTCAGGAGGATCTCAAGTCTGAGGCCACAGTTGGCCTCTTAGCAAGACCCTGCCTAAAAATAAAATATTCAAAGTTCTGACACTGGGTGAGTCTTCATGAACAATGAAGGGTCAGAGTTCCTGTTCCAACAGTCTCCCCTTAGGATGCTGTGTGTAGGTATGTGACTGTTACCTTCCAACAGGACCCAGAGCAGTGGCCAGTGCCTGCCTGTATTAATAAATGGATCAAATGAAGTGAGTAAATAAAAAAAGCAATAAAAGATCTGACATTGTTGCTGGTTATGATTCCATGGATATCGAGGTTAGGTTGTGTTTCTTGGCTCTTGTGTTTTTGCAAGAGAGGATTTTAGATAATACATAAAATGTAATCAAAGTAGAGCAAAGTTTATTGGCCCAGAAATCACTATCAAGAAGGGGGGAGGAAAACAGTGAGGCTTCTCTGACATGTCTATGCCTCACACCCCTTTGATCCTCAGGTTTATGGGAGATGCTGTGGGTGATACCAGAGGCCTGCCCATGGACAAATTCCTAGTTCTTAACCTGCAGTAGGATGACATCGCATTTGTAGGTTCCTACTCCACATGGTCTTGTCCAGAGTCACCAAAGCAAAACCTGAGTGTGTGTGTGTGTGTGTGTGTGTGTGTGTGTGTGTGTGTGTGAATTTTACTATAATAAAACTTTATTATGGCAGCTACTATGAAGACAAAATCAATAAGTGTTGGCGAGGATGTGAGGAAAAAGCACACTCATACACTATTGGTGGGACTGAAAATTGCTGCAGCCAATATGGAAAGCAGTATGGAGATTCCTTGGAAATCTGGGAATGGAACTACCATTTGACCAAGCTATCCCTCTCCTTGGTCTGAACCCAAAGGACTTAAAAAACAGCATACTACAGAGACACAGCCACATCAATGTTTATAGCAGCACAATTCACTATAGCTAAATTTTGGAGCCAACCTAGATGGCCTTGAGTGAATGCAAGGATAAAAAAAATATGCATTTTATATATATATATATATATATATATATATATATATATATATATATATGCATTATATATATATATATATATATATATATATATATATATATATATATAATGGAATTTTAATCAGCAACAAAAGAGAATAAAATCATGGCATTTGCAGGTAAATGGATGGCATTGTAGAAGATAATGATAAGGGAGGTTAGCCAATCCCCCAAAACAAATGCTGAATGTTTTCTCTGATATAAGGGGTCTGACTCATAGTGGGGTAGGCAGGGGTAACATGGGAGGATTAGATGAATTCTACATAGGGAAAAGGGGTGGGAGGGAAAGGGAGGAGGCAGGAGATTAGTAAAGATGGTGGAATGTGATGGACATCATCTTCCAAAATACATGTATGAAGACTTGAATTGGGTGTCAGTATATGTTATATACAGAGATATGAAAAATGTGCTTTATATGTGTAATAAGAATTGCAATGCATTCTGCTGTAATTTAGTTTTTAAAAAGAACATTATGAAAAGTTTAACATGTTATTCTAAATATATAAATGCAACTCTTAATTCACTTTGGTCTGCACTGACGGGTTCTAATTGGAACTTTTCTGGGACCAGTAGGAAATAGGGGCACAACATACTATCAGAGAGGACACTCCCTCTTGAGAGTGTCCCTCTTTACCTTCCTTATGTCTTTAAATAAAATAATACCTGATAGAAATAGTAGTTAGCAGATGCACACTAGTGACAGGAACAGGAAGTTCACATGCCAAAGATCCAGGACAAGTCTAGGTCGCTTTGGCCCATGCTGGTCTGGAACGGTTCTTACATATTTGATGGTTAGGTGAAATCATCCTATCTTTTTGAATTCTGGAATCCAGTCTGTGAAAGTGTCCCAGAACTTGTCCCCTCCAGGTTAACTTGTGTTCTCACTGGCAGAGAAGACCCATATTGCTCAAAGAAATCACAGGTTGTTGGCTGAGGGATGGAATTTAGCACATTGACTTGGCCCAGGCAGGGCTCTAGGTAAATGACTTTTCTAAGAAAACACATGTGGAGGTCTCTGCACAGTGGGCCAGGTTCATACAATGACTCCCTGACCTGCATGATCCCATCAATCACGTCTGCATGCTACCCATCACTATCAATATATAGCTGAGTGGTAGATCCACCAAAAGTACTGAAAATAAATATATAGATAGGTAGGTAGATAGATAGATAGATAGATAGATAGATAGATAGATAGATAGATAGATAGATCAAGGAAGGGATGAGCTGCATCTTTGAGAACCAATTATGTATCACCCCGTAGAGTTCCCTAATAATTTTGCATTTTAAAAATACAATCATTGGCTTATAAAATTTAGTATCCACTGTTAGGCCAGGTGTTAGATATTCATCAAAAATGGAAAAAAGTAGAGACCAATACTGTGTGACCAGAAACTCGAGAAAACCTTATTCAAGGGCCATAAATCATCTTTCAAAACCAGTGAACACTTTTACCAGTTTTCTAAAACAAACACAAAAACAAAAACAAAAAAACCCACTGTGCGTTCGAGCTCAGAAAGAGGAGTGCAATCTTCTGGAATGGAGGAGGAGTTTGAAGGTCAAGACTTTCTGAGCTTCTATATCTATTCTGTCCCCATTTTTTATTTTATTAACGGTGATGTCTTTTTTCTATGTCTGCTTCTCCATGCATTCAGTGTTTCCCCGTCCCAACATCTGCCCACCGCCCCTGTGTCCCTAGAGGTTCTGCCTGTCCTCTTTGCCACCCCACTAGTCACGGCTCTGCCTGTCACCCCTGCTTCCCCAGGTGTCATCTCTGACCCTCTACTTGCCTCTCTCTCTGGTCCAGATGTTATTGGAATTCCTACAACATATTTCAAAGCCTTTTCCAGACAACCTGTCCTGGGTGTTCTCCAGAGACTGGAAATACCAATGACCACATGCCTGGATTCTGCACCCAAGGTCTCAAACCCTGGTGGATGGGAAGGATTGGAAAAATATTTGCACGAGTACCAAGTAAATGTACAGACTCCTCCCAAGTAATGACAATGGTATAATTTCTACTTACATAGTGGTTAGTTTGTATCAGTTTTTTTAAAAAAATATTTCTAGTTGTAGATAGACACAGTACATTTTTTCTATTTATTTTCATGTGTTGCTTAGGATCAAACCCAGTCCCTCACAAGTGCTAGGCAAGCACTCTTGCCACTGAGCCCCAGCTCCAGCCCTAAAGAAAACTTTATTAGTAATTCAGAGATTATCATGGGAGGTGAGCAAGCTGTCTGCAAACTGTATACATAAATTGATGTACTTTGCAATCTCTTGGGGACTGCTGGCCTGGAACAAGTCTCCCACCTATGCTGAATGAAAACTGCAAGATATCTTCACTGCTGGACTCAGTCTTCATTTTTCTCCTCCCACAAACATGTTTCTTTAACAGGGTTCTCAAATTTTGTCACCAAGAACTTTGAAGTGGCCTTTGGCTCCTTGTCCTTGGCCAGCTATCCATTCTATTACTTGCAGTCAACTTCACATGGTGTTTCTCTGTAACACTCTTATCATCCAGCACTGGTACAGACCCTTACTGGTTCTTGCTTAAACTGGTGGTGGGGGGGGGGACAAAACAAAAACAACTTCTCTCTGTCTTCTGGACTTCAACCCTTATAATCGAAAACAATCATTATTTTCATCATTAAGGAAAATTAACTGAGCCAGGCAGTGTTGCATGCCCATGATCCCAGCAACTTGGGAGGCTGAGGAAGGAGGATTGTGAGTTCAAAGTAAGCTTCAGAAATTTAGTAAGGACTAAGCAACCCAGTGAGACCCTGTCTCTAAATAAAATATATATATATATTTAAAAAGAGAGGGACTGGGGATGTGATTCAGTGGTTAGGCAGCCCTGGGTTCAATCCCTGGTGCCAAAAATAAATAAATAAATAATGAGCAGAATTGACCACTGAAATTCCTTCTAGGAAGCTTTCAAACTCTCACAGCCTAGTAATCAGTGGAGGTTGACAAATGATAGCCCAAGATCACAAAAAAATATGTGCTTCTGCATGCATTACATGGTATGAGAATGAGGATTAAATTCTTCCATGGATGATGACTATAGCATTTTCCTTTTGGAGAGAACAAGAGCCTCCACTGGCTCCTCGTTATGCCCAGGGACTGATACCTCATCCCTCAGATCATGGTGGCATCAGTGGGGGGCGTGTACCTTGCATTGTCAGATGAATTCAGGTTCAACCCTGGGAGCTAGGCATGCACCAGACTTCCTTGGTTACACATGAGCCATTGTTAAAGGACAGTTTGGCATACAACCATATACTATGGAAATGAGGTTCAACTTCCTTCCTGGTGGACATTTTAGCATTACAATGAAGTAGAATAGACTTCCCAGTCACTGGTACTTTCTCTTGAGTTTATTTGTGAAACAGGTTCATCCTAAACTTATTAAACACATTTCAACTTCTTGGGTCAGAGTCTCATGGGAAATCATGTTTTCCGTTAGGAGAGGGGCAAGATGTGTCTTTTATTCTTAACCTCCAAGGTGCTAACAATGCAACATGGGCACAAACAGAATGTGGTGCTTGAGTAATTGGAGAGATGTTATCTTCTACACAAGTGGAGCACTATCAAGACACTCAGTCTCTCAACAAAGATGGCAACACACCACTAACAGGAAGGTATTAGAAAAACAGTATATCAACTGGGAAACTGCTGGAGACGGCAGAGGCTCATGCCCCTAGAGGGCTGGGGTGGGGTGGTGTGGGATTGCATCATGCTACTCAGAACACTTTGCAATTTATAACTCATGAGTTGCTCATTCTGGAATTTTCTATAGCTTACAGAAAGGGAAACCATGGATAAAAGGAACTATGACAGTCAAATTGCTGTAAAACAAATACCAAGAGGCAATCTCGTGAGTTTTCAGAGATAAATAGTTGTTCAGGTACAAGACAGCATTAGTGGGTTTCCCTAGAGAATCCAAGAAGCTGGAAGGCAGTGAAACTTGTTTTTTTAATCATCAATAATTTTATACCTTGCTAAAATGTGCTTCAAAAGATAAGGGGAGATTTGTACAAGGAAATGTTTGTGGTGAGTAAACGACTCTTCCAGAAATGCCAATAAAGCCATTAAGGTTTAAGGAAATGAAAAAAGACAGAACCTTGAGCCCACATAAAATGATGAGAAGTAGTGGTATATATAGCTCAGTAGCTCAGTATGGTAGTAAAATGTAGCTATTACCATGGAGTATTTAGTTTCTAACTCTTTTCTATTTGTTTTAAAAAATAAGTGTAAAAATTTGTACTCTATATGTGTAATAAGAATTGCAATGGATTCCACTGTTGTGTATTAAAAAATAAAATTTAAAAAATTTAAAAAATAAATGAGTGCAAAAGTAACACTTAGAACACCAAAATAACACTTAGAACCAAACAAACATTGATGCTGAATGACTACAAGACTCCATTTTTCATTGCTATCAGGAAATACTTAAAGATGAATAACTTGTGATTAGAAAAACATTTAGGTCAGAATTTTAGAGTCTGAGAGACCAAGATAAAGGGATACCATTCATTTGGCTTCTGGGGAGTACCCACTTTGCTCTATTCTAGCATGGTGGCTGTCATCAGAGTGGGGACAAGTGGAAGAGGAAAAATTATATAGACCAATCCAAGCCACAGACCATAGAAGGTTAGTCTTCATTTTTCATAACAACTCATTTTCTCAAAAACTCATTCCAAGGGACTAGCCTCCATTCCTCCTGAGGGTGGTGTCCCCAATGACTGAATTAACGCCCAGTAGACAGCACATTTGTAAGGTCCCCCTGCCTCAGTGCTACCATAAGGAGGGCCAAGTATCCAAAACCTAAGCTTGTTTGTGGACAAATGATATCCAAGCCATAGAAGACACACGATGCATGAAGTTATAGTCTATGACAAAGATAAAAACGAGGACTGAGGGACAAATCTGTAAGATTAGCAAAAATTTTCTATAATATTGAAACTAATTTGGGATGAATAAAAACTGATTGTCATAAATTTAAGATGTTAGAGCTCCCAGAACAATCACCAAGGAAAAACTAAAACATGTGCCAAAAGAAGAAAATAAAATAAAAATGGTACACAAGAAAAATGAATCATTAATAGGCAATAATGGGAAAATTGATGGACCAAAGCATATAAGTAGAAAACAAGTGGCAACATAGAAGCAGCATTTTGTTCATTACTATTACTTTTTTAATTACTATTACTGCACATAGATCCAATTTGTTCCAATTTTAGAAAACATATTGATCAAGTTGGGCATGCAGCACACATCTGTGACTAGAAACTCAGGAGGCTGAGGTAAGAGGATTCAAGTTTGAGTCCAAACTCGGTGGACTTATGGAGAGCATGTCTAAGTCATCATCATCTGGACACAGTGGTGCAATGCTGTCACTAAGCTACTTTTGAGACTGAGGTTAGGGTATCACAAGTTTGGTGCTGGCATCAGCAACTTAGCATAACACTGTCTGAAAATAAAATATAATAATATTAAAAAAGTGGCTGGGGATGTAGCCCAGTGTTAAGGCACCCTTGGGTAAGAGACCTAGAATCAAACAAAATTGTTCTGCTGTCTACGTCAGATTCACTTTAGATTCCAAAACAAAGGCTGGATGAGAATAAAAATAAAATATAAAAACATAAAAATAGCAATCAAGAACCCAACACAGTGGTGCAGGCCTGTAATCCCAGTGACTTGGGAGGCTGAGGCAACTGGATCATGAATTCAAAACTGCAGGTGGTAAAAATAGAGTTCCTCTTGGTGGAATGGTCTGGCTGCAAAATAAAAGCTAAGAAAGGTAAAGCAGGGGGGAAACCCCACAGGATACAGAAAGTAATTTTAAAAGCAGCGGTGGGATGGGCTAGCCTATCTTAGGGATGAAGCTTCCACACTCAAAAGAGCAAACTGGAGCCCATGTTTGCTTTATTTATATCAGGGAATATCAAATGTTTTCCATGGAATGTTCTTTGCCAAGTAAGGTAGAAGGTGGGCTTTGCAGTTCACAATGGGTTATGCTCAACTCCAGAGATCCAAGAGGGGTCTTCCTAGTAGAGCAGAGATAGGGTCATGTGCCTTGGGCAATCTAGTGCACTCAGGGGAGATGTAGATATTTCCCAAGGTTAGACCTAAATCTCCATGGCTCCATTCCCAGAGAAGACCCTCAAGTAATACATGGGTGGCACCCTGCATATTCCCCCTTTTTACTTTGTAAAAGAAAATGATGAGCTGTTATTTCAAGTTCCTGGATTCTTTTCCTGAGAGTGTGACAACCTATTATCACAATACAAAAAATAACTAGTAGCAAACATCTTATTCCAATAATATACCATGCAGAGTGTTTCAGTGTGTTTCCAGAGTTAAAGCCATTCCATTCTTGAAGTATTTTCAGTTAGAGAGGTAGGATCCAAAAGATCAATTTTGCTTTTTTGAATATCCTGATGTTTGATGTAACTCCATAAGATCCAGGCTACTATTACTTGCTATGCCAAATGCCCATTAGATGATTTAACCTTTTCTCTATCCCATTGGGAAGCATTATATTTGCCTGCAGAAACAGACATTCATAATCAGATCGCATTTAAACCTTTCCTTAAACTTGATAGCAGAAAGCTTATTACCAATATTTATGACAGAAGTTTCTAAGGCATTCAATTTAGTTTCAATATTTCTATCAATATTTATTATTATTGAGGGCTTTGGAAGTATTTTGAGCCAAATTATTAAGAAAATTTGCATGTTGAATATTCTGAGATATAGTCGCTGAGGCTGTTTCTGTAGAAGTGATAATAAAATGAATACAATTTTAAAAATCATAACCAAGAATTATGAGTTCAAGAGCTTGCATTTATTGTAAAACCTGAACACCAGCATCAGCATGCCATGGCTCTGAAATGTTGACTGGTAGTAAGACAAAGGAAGACTGGTGAAGGACTAATGTTCCTATCCCTCTGTTATATGTAGTGATGCAGTTAGGTAAATTGCACTTCTTACAGGCTACAAGATATTTATCATCATTTCTCTTAACTCTCATATTTCCAGTAATTAAAGCATAAGGAGATTGAACACAGGCCTGCAGGCCATACCAGGAACCCTCTTTACACCCCCTGCCTACAAAGTCAGGCATAGGGCTGTCAGTGCAGTATAGGAAATATGAGGCTGCAATTAAGCACCAAACATCTTTTTGGATACGGCCTTCACTGAAGGTTAGGATATTACCAACAAAACCTCCAGGGATCATGGCATCCTTATGTGATTGTGTTTTGTAAATTTTCGGAGACCAGTCTAAAATAAATCCACTATTTCTAGAACCCTTTTGTTGTACTTGCAAGACATTTGACAGTCTATTCATTTAGGAAAGATGCCAAATTCTATTGCAGAATGATTTGGACAGTAAGGTATTGGCAGACGTTCTGTGGCAATGACTGGCTTGTTATGAGAAAGTCCCATTTTAATAACTATTTGGACATATTGCTTAGAGTCCCAGGGTCCAGTACGATTGGCTTGCCTCATATGCTGTCTTTTGTCCAAAAGATACCCCTAGATAGCCAGCATGCTTATTATGGGACCAATATATAAGTAGTTGTCCACTGTAACCAGTATAATTAAATCCAGTCACAGGGATGGGTGTAACCTGAGTATCTGTAAAACCACACATTACATGAGTATAATTGGTAAATACTGGGATGGATTCTCTGGTCCACATCACTGGGTATACCAAAGGTGGGTCTGGAAAATATGTCCAATTGGTTTCTCCCTGGACCTCATTTACTGGACAGCTCAACAGAGCTAACATGGCCACAAGCATTGTGGCTGCAGAGTTAGTTCCTCCTTGTGTTGTACTTCTGCTCAGCCTATATCATTAGATCCTACAGTTGCCTCCATGATGGTAGTGTCAACATTGGGTCTCTTGTGCCTTCTTCATCCTCTTCTTCCTTTGTAGCTTTCTCTTACAGCTGGGGGTCAGGGCTGACATCTCTGGATTAATCTTCAGTCATCTGAACCTCGGTTCTAGGCCCTCAATGTCTGGTAGCACATTCAGGTACCCCAATAGGATGAGAGGCACCTTCTGGGCAACACAAGCATGACCTCTACCCCACGTTATCACTTAATCTGATCCTTTCTGTTGTTATGTTTGTAAACCTTTCCTCCAAACTTGCCTCGAGGAACCGGCTGCAGTGGAAGAAATGTGTCTTTCAACTACAGTGTGAATTTCAGAGTCACAATTTAAAAAAAAAAACTAAAGCAAAGCATGATTAAGGTTATTTTGTGGGGCCTTATCTGCCCCCCATTTTTGGTAATTGTAGCTTAATAGATAAATGAGCTCATTCTACAATGGCAGGACCTTGAGGCTTATGTGGAATACCTGTTTTGTGATCAATACAAAATTGATGGCAGAACTGCTGAAAAGAAAAATTAGCATAAGCTGGAGTATTATAAATTTCAATCTGTAAAGGACATCATAATGCTTCAAAAGTAGCTAGATAGTGAGAAATAACATGCTGAGTATTTTCTTTTACACAGGCATTGGCAAAAATAAATCTAGAGTATGTATCAACAATAACATGAACTTAACACTGTTTGCCAAATTGAGGGATGAGAGTTATATCCATTTGCCATAACTGATTTGGTCATAAACCATGGTATTAAGATAAAATATGTATCATGTTGGGGAAGCTAAACCTGAATTTAGGTTGGTGATTTTTAAAGGTCAAAGAGTGCAGGTGGGAAATGAGAATGGGATTTCATCAGTGGATGAGGCATATGTATTAAAATACCATGCAGAGACTCTTTATTATTTTTTTATTGATTGTTCAAAACATTACAGAGCTCATGATATATCATCTTTCATACATTAGACTCAATTGGGTTTTGAACTCCCAATTTTTACCCCAAATACAGATTGCAGAATCACATCTGTTACACACTCACATTATTACATAATGGCATATTAGTGACTGCTGTATTCTGCTACCTTTCCTATCCCCTACCATCCCCCCTTCCTTCCCCTCCCCTCCCCTCCCATTTTCCCTCTCAACCTCCTCTGCTGTTGTTCAATTTTCTCCCCTTTCTTTCCCCCCTCCCCCTTGCTCCTCATAACCTCTTATAATTTTGTGTATCATTGAAGGTCTCCTACCATTTCCATATGCTTTCCCTTCTCTCTCCCTTTCTCTCCCCCCATTCGTCTTTGTTTAATGTTAGTCTTTTCCTCATGCTCTTCATTCCTGTTCTGTTCTTAGTTGCTCTCTTTATATCAAAGAAGACATTTGGCATTTGTTTTTTAGGGCTTGGCTAGCTTCACTTAGCATAATCTGCTCTAATGCCATCCATTTCCCTGCAAATTCTATGATTTTGACATTTCTTAGTGCTGCATAATACTCCATTGTGTATAGATGCCACATTTTTTTATCCATTCATCTATTGAAGGGATCTAGGTTGGTTCCACAGTCTAGCTATTGGGAATTGTGCCGCTATAATCATTGATGTGGCTGTATCCCTATAGTGCGCTCTTTTAAGGTCCTCAGGGAATAGTCCGAGAAGGGCGAAAGCTGGGTCAAATGGTGGATCCATTCCCAGCTTTCCCAGGAATCTCCATACTGCTTTCCAAATTGGCCCCACCATTTTGCAGTCCCACCAGCAGTGTACAAGTGTACCCTTTTCCCCACATCGCCGCCAACACTTATTGTTGTTTGACTTCAGAATGGCTGCCAATCTTACTGGAGTGAGATGGTATGTTAGGGTGGTTTTGATTTGCATTTCTCTGATTGCTAGAGATGGTGAGCATTTTTTCATGTACTTGTTGATTGATTGTATGTCCTCCTCTGAGAAGTGTCTGTTCAGGTCCTTGGCCCATTTGTTGATTGGGTGATTTGTTATCTTATTGTTTAATTTTTTGAGTTCTTTGTACATTCTGGATATTAGGGCTCTATCTGAGGTGTGAGGGGTAAAAATTTGTTCCCAGGATACAGGCTCTCTATTTACCTCTTTTATTGTTTCCCTTGCTGAGAAAAAACTTTTTAGTTAAAGTAAGTCCCATTTGTTGATTCTTGTTATTAACTCTTGGGCTATGGGCGTCCTATTAAGGAATTTGGAGCCTGACCCCACTATATGTAGATCGGAGCCAACTTTTTCTTCTATCAGACGCAGCGTCTCTGATTTGATATCTAGCTCCTTAATCCATTTTGAGTTAACTTTTGTGGATGGCAAGAGAAAGGGATTCAATTTCATTTTGTTGCATATGGATTTCCAATTTTCCCAGCACCATTTGTTGAAGATGCTTTCCTTCCTCCATTGCATGTTTTTAGCCCCTTTATCAAATATAAGATAGTTGTAACTTTGTGGATTAGTATCTATGTCCTCTATTCTGTACCATTGGTCCACCTGCCTGTTTTGGTACCAGTACCATGCTGTTTTTGTTACTATTGCTTTGTAGTAAAGTTTGAACTCTGGTATCGCTATACCTCCAGATTCACACTTCCTTCTTAGAATTGCTTTTGCTATTCTGGGTCTTTTGTTTTTCCATATGAATTTCATGATTGCTTTATCTATTTCTACAAGAAATGCCATTGGGATTTTGATTGGCATCGCATTAAACCTGTAGAGAACTTTGGGTAATATCACCATTTTGATGATGTTAGTTCTGCCTATCCATGAACAGGGTACATTTTTCCATCTTCTGAGATCTTCTTCTATCTCTCTCTTTAGGGTTCTGTAGTTTTTATTGTATAAATCTTTAACCTCTTTTGTTAGGTTGATTCCCAAGTATCTTATTTTCTTTGAGGATATTGTGAATGGAGTGGTTTTCCTTATTTCCATTTCAGAGGTTTTGTTGCTGATATACAGGAATGCCTTTGATTTATGTGTGTTGATTTTATAACCTGCCACTTTGCTGAATTCATTTATTAACTCTAGCAGCTTCTTTGTAGACCCTTTTGGGTCTGTTAACTATATTATCATGTCATCCGCAAATAGCAATAATTTAATTTCTTCTTTTCCTATTTTTATGCCTTTAATTTCTTTTGTCTAATTGCTCTGGCTAGTACTTCGAGAACTAAATTGAATAGAAGTGGTGATAGAGGGCATCCCTGTCTTGTTCCAGATTTTAGAGGGAATGCCTTCAGTTTTTCTCCGTTTAGGATGATGCTAGCCTGAGGTTTAGCATATATAGCTTTTACAATGTTGAGGTATGTTCCTGTTATCTCTAGTTTTTCTAGTGTTTTGAACATAAAGGGATGCTGTACTTTGTCAAATGCTTTTTCTGCATCTATCGAGATGATCATATGGTTCTTGTCTTTAAGTCTATTGATGTGGTGAATAGCATTTATTGATTTCTGTATATTGAACCAGCCTTGCATCCCAGGGATGAATCCTACTTGATCATGGTGCACAAGTTTTTTGATATGTTTTTGTATTCGATTCGCCAGAATTTTATTGAGAATTTTTGCTTCCAAGTTCATTAGAGATATTGTTCTGTAGTTTTCTTTCTTTGAAGTGTCTTTTTCTGGTTTTGGGATCAGAGTGATGTTGGCCTCATAAAATGAATTTGGAAGAGCTCCTTCTTTTTCTATTTCTTGAAATAGCTTGAAAAGTATTGGTATTACTTCTTCTTTGAAGGTTTTGTAGAACTCCACTGTATACCCATCCGGTCCAGGGCTTTTCTTGATTGGTAGTCTTTTGATTGCTTCTTCTATTTCTTCCTTTGTTATTGGTCTGTTTAAATTGTGTGTGTCTTCCTGACTCAATCTGGGCAGATCATATGCCTTAAGAAATTTATCGATATCTTCACTATCTTCTATTTTATTGGAATATAGGGTTTGAAAATACTTTCTAATTATCTTCTGTATTTCTGTAGTATCTGTTGTGATATTGCCTTTTTCATCCCGTATGTTGGTAATTTGAGTTCTCTCTCTTCTTCTCTTTGTTAGCATGGCTAAGGGCCTGTCTATCTTATTTATTTTTTAAAGGAACCAACTTTTAGTTTTATCAATTTTTTCAATGGTTTTTTTTGTTTCAATTTCATTGATTTCTGCTCTAATTTTAATTATTTCTTGTCTTCTACTACATTTGCTGTTGTCTTGCTCTTCCTTTTCTAGGTTTTTGAGGTGTAGTGTGAGTTCATTTATTTGTTGTTTTTTTCTTTTTTTGAGGAAAGAACTCCAAGAAATGAATTTCCCTCTTAAAACTGCTTTCATTGTGTCCCATAGATTCTGGTATGTTGTGTCTGTATTATCATTTGTCTCTAAGAATTTTTTCATCTCCTCCTTTATGTCTTCTGTAACCCATTGATCATTCAGTAACATATTGTTCATTTTCCATGTGATGTAGGATTTTTCCTTCCTACTTTTATCATTGATTTCCAATTTCATTCCATTTTGATCAGATATGGTGCATGGTATTATCTCCACGCCTTTATACTTACTAAGAGTTGCCTTATGGCATAATATATGGTCTATCTTTGAGTAGGATCCATGTGCTGCTGTGAAGAACGTGTATCCACTTGATGATGGTTGATATATTCTATATATGTCGGTTAAGTCTAGGTTATTGATTGTGCTGTTGAGTTCTATAGTTTCTTTGTTCAGTTTTTGTCTAGAGGATCTGTCTAATGGTGAGAGCGGTGTGTTGAAGTCACCCATACTTATTGTGTTGTGGTCTATTTGACTCTTGAACTTGAGGAGAGTTTGTTTTATGAACGTTGCAGTTCCATTGTTTGGTGCATACAAATTGATAATTGTTATGTCTTGTTGGTGGATGGTTCCTTTTAACAGTATATAGTGTCCTTCTTTATCCTTCTTGATTAACTTAGGTTTAAAGTTGATTTTATTTGATATGAGTATGGCCACTCCTTCTTGCTTCCAAGGGCCATGTGAGTGGTATGATTTTTCTCAACATTTTACCTTCAGCCCGTTTATGTCTTTTCCTATTACATGAGTCTCTTGAAGGCAGCATATTGTTGGATTTGTTTTTTTAATCCAGGTTACTAGCATATGTCGCTTGATTGGTGAGTTCAAGCCATTAATGTTTAGGGTTACTATTGATACATGGTTTGTACTTCCAGTCATGTTCATTTATTTATTTATTTTAGTTTGGCTGGTTTTACTTTTTGGTTATTTTCCTCCCCCTTTATTGAGATACCTCCTGCTGTTAGTTTTGGGCACTATTTTTCAATTCCTCTTCTTGTTGTATTTTGCTCAAAATGCTTTGCAGTGCTGGTTTTCTTGCTGTGAATTCTTTTAGCTTTTGTTTATCATGAAACATTTTAATTTCATTGTCAAATCTGAAGCTTAATTTTGATGGAAACAGTATTCTTGGTTGGAATCCATTATTTTTCAGCGTTTGAAATACATTGTTCCAGGATCTTCTCGCTTTCAAAGTCTGTGATGAGAAATCAGTCGTTAACCTAATTGGTTTACCCCTGAATGTAATCTGCCTCCTTTCTCTCGTAGCTTTTAATATTCTCTCCTTGTTCTGTACGTTGGCTATCTTCATAATTATATGTCTTGGAGTTGGTCTATTATGGTTTTGAATGTTTGGGGTCCTGTAGGCTTCCAGGATTTGGCAATCCATTTCATCTTTCATCTCTGGGAAGTTTTCTAGAATTATTTTATTTAATATGCTGTCCATTCCTTTGGTTTGAGTCTCTGTGCCTTCTTCCATCCCGATGACCCTCAAATTTGTTTTTTTTATGACATCCCATATCTCTTGAATAGATTGCTCATGGGATTTAAGCATCTTTTCTGTGTTGACTATATTCTTTTCAAGTTGATATACCTTGTCTTCATTATCTGATGTTCTGACTTCTACTTGATCAAGTCTATTTGTAATATTCTCATTTGAGTTTTTAATTTGGTTTATATTTTCCTGCAATTCTAGGATTATTGTTTGATTTTTTAAGATCTCTATCTCCTTGTAGAGCTCATTCTTTGCCATTTGAATTTGTTTGTTTAATTCATTTTCAAAATATACTTTTATTGCTTGATCTTGCTGTCTCATGTCTTCTCTAATATTCCTTTCCATTCGAGTTAGGTATGCCTTGAGTTCTTTCCCTATCCCTGCTTCTGATGTTTCTATGTCCTCCTGTAGAATTAAGTTGTCCTGCATTGTTTGTACTCCTTTTTTCCCTTGTTTTCTCATGTTGTCCATGTTACTTTCCAGCTCTATTTGATTGCCGTGTTTCTGCTCTCTTCTATAGATTTATTTGGTTCTGTATTACTCTGTTGTTTCTTCTTTGTGTTGTTAAACTGTGCCTGCTAACGTGGATTCTGCTGGAAATTCCTTCCGACGGCCGAGCTCCAGTGACGTCACTACTCTGCTATGACGGGCCCCAGGCTCCTTGCTGGGGTGTCCTAATGGGGCTGTGTGACTGGACTGTCTCTGTTTGGTTTCAGCTCCCTGTTGAGGCAGGCGGGCAGTCTCCAACCGCCCAGTATCTCAGGCAGCAGGTGGGTGATAGGTCGCCGGTGGGGGGGGGACTCTAGCCGCCCAGTTGTGCGGGCAGCGGGCCGGCTGTCGCCGGTGGGCGGGCGATCTCTAGGCACCCAGTCCTGCGGTCGGTAGTCGGCCAGTTACGCGGGCAGTGGGTGAACTGTCGCCGGTGGGCCTGCGGTTTCCAGCTGCCCAGTCGCGAGGGCCTGGCCTCTAGTCTCCTGGTTTCTCCTACTAGTCTTGGTTTCTCCTGCTAGACCAGATTTCCCCTGAGTGATGGCTCTCGGCAGTTCAAACTGTACTCTGGGCCTGCCGTTTGTTGGGTGTGGAGGGTGTCTATTGGGAACCCCAGCACTCTATTGTTTTGTTTCCGTTGTGGGGGATAGAACTGTACTGCTTCCTTCCCCCTCTGAAATCCCGTACTCAGCCCGGGGGTCAGTGCGGGCTCATTCAGCAGGATTCCACAGAATCGCAGCCACTTTTCTCCCTGCTTGCTAATTAATCGCTTCTCTGCGGCGCCCCACCTTCTGTAGCCACAGGGAAGGCCGGGCGAATCAGTCAGCCCGGATCTCTGGGGTCGCACAATTGGCTATTGGGATCCCTGGCACTCTATCATTTTGATTTTTTCTGCTTGCCCCTCCCCCAGCGCTGGCTAGACAGGTTTCGTTTTGGCTGCTGATGGGAGGGGGAGTTGAAGGTCAGGTGTCTCTAGTTTTCCCCTAGTCTTTATGCGGGCTCACTCTGATACTCCCTCCCCCGGAAAACCTAGGAGAGATTTTATGCGAATTCCCCGATGTATAGGGGATGGGCTGAGTGACACAGACCTGTTTTATTGTTGTAGTCTGTTGGAGAGTGGCGGTAAATACTTCAGCTCTCCAAGATGGTGGCCGCTGATTGCCTTGGTGGAGTTTCCGTTGTGGGGGATAGGACTGTATCACTTCCTTCCCCGTCTGAAATCCCGTACTCAGCCTGGGGGTCAGTGCGGGCTTGGCCAGTGGGGTTCCACCGAATCGCAGCCACTTTCCTCCATGCTTGCTAATTAATCCCTTCTCTGTGGCGTCCCGCCTTCTGTAGCCATTGGGCAGGCCGCGGGAATCAGTCCGAGACTCTTTATTATGTATATTTAGTACATCTTCATCAAAGCTGTTTTTAAAATGTTACTGTAATCGGTACTGAGTCACACCTACAAAATGATTAAGATGTTATAGGAAAAATGTTTTCAAATCATCTGGAACAACTATCCATATAAAACTTGGAACATGATCCCAAACATTATCTCACACTTTACACAATTAATTTTAAATGGAAGAAAAATATAAATATGAGAATTGGAACTACAAGATTCTTAGCAAAAAACATGTAAATCCCTTGACCCTGCATTGGACAATAGATTCCTAGAAAAGACTATTTTTTGTTTATTTCTGGTACCAGGGATTGAACCCAGGGTAGCTTAACCACTGAGCAATATTCCCTGCCCTTTAAAAAATTTTTTTTTACAGACCAATTGCTACATCTGGCTTTGAACATATGATCCTCTTGCCTGAGCCTCTCAAACTGCTGGGATTATAGGCATGTGCCAAAAGATACTTTGTATAATGCCATATATTTGGAAAATATCTACAGGATTTTAGATATAAGATTTATGATGTGGCATAATAAATTTTTTGAAGGGTAAAGATAAATATTTTTACAATTTAGTCACTATGTTTTTTTAAGATATGGACATCATCTAGGCTTCTGTATATGCTATTTGAAATTCCACTGTCCCCAATGGGGACTTCTATCTGAAAAACTCCAACCACATTTACCTTGTATAAGTCAAACCTGGATATCCACTTTTTCTTTATCTATAGATTTAAATAAAATTAAAATTTCTCAAGAGTAAAGATTATTCCTCTGGAGCCAAATGATCCCTAGCCTTGTGTTGAGTCATATCAGCTGAAGGGCTGTCAAACAAATAATATTAACTAATTACCTTCTGACTCCAAACTAACATCTGTATACTTGTTGCTTTTTCATGTAGTCATGAATATATTGTTGAGTCACAAAAAAGAGAAATCTTATAATTTTGTGGGCTTATTTTTTAACAAATTATGAATTATCATGAAAATGGTTCTCATTTTCACCAAACCCACATAAGTGTCAACAGAGTCAATATTAAGCCTGTTACATTCATAAGTGTCTTTATTCCTTTAATAATTATTTGTTCATACTGAAAATTGAACTCAGGTGTGCTTCACCCATGAGCTACATCTCCAGTGGTTTGTTCATTTTTAATTTTTTTTTTTTTGTGGGAAGCCATTCTTGCACGTGATTGGGCACCTCCCTGATTGGGTGTGAGGCATTCTGGCTAAACTTTGTCGAACTAATCCCCACCCTCTCTATGTGCAAGAGCCCTTCTGTGTGGGGGTGTGACTGACCATTGACCCTGACACAATCACTGACCCTGACTTTGAAATGCTGTCCCCCTCGACCTTCATTGGATGGAATTTTCCCCTGAATTTCTTGTTCCCCAATAAAAGGCCATCCTCTGGCATGCTCTCTCTCTCTCCTGCTGGTCCTGAGTAAGACTTGCTGCCCCACCAAGGCAGGAGCCAGAGGGAGAGCCATCTCAGACCTGGTCAAAGAAAAAGGTAATTGAGTTTTTTGTGTTTATTTTGATCTCACTAGTTAACTTCTATGCTATGAACCTGTTGTATGAAGCCAGCGTGCTGGTCGCGCAGCGGAATTGGTGCCCATGAGGGGGCATTTTAATTCAACTAGATTGAGTGGGAGCACACTATAAAGATAAAGGAATTGGTGAGAATTTTGGGTCACAAAAGTACCTGGAGGTACTGAAGGAATGAGGCGTTAAATTAATTAAAATGGGAAATTCAACTTCTATGGATAAGGAGATGTATTTGACTATTCTAGACACTATAATTAATCAGAGAGGAAAACAGATAAAAAAGACTCAGTTATTACAATTCTTAAAGGTTGTAGGTGAATTTTGCCCTTGGTTTTGTGACCAAGAATCCCCAAATTTACATACTTGGGAGAAATTAGGGAGGAAATTACAAAAAAATTGCCTTTCTAATAAATTACCTGGAGGCATCAAGAATATTCAGAAAACATGTATGGCCTTAGAAATTTGCCTTTTTGACTACTTGGATCAGAACTCATGACCCCCTTAAGATCTATTGAAAGGCATTCAGAGAGCTATTAAGTCTATTCAAATGAAAAATCCGCCTGAGGCTAAGTTAATTTCTTTTCCCTTGAGCCTTTTAAAAATGAAAGCTCTCGGGGCTAAACCAAAAGTTAGGAATGTGACTATGAGCTTGCAGGAACAAGATCAGGATATCCAGGAGGAAGATTGTAGAAGTCAGGATCATAGAGAGGAAACATCTGCAGTCATACAGAGTCCTCCGGAAGAGATAGACAATCCTCCCGGAGAGGAAAATCCAGAAGAAATTCCTAGAGAGGCACAAAGCCCTTCTCCACCACGTGGCTTAGAAGCCCAATTTCAAAATGGTGACAGCAGAGATTATTTCCATGAGGCGTAGTCTAAGGAAGAGGAATCAGGCATTGAAACTCAGGACTAACAGAGGAATTTTAACAGACTGCATTTAACACCTCCTGCCCAGGCTATTAGAATTCAGCCATTATCTGCTAAAAGGACAAAATTTAACAGGTACTCTGAATTAACAATGACTTTTCTTACCCCATTCCATCGAGGTATTAAGAAAGCACAGGAGGCAGGAGAGGACATTAGTGGTTTTCAACTTTTCCCAGTTTTTGAGCAGTTTAATGACCAGGACCAAAGGGTTCGAATTCATGCTGTAATTCCATTTAAGAGTATTAAGGAATTGAAGAGTGCTTGTGAGACTTATAGTCTGAATTCACCTTTTGTACAAAATTTGATTGATATCATATCCTGACAACCAATTGCACTGAGTGATTGGATTTAGTTAGCCAGATCTTCTTTGAGTGGCAGAGATTTTTTACTTTGGTGGTCTTATTGGGCTGATTTTTGTACTGAACAAGCAGAAAAGAATAGAAGACGGAATTTGCAGACCCCAGTAGAAATGCTTTTAGAAATGGGTGAATTTGCTGATTTGGAAAGGCAGTTAAATTATGGATTTGCAGTGTATGATCAGATAATGGACTGTGCTAAACATGCCTGGAAACAAATAATTTCCAAGGACCAGTCCAATTTAGTTCTTACCCGAGTCAAACAAGGTGCCAGTGAGCCATATTCATATTTTGTAGCCCGACTGTATCAGACAGCAAATAGGTCTATTGGAGACCTGGGAGCTTGCGAGTTTATTGTTAAGCAATTGGCATTTGAAAATGTGAATAAATATTGTCAGGATGTTCTCAGACCCCATCGTAAAAAAATGAACAGTTTCTGAGTTTATCCGCTTGTGTTCTGAGATTGATTCCACCCATTTGCAGACAGTAACGCTAGCCGCGGCCCTTAAACAAACCCTACAACTGCAGGAATTGGTACAAAAACCCTGCAGAAAATGTTATCTCTGTGGCAGAAACAATCATTTTGCACGAGAATGTCACACTCGAAATTTTAATTCAAGGCTCCATCTACTGTTGATAATAGATACTGCAGGACTCAACCCCACATGGCGGATCAAGATAGCGTGGATCCCGCCTTCTTGTCATCATTTCTGCCTGGCTGGAACACAAATTTCTGGTCGGCCCTCCCCCCTGGCTGAGAATGATGAAGTAGATGATGGTCACACAAACTGACGTCATCGTGTTGATTATGGGGGCCACCATTTCTATTTTACCAGATCGGAACAACAGTTTCCGTACAAGCCCTTAATGATTTTCAAAAGCTATTAGGAGATATTAATTGGCTTATGCCATCCTTAAAACTAACTACTTCTGATTTAAGTTCTTTATTTCAGATATTAATATTTCCAACTGAGCATACCCCAACAGGAGCCATATGGCAAAGATTAGGAGATATTGAGTGGATTTATTAAGCCCACTCCCCTCAAAAAAACATTGAATCCTTTTCATGACTCTATGGCTCAATTACTCATTAAAGGTAGAACAAGGATTTTACAATTAATTGGATCTGAGCCTGATATCATAATTATTCCATTTTCTGTTCAACAGAATAATTGGCTTCTTCAAACTTCTAGCTTATGGCAGATAGCTTTTGCTGAATTTCCTGGCCAGATAGATAGTCATTACCCTCATGATAAAATTATTCAATTTGCACCATTAACATCACTTATTTTTCCAAAGATTGTGCGTGCACGCCCTATAGAAGAAGCTGATGTTTCAAGCTCAGGTAAAGCAGGTTTTTATAGTTGTGTTCACACAGAGGTAATGCAAACTTCATATAATTCTGCCCAAAGAGCAGAGTTTCAAGCTCTGATTTCTGCCTTAAATTACTTTGCAAATGAGCCTATTAATATTTATTCTGACAGCTTATATGCAGTTGGAGTTACCAAAAATATTGAAACTTCAGTTATTGGGTATACTTCATCCCAAGAGTTATTTTAATTATTTCATAATTTACAAAAGGCAGTGCAAATGCGAAGATACCCATGTTTCATAGGACACATACGGGCTCACACTAATCTTCCAGGACCTTTAGTTTCAGTTAATGACAAGATTGATAAATTAGTAGCTATTTTCCAACAGATGTCTTCATATGACTGTGCACAAGCTTCCCATTCCTTGCATCACCTACTGCTTCTAGCTTACGTAAAAAATATAATATTATCAGAAAACAAGCCCATCAAATTGTAAGCTAATGCCCTAAGTGTGTTATTCACACTCCATCTCCACCATCAGGGGTAAATCCCCGTGGATTAAAACCAAATAAAATATGGCAAATGGATGTAACTCATATTCCTCAATTTGGTAAGCAATGTTATGTACATATAATAGTCAATACATATTCCAGATTTATTTTTGCCACAGCACGTACTAAGGAAAATATTCAACATGTAATTTCTCATTGCCTAGCAGCCTTTGCTGTGTTAGGGTGCCCTATACAGATTAAAACAGATGATGCACCCACTTATGTAAGCTCTTCTTTTCAACAATTTTGCCAAGAGTTTCAAATTAATCATAAACAGGAATTCCTTATAACCCCAAGGTCAAGCCATTGTGGAATGAGCTCATTTATCTATTAAGCATCAATTACAAAAATTAAAGGGGCAAATAGCCTCAATCATGCTTTGTTAGTTTTAAATTTTTTAAACTGTGACTTAGAAGGTCACACTGTGGCTGAGATACAAATGTCTCCCACAATAACAGGCCCTTTAGGCAGAGTTTTGTGGAAAGATTTACAAACTGGTCAATGGAAAGGCACAGACCCAGTGATTATGTGGGGCAGAGGTCATGCTTGTATCTTTCCAGAAGGTGCTTTTTATCCTATCTGGGTGCCTGAACACACAGTCAGACATGGAAGAGATAGAACCGAGATTCAAGTGACTGAAGATCGACCCGGAGAAGCCCCCATTCAAAAGGAAGAGATATTGAAAAAAGATGAAGAGAAACCAGATTGACCCAGCTGAAAAGCTGATTTCATGGGAAGACGTGAAGAAGCTACAACACTGGCTTCCTGAATAATTCAACTCCTAGGAAAGAACAGGACCTCAGTCTTGATGGTAGCAAGAGTAATTGCCCTGCTGGGCTGTCAGGTAAAGAGGAACCATACAGACATTTCCTGGACATATTTCCCAGATCCACCCCTGGTACACCCAGCTGTGTGGACTGGAGAATCTATTCCAGTGTTTACTAATTACTCATTCATGATGGGAGGATTTACAGATACTCATATTACTCCAAATCCTGTGACTAGATTTAATTATTCTGGCTACAGTGCCCAATTACCTTTGTGTTGGTCCCACGATAGACATGCTGGCTGTCTGAAAGTATCATTTGAGGAAAAGACAGCAATTGGCAGACCTACAGTGACTAATTATTCTATTTATGGAGACTTAAAACCTTATGCTAGATCAGTAATTAAGATGGGACTTTCCCATAACAAGCCAGGCATTTCTGAAAAACCTCCACAGATACCCCACAGTCCAAATAGTTCTACAATTGATATTGGCACCTTTCCTAGATGGATGGATTGTGTAAATACCTTTTCTGTACAACATAAGGTGTCTAAAGATAGTGGGTATATTTTAGACTGGTCTCCAAAAATTGATGAGACAATTATGAAAAAATTCTGTTATGACACCTGCAGGATTTGTTAGTAATATTTTGACTTACAGTGAGGGTGGTATTCCAAAAGATGTTTGGCGCTTAATTGCTGCCTCAGAATTCTTACATTTTACAGAGAAGCCTTTACCAAAATTTATTGGCAAGAACTGTAAGGAGGGATCTTGCTATGGCTTACGAGCCTGTGTCCAATCTCCTTACCTTTTAATTATTGGAAATATAAAAGTTAAATGGATAGATGACAGATATGTTGTTACATGTAACAAATGTAACCTAACCAATTGTATTACTATGTATAATGGAGGAAAAGGAGTGCTGATAGTTCATCAGCCCTCTTTTGTTTTATTACCTGCTAATATTTCAGAGCCATGGTATGCTGGTGCTGGTTTACAAGTCTTGCAGCAAATTCATGCCCAGCTAGCAAGACCTAAACATGCTATTGGAATTATAATTGTTGGTGTTTTGGCATTAGTTTGTATCATTGCATCTAGTGTTTCTGCATCTCTGACATTGTCTCAAAATATTCAACATGCAAAATTTTTAATAATTTAGCTCAAAATACTTCCAAGGCTCTGCGTAATCAAGTAAATATTGATGAAAGGACTTAGACTAAATTAAATGCCTTAGAGATGACTGTTATAGGTAATGAACTTTCAACTTTAAAATTTAAAGAAAGGCTTAAATGCCATGCAAATTATAAATATGTGTGTGTTACATCTGCCAAGTACAATGCTTATCTCTGGGATTGGGAGAAGGTTAAAAACCATTTATTACATATTTGGCAAAATAATAATAATAGCTTGGATCTTTTGGAACTTCATTACCATATCCAAGACATTCAAAATAATAGAGCTGATTTTTCGGATCCTTCTTCTTTGGCTAACCAAATATTGAAGAAGTTAAATGGATTTAACCCTGGAAATATTCTTAAACACTCGGCCTGGTACATAATTGGATTGTTCTCTTTGCTGTTAATTCCCTTTTGTGTTGTAATTATACGATGGTGAGTCTTCGGAACAAGAATGCAGAAACTCGAAAGAGTGAACCACCGCCTGATTTTTAAGGAAAAAAGGGGAATGGGAAGCCATTCTCGCACGTGATTTGGCACCTCACTGATTAGGTGTGAGGTGTTCTGACTAAACTCTGTCGAACTAATCCTCACCTTCTCTAGGTGCAAAAACCCTTCCATGTGGGGGTGTGACTGACCATTGACCCTGAGACCAATTACTGAACGTGACCTTGGAATGCTGTCCCCCTCGACCTTCATTGGATGGAATTTATCCCTGAATTTCTTGTTCCCCAATAAAAGGCCATCCTCTGGTGTTCTCTCTCTCTCTCTCTCTCTCTCTCTCTCTCTCTCTCTCTCTCTCTCCTGCTAGTCCTGAGTAAGCCTTGCTGCCCCACTGAGGCAAGAGCCAGAGGGAGGGCCATCACAGATCTGGTCAAAGAAAAAGGTAATTGAGTTTTGTGTGTTTGTTCTGATCTCACTAGTTAACTTCTATGCTACGAACCTCTTGTATGAAGCCAGCGTGCTGGTTGCATGGCGGATTTTTTAATAGTGAATTTCAGTTACAACTCCCATTAGGGTTTATTTTTATATGAAATTATACCACTTTTAAATGGGGGTTATTCTAAATGAGAAGAGTGGCATGATTAAAATAAATACAAATATTAAATAGTCATCACCACATCCAAAGAAATGAAAATTTCCTCAACTGTTTTTTTAAGAGTTTTATGCTTCTACTTATTACAAAAAGGCCTTTGATCCATTTATTTATTTATTTATTTTTGTATATGATGTGAGATACATATCCAAATACTTTTCTTTTTCTTGTGGATTATCTTGTCATCCCAGGGTCATTTTTGCTTTTGCTTTTACTCTTGAAAAATATAAGCCACGATGAGAGACTGGAAGATGGCGGCGATGGGAGTGCAGCACCCCAGTGCGCCGCGTCACTGTGCGGGAGAAAGACGAGGTGAAAAGGCTGAAGGCTACCTTGTTGGGAATTTCCAGTGAAATTGAGGTGCTCCAGAATCTAGAGGACAGATCTCCAGCGCGCGGGATTCAGCTCCGGGGACTCGGTCACGGGCGATTTCTCCGCACGGAGGGTAGCAGTACCTGGTCGGCGGACCGCCCCGCGGATGGAGTCTGGGGCGCGCGCTAGTTAGTTAGCGGCGAGGTACCAGAGAGGGATTACAGTGAAGCGGATTCTGGAGGCTCCTGCCAGCGGCGCACTGGCCGCGCTGAGTGCTGAGTTCCGGCTTTGAGACAGAGGAGAGAACCGGTCCAGTTCGATTCCCGACACCGGTCGGAACACGGAGGAGGACAGCAGCCGCCATCTTGGAGAGCTGATGCAATCATCCCTGTTTTCTACTGATCTCAGCTCATTCAACTATGGAACAGGTGATTCCAGGCTGGTATTTGCCTGCGTCTCGCAGACAGATCGCTTAGGCTTGGGACTGGAGAACCTGAGGAGAATACTCTTCGGGGCTCGCCCCTGGCAAGGCGGGCACCGGACTTTGAGTGGCCAGATTCTAGCTCCACGGGTTGCTTTGGCCCATGGCAGGGGATCCTTCATGGACTCTGGGCTGAGGCCAGTTACAACTGGATTCGTGCACTGAGGGGCGGCGTGGCTCTGACCCCCAGAACAGTTTTGGCCCGGGGCTAGGGAGCCCGCAGGGACTGCGTCTTTGACCCTGCCCCTGGCAGAGCGTACACTGAGCTGGGAGAGGTTGGAGCGGCCAGGCTCGGGCTCCCAGGGCTGCTTGGGCCTGAGGCTGGGGTACCCCTGTGGAGCCTGCTCCTAGCAGAGTACGGCAGGAATCGGAGAGGCTGGGTTCTGGCTCCCGTAACTGCTTGAGCCCAGGGCCGGGGAACCTGCGGGGACCACGAGCTGAGGCCAGCTACAAGTGAAACTTGTGCCGAGGGGCAGCGGGGCTCTGACTCCCGGAACAGTTTTGGCCCGGGGCTGGGGAGCCCGCGGGAACTGCATCTTTGATTCTGCTCCCAGCGGAGCGTGCACCGAGCAGGGAGAGTCTGGTGCGGCCAGACTTGGGCTCCCAGGGCTGCTTTGACCTGGGGTTGGGGAACCCGCGGCAGTTGCTCTGTGGAGCCTGCTCCTAGCAGAACATGGCGGGGATCGGAGAGGCTGGCTCCTGGCTCCCGAAGCTGCTCTGGCGCAGGGTTGGGGATCCTACAGGGACTGCTTCTTGGTCTGGGTCCTGCTGGGTGCTGCGGGGGCCTGGGGGGCAGAGTGGAGCTGCCACCTGCGCCCACAGCAGGCTAAGGGACACGCTAGTGTGGTATCACGACATCCCAACTGCAGCTGGGGCCGAGGAGAGTAGCCACCCACGCCTGGAACAGGACCAGCGTCCCGACGGCAGGGTAGCCAAGTCACCCCATTTGGAGTGGAGGCCATGAAGAGCCGCCGTCTGATCCTGCAAGGTAGGCAGACCTGCGTCCCACTGGCAGGACAGGCTCGGCAGCCTGCCAGTGTGGTGGACAAGTAGCATCAAGGCAGTCACGTCACACTGGTTGGAGTGGGGGTTGAACAGAGCCACTGCCAGTGTCCGGAAAAGGCCCAGCGACCCATTGGAGAGGCAGTTAGGTACCCCCACTGGGAGTGGGGGCTGAGCAGAACTGCTGCCCAAGCCCGCAAGGTAGGCAGATCTGAGACCCACCGGCGGAAGAGGCTTAGAGGCCGACCAGCGTGGTAGACACGTCACACCAGTTGGAGTAGGGATGGAGCAGAGCTGCCACCAACATCCGGATCAGGACCAACGATCCGAGGACGTGGTAGGTACGTCACCACAATTGGAGTGGGGGCAGAGTAGAGCAGCCACCCGCTCCCGCAGGGTGGGCAGACCTACAACCAACCAGCGTGGTAGATAGATCACCCTAATTAGAGGAGGAGCACAGCCACTACCCGCCCTACAAGAGAGATCTCCCAACTATACAAGAGCAATATAAATAAATAGGGGGAAAATTTCAAAAACACAACAGTTTCGCCAAGCAGAAAGAAACGCAAGCAATATGAAAAGACAAGGAAAGAAAGGACCACAAGCAATGCAGGTCAACTCAACTCTAGAAGAGGTAATAGCTGCAACAGATGGAATGTCAGATAAAGAGTTCAGGATATACATGCTTCAGATGATCTGGAGTCTCAAGGAAGACATGAGACAGCAAAATCAGACAATGAAAGATCACATTGACAAGGAACTACAGAAACAAATCCAGGAAGTAAAAGATCAATTTCACAGGGAGTTAGAAGTAATAAAAAACAAACAAATAGAAATCCTAGAAATGCAGGAAGCAATAAACCAACTTAAAACCTCAATTGACAATACTACCAGCTGAATAGATCACTTAGAAGATAACACATCAGACAATGAAGACAAAGTATTTCAACTTGAAAAGAACATAGACAGCTCAGCAAGACTGCTAAGAAACCATGAGCAGAACATCCAAGAAATATGGGACAACATAAAGAGTCATTGGGATACAGGAAGGCACAGAGCTCCAAACCAAAGGTATAAACAATCTATTCAATGAAATAATACGAGAAAACTTCCCAGACTTGAAGAATGAAACAGAATCCCATATCCTAGAAGCCTACAGGACGCCGAAAGTGCAAAATCATAAGAGATCCACACCTAGACACATTATAATCAAGATGCCCAACATACAGAATAAGGAGAGAATTTTAAAAGCTACAAGAGAAAGAAAGCAGACTACATTTAGGGGCAAACCAATCAGGATAACAGCTGATCTCTCAACACAGACTCTGAAAGCTAGAAGATCCTGGAATAACATTTTTCAAACACTGAAAGAAAATGGGTTCCAACCAAGAATCATGTATCCGGCGAAATTAAGCTTCAGGATGGAAGATGAAATTAAAACCTTTCACGATAAACAAAAGTTAAAAGAATTCGCAGCTAGAAAACCATCTCTTCAAAAAATCCTTGGCAAAACATTACAGGAAGAGGAAACTGAAAATAACATTGAAAACCATCAGTGGGAGGTAGGACAGTAAAGGGGGGAAAGTAATCAAAGAGGAAAACTAATCAGGTTTAGTAACATAAATAAACAAATATGACTGGAGGAACAAACCAAATCTCAATAATAACCCTAAATGTTAATGGCTTAAACTCACCAATTAAGAGACACAGGCTAGTCGAATGGATCACAAAACAAGATCCAACAATATGTTGCCTATAGGAGACGCATTTGATAGGAAAAGATATACATAGACTGAAGGTGAAAGGCTGGGAAAAATCATATCACTCATATGGACTGCGGAAACAAGCAGGAGTGTCCATACTCATATCAAACAAAATAGATTTCAAGCCAAAGTTAATCAAAAAGGATAAAGAGGGACACTGCATACTGCTCAAGGGAACCATACACCAACAAGACATAACAATCATAAATATATATGCCCCAAACAATGGTGCAGCTACGTTCATCAAGCAAACTCTTCTCAAGTACAAGAGTCTAATAGACCACCATACAATAATCATGGGAGACTTCAACAGACCTCTCTCACCACTGGACAGATCTTCCAAACAAAAGTTAAATAAGGAAACTATAGAACTCAACAACACAATTAACAACCTAGACTTAATTGACATATATAGAATATACCACCCAACATCAAGTAGTTACACTCTTTTCTCAGCAGCACATGGATCCTTCACAAAAATAGATCATATATTATATCACAGGGCAACTCTTAGACAATATAAAGGAGTAGAAATAATACCATGCATCTTATCTGATCATAATGAAATGAAACTGAAAATCAATGATAAAAGAAGGAAGGAAAAATCATGCATCACTTGGAGAATGAACAATAGGTTACTGAATGATCAATGGGTTATAGAAGACATTAAGGAGGAAATTAAAAACTTCTTAGAGTTAAATGAAATCACAGACACAACATATCGGAATCTATGGGACACATTGAAAACAGTTTTAAGAGGAAAATTCATTGCTTGGTGTGCATTCCTTAAAAAAAGAAAAAACCAACAAATAAACGATCTCATATATCATCTCAAAATCCTAGAAAAAGAAGAGCAAAACAACAGCAAAAGAAGTAGAAGGCAAGAAATAATTAAAATCAGAGCTGAAATTAATGAAATTGAAACAAAAGAAACAATTGAAAAAATTGACAAAACCAAAAGTTGGTTCTTTGAAAAAATAAATAAAATTGACAGACCCTTAGCCATGCTAACGAAGAGAAGAAGAGAGAGAACCCAAATTACTAGCATACGGGATGAAAAAGGCAATATCACAACAGACACTTCAGAAATACAGAAGATAATCAGAAATTACTTTGAATCCTTATACTCCAATGAAATAGAAGATAGTGAAGGCATCGATAAATTTCTTAAGTCATATGATCTGCCCAGATTGAGTCAGGAAGATATAGACAGCTTAAACAGACCAATAACAATAGAGGAAATAGAAGAAACCATCAAAAGACTACCAACTAAGAAAAGCCCAGGACCAGACGGGTATGCAGCAGAGTTTTACAAAACCTTTAAAGAGGAACTAACACCAATACTTTTCAAGCTATTTCAGGAAATAGAAGAAGAGGGAGAACTTCCAAAGACATTCTACGAGGCCAACATCACCCTGATGCCTAAACCAGACAGAGACACTTCACAGAAAGAAAACTACAGACCAATATCTCTAATGAACCTAGATGCAAAAATCCTCAATAAAATTCTGGCGAATCGGATTCAAAATCATATCAAAAAAATTATACACCATGATCAAGTAGGATTCATCCCTGGGATGCAAGGCTGGTTCAATATACGGAAATCAATAAATTTTATTCACCACATCAAGAGACTTAAAAATAAGAACCATATGATCATCTCGATAGATGCAGAAAAAGCATTTGACAAAGTACAGCATCCCTTTATGTTCAAAACTCTAGAAAAATTAGGGATAACAGGATCATACCTCAACATTGTAAAAGCAATCTATGATAAGCCACAGGCCAGCATCATTCTGAATGGAGAAAAATTGAAGGCATTCCCTCTAAGATCTGGTACAAGACAGGGATGCCCTCTCTCACCACTTCTGTTCAACATAGTCCTCGAAACACTGGCCAGAGCAATTAGACAGATGAAAGAAATTAAAGGCATAAAAATAGGAAAAGAAGAACTTAAATTATCACTATTTGCAGACGATATGATTCTATACCTAACAGACCCAAAAGGGTCTACAAAGAAACTATTAGAGCTAATAAATGAATTCAGCAAAGTGGCAGGATATAAAATCAACACGCATAAATCAAATGCATTCCTGTATATCAGCGACAAATCCTCTGAAACGGAAATGAGGACAACTACTCCATTCACAATATCCCCCCCAAAAATAAAATACTTGGGAATCAACCTAACAAAAGAGGTGAAAGACCTATACAATGAAAACTACAGAACCCTAAAGAGAGATATAGAAGAAGACCTCAGAAGATGGAAAAATATAGCATGTTAATGGATAGGCAGAACTAACATCATCAAAATGGCGATATTACCAAAAGTTCTCTATAAGTTCAATGCTATCCCAATCAAAATCCCAACAGCATTTCTTGTAGAAATAGATAAAACAATCAGGAAATTGTTAAAACAAGCAGGAAGTGTGAATCAGGCGGTATAGCGATACCAGACTTCAAACTATACTACAGAGCAATAGTAACAAAAACAGCATGGTACTGGTACCAAAACAGGCGAGTGGACCAATGGTACAGAATAGAAGACACAGTAACCAATCCACAAAACTACAACTATCTTATATTTGATAAAGGGGCTAAAAGCATGCAATGGAGGAAGGATAGCATCTTCAACAAATGGTGTTGGGAAAACTGGAAATCCATTTGCATCAAAATGAAACTGAATCCCTTTCTCTCGCCATGCACAAAAGTTAACTCAAATTGGATCAAGGAGCTCGATATTAAACAAATGCCAAATGACTTCTATGATATAAGGGGAGTAACCAAGGACAGGGTAGAGACGAAGAGCTTGAGAATAAGATTAACATTAAACAGGGATGATAGGCGGGAGGGAAAGGGAGAGAGAAGGGAAATTGCATGGAATTGGAAGGTGAGCCTCAGGGTTATACACAATTACATATAAGAGGAAAGGAGGGGTAGGAGAAAAATTATATAAGTGGAAGAAACGATTTATAGTACAGGGGGTGGAGAGAGAGAAGGGGAGGGGAGGGGAGGGGAGGGGGGATAGTGGAGAATGGGATAGACAGCAGAATACATCAGTCACTAGAAAGGCAATTTGTAAATCAATGGAAATGTAACTGATGTGACACAGCAATCTGTATACGGGGTAAAAATGGGAGTTCATAACCCACTTGAATCAATCTGTGAAATATGGTATATTAAGAACTATGTAATGTTTTGAACAACCAACAATAAAAAAATAAAAAATAAAATAAAATAAAATACTGAACAACTAAAAAAATATATATATATATAAGCCACAAGTGTGTGTGTGTGCGCACGTGCACGCATAATCCCTCTGAACCCCAGTTACAAATTGCCATCCCCAATCTTCACAGTCAGCTGAACTTAAGACCACTCGTCTCAATTTCCAGGGACACCAAAAAAAAACACAGCCACACTTTACCCCCAAGCTTCAGGATGGCTTCTCCACTCTCAGCCTCAGGCTCCCCATAAGGGAAGGCAAGAGAAAGTCATGAGAGCCTGGTGAGAGAGAGTGATCACGTTTAGAAGAGAGATTTTATTGGAAGGACTCTTGTTCTTAGAAAGTTCTATTCAAAAAGGCCAGAAGAGGCAGGGTTACAAGGGACAGGTGAGTGTAACTCAACCCTCACATGTAACACCCACACCTGAAGACCCACCTCTATCTGAGCTGGGAAAACGCCGAACTCACCACAATTGTAGTGATTGGTCAGAGTCTCCTGCTTCAGGACTGGAAGGTGTGGGTCATTCAGAGTGGCTCTTAACATATCCCACCTTCTTTCTTTGAAAAAGCAGGTGATGGGTCATTATTTCAAGTCCCCAAATTCTTGTTCTGGGGGCACGACATTCTACAATTACAACACAAGAGAGAATTAGTAGCAATGAGAACAATACAAAGATAAACATGCAGAGTGTTTAAGAATCTTTCCAGGGTTAAAGCTGTTTAATTCTTTAAGTATTTGATCAGCTATAAAAGTAGGATCTGAAAAATCAAACTTGCTTTTTTGTATATCTTGAATCTGATGAAGTAGCTCCAAAAGATCCAAGCTGTTATCATTATTCTACCAAATATCCAACAAATGGTTTTGAACCTTCTTCCAATACCATTAAGAAACATTGCATTAGGCAGCAGTAACACACACATACTTATAGCTAGCATGACATTTAAGTCTTTCCTTGAATTTCAAAGCGGAAATTTCATTATTTATATTCATGACAGCAGCCTCTAAGGCATTTAGCTTAGTCTCAATACTTTCATCAACATTTATTTGATTGTGAAGAGTCTTGGAAGTGTTCTGAGCCAAATTATTAAGAAAATTTGCATGTTGAATATTTGAGATATGGCCACCAAAGCTGTGACCATGGAAGCAATAAAAGAAACCAAGGCAACAATTCCCACTATTATGAGTCCAAGAGCACACTTAAATATCACTAGCTGGGCGTGTATTTCTTGTAAGACTTGAAAACCAGCATCAGCCTACCAAGGCTCTGAAATATTTCCTGGTAATAAGACACAAGAGGGCTGATGGAGCATCATCGTTCCTTTTTCTCTATTATTTCTGGTGATACAATTAGTTAAATTACATTTACTACATGTTACAACATATCAATCATCTTCCCTTTTAACTTTTACATTTCCTGTAATTAAAACATATGGAGATTGAAATCAGGCCCATAAGCTATAGCAAGAACCTTCCTGTTACAGTTCTTGCCTACAAAGTCTGGTAAAAGTTTGTCAGTAAAATGTAAGAATTCTGAGGCAGCAATTAAGTGCCAAACATCTTTCTGAATACTACCTTTGCTGAAGGTCAGGATGTTACTAACAAATCCTCCAGGATTCACGGCATTACCCTTGCATAACTGCCTTTTGTCAATTTTAAGAGACCAGTCCAAAATATACCCACCATTTCTACACACCTTATGCTGTACTGGAAAAGTACTTATATAATCCATCCACTTAGGAAAGGTGCCTATTTTTATTGCAGAAGTGTTAGGAGATTGAGGTATTCGTGGATGTTCTTCTGAGATAAGTGGTTATGAGAAAGTCCCATTTTAATAACTGATCTAAGGTTTTGAGTCTCCATTAATAGTATGATTAGTTGATCCCCCAACAGCTGACTTTTCCTCAAATGACACTTTTGGACAGCCACCAATTTATTGTGGGACCAAAAGGGTATTTGGGCACTATAGCCAGAATAATTAAATCCAGTCACATGGTTGGGAGTAAGAGGGGTGTCTGTAAATCCTCCCATCATGAATGAGTCATTAGGAAACACTGGGATGGATTCTCCAGTCCACACTGCTCAGTATACTAGAGGTGGATCTGGAAAATATGTCCAGTAAGTTTCTTCCTGATTCCCCTTTACCTGACGGCCCAATAGAGCTATTACTGCAGTGAGCATCATAGTTGGAGACTTAACTTTTCCTTGCTGTCTAATCATTTGTTCAACTGCAGTGTCAAGTTCTTCAAATCGTTCCATGAGAGTGGCCTCACTATTGGGTCTCTCTGGGCCATTTTTCTTCCTCTATTCTTTTTTTGAGTTCCTCTTGTTGGAGGGGGTTAGGTCTAGCATCTGTGGGTTGCTATTCAGTCATTTGAATCTTGGTTCTAGGTCCTCCATGCCTGATGATGCATTCAGGTACCCAAATAGGAGGAAAAGCACCTTTTGGGAAAATACAAGCATGAACTCTGCTTCACATGATCACTGGATCTGGTCCTCTCCATTGGCCTGTCTGCAAGTCCTTCCACCAAACTCAGCTTAAAGGGCCTGTTGCTGTGGAAGACGGGTCACTCAGCTGCAGTGTGACCTTCTGAGTCACAACTCATAAAATTTTAAAAACAGAGGATAATTGAGGTTATTTTGTGGAGTCTTAGTCCTATCTCCCCCTTGTAGCTTTTGTAATTGTAGCTTAATAGATAAATGAGCTCATTCTACAATAGATCGACCTTTCTCATTTGTAAGTTTAGAGGACGGATTGTATGTCCTTTAATCACATGACCTAGATATTGAAAAGGAGATGTCTTTAACACATTTTGAGGTGCAATGCACAAACCCATTGCTGTGAGTGACGTCCCTAATTGGGCAAAAAGTTTTAAGAGTACATCTGGGTTATCATGAGCTAAAAGTATGTCTTTCATAACATGAATAATATATGCATCAGGGAATTTCTCTCACAGGTGTGATAGCCTGTGTCACAACACTTTGACATAGGGTAGGACTGTTACACATTCTCTGAGGCAACACTTTCCAGCAATACCTTTTAACTGGTTCTTTAAAATTAATTGCTGGGACACTAAAGACAAAACTTTTACAGTCATCTGGGTGCAAAGGTATAGAGAAGAAGCAATCTTTCAGATCTATTACTATCAAATAATAATCTACAGGAATAGCTGTAGGAGAAGGAAGCCCAGATTGTAATGCTCCAATGGGATCTATAACACAATTAATAGATCTTAGGTCTTATAATAACCTCCAGTTATCAGATTTTTTCCTAATTACAAAGATGGGGGTGTTCCAAGGGCTGAGCGTAGGCTCTAAATGACCAGCCTGAAATTGTTCCTCAACTAAAAAGTGGGCTATTTTAACTTTTCCCCTGTTAGGGGTCACCAACAAACACAGATTGTCTCTTCTGTGAGCCAATTAATTTTTTTTTTCTGTTCTCTGGGTTAAGGATAAGGTTAGGGCCCCTTCCAAAAATTTGGGCTGGGTGCATTAGTTAATCTCTGTTGGAGAGATTGGGTTACAGGCAGGTACTCTTCCTATAAATCTCCCTCAATTTCCCTAGAAGTAAACCCTTAATTAAGTCCCTCGAATAACATGATAGTCTCTTGTAGAGAGCCAGATGGCATGTTCTGATTGCACAGCAATTTTAATCTCATCTCAAAAATTTGAATCAATCACTCCCGGCAGTACCTGAATTCCGTTTTTAAAATGCTTAAATTGTTTTTAATTGTTTCATACCAAAATTAGGCCTGTGGTATGGAAGTAATGGCCCATGAGTCACCACAGATGTAGTGACTGATCAGAGCCTCCTGCTTCAGGACTGGAAGTCGTGGTCATTCAGTGTGGCTCCCCACAACACATCTTAATGTGAGACTGAAAATTGAAAAATGCAAAAGCTCCCCAGTGATACCCAAATTACAATATACACTTTCCATAGGAAAAAAAAATGACTCCTCAGAACAAAGTTATCCTGTGTGAAATGACATGGAATGAATACAAGAGGAAAGGTACAGGCATGACCCCTGGAAGAAAAAGAATGGCCATGGTACCTCCATATCTGAAACCGAAACTCAAGGATCACAAAAACATCATTACAATTACCTTGGTTTTCTTATCCCTAAAATTGATCTTTAGATTGCAACATTTACATATTCCAGTCAACTTAAATCAACATGTGTAGAATTTTTGTGTGTGTGTGCCAAAGCACTAACACATAAAACAATATAGGGTAATCATGTGCTTTAACTTTTGAACAGGTTTGTACATAGTTAGCGGCTTATCTGAATAAGAATTTTTTTTTTCTCAGTGTGAGGACATGTGCTCAAACGATTCGAGGCATAGGAGTGGCAACTAATCCCCATAGAAGTGCTATGGTATTAGATTGGAAGGATCCTGAAGGAAGTGAAGGAACTATACAGCCATATGTATTGGATCATCTTCCTATAAATTTATGGGGACGAGATGTTCTAGATCAATTAGGTCTAACATTAACAAATAACATCAATTAAAATGTGCCCACTATTATGGCTAGACAAGGTTTTAAGAAAGAAAAAGGATTAGGAGAACAAGGACAAGGTATAATGGCACCAATACAAATAGAACAAAAAAACAGACATGGATTGGGTTTCAGGAGGGGTTACTGAGACAATAAGAATTACTTGGAAATCAGAAAGGTTCCTCAGTGGCCCCTGACTAAAGAAAAGATACAAGCAGCCCATGACCTGGTCAAACAATTAGTGGAGGGACATATACAACCTTCCATATCTCCCCATAATACTCCCATTTTTGTCATCAAAAAGAAATCTAGTAAAAGGAGATTATTGCAAAATTTAATAGCCATTAATAATGAGATGATTATTATGGGACCTGCTCAATCGGGGATTAGTTGCCACTCCTAGGCCTCGAAGCTTTTGAGTGGCTTGTTGTAACAGCCAATGTTTTGGCCATTCTTGACAAGATAATGCTAAGGTCTGCACCTGTATCCAGTAGCCCATTAAATTCATGTCGTTGAATATTTAGTTTTAGCATTGGGGGAGAATCTAAATTTAAAGAAAGCATAGTCCAATCTACACCTGTGGAGCCTAATCCCCTGGAACCTCTTTCTATAGTACGACTGGAAAATTTATCATGTAGGCTGGGTATTATTAATAACTGTGCTATTCTATCTCCTGGTGAAATTACTGATATACCCCTTGGAGAACTGGCTATAATTTTTATTTCACCTTCATACTCGGGATCAATTACCCCAGGACTTATCATAAATCCTTTTAGAGTAGAAGAACTGTATCCCAATAATAAGCCTACCGTTCCTTGGGGAAGAGGCCCTTTTACCCCTGTGGGAATGATTTGAACTCCCATCTCTGGAGTTAGTACTGCTCTGGCAGAGGCACAGATGTCCAATCCTGCACTCCCTCTGGTTTGTCTGGTGAGGGATCTAATGGATAATGTGTCCTGGGCACTACCCTGATGGGGTTGCTGGGTTCCTCCATTGCCCCGTATATTTGTGGTCGTGGGCCCTGGAGCATGGGCCCACCCCCTGTCCGTTTTTTGGCAATGGAGCCCAATGTTTTCTCCATGTCCTGTCCCTGTAAGACCAAAAAAGAGACGGATTTAGTTCATAGTATCTTGTAAACAGTCTATCATAGAGAAGTTTGGGGAGTCTATGCTATATACTATCTACCTTGCCATCCCAAGGGCATAATTACCATTATATATTATAAAGTACAATAAAAGAGGTAGGAAAAGTACAAAGATATTTAATTAAGTAAATTGTGAGGTGCCCAGGTAGCTCAGTCGATAGAGCATGAGACTCTTAAGTAATCTGTGTGGGAGATTTAAGTGCTCCATGGGTATGTCTCTTTCTTATCCACGTTATTGTACACATTCCTGGTTATATTTCCCTGCTAGGGATTCAAGAATAAATAGGAGGTCAATATTGGGAAGAAATATTTTCCTACATTCTTTGAAGTCATTCAAGTATCCTCAGGGGTTACATTTAGGGATTGCCTGACTCTTTCAGAATGTTTCTGTACATGAAGCGTCAAGAGACAGGAAGGATCAACATGTAACTGACCACATTTATCTTGAAAATATTGGGAGTATTTCTCCCCAATGACCCTCCTTTTCCCTGAATAGGTGCCAGCTGCTCTCTGCCTTTGAGGTCTTTAAAATAATTACCCTGTTTGGGAGGTTGTGTGACTCTCCAGAATTGCAGGATGAAAATTGAAAAATTTGTTACTCAAGATACAGAAATCTGGGGCTTACTTTCATATGCCCATACCTTAATCTACACCTGTCTTTATTTTTCCAATAATTATAAGCAGAAAAAAATGAACACTGATATGACTCATAGGAATAATATTCTCCAAGTAAACTGAATAATTAATAATTAATAGAGATGTTATACCACTATTTACCCAATAGTGTGCTTTTACTACCTGCTACTAAGAACATTTAATAAAGTAGAATAGTTTGATATCTGTGACATGATGATTCCATACAGAACACTGTTAGCACATTAATACTTTTATTTAGTAAAAAAAAGCATATATAATGTGAACAAAGTATTTCAAAGTCCATATCATAGTTTCAACAACAATAACAACAACAACAACAACAACAGATTAAAATCTCTGGGGCTGGGGCTATAGCTCAGCAGTAGAGCACTTGCCCAGCAGGTGTGACACACTGGATTCGATCCTCAGCACCACATAAAAGTAAATAAACAAAATAAAGGTGTTATGTCCATCTACAACTTAAAATTTTTCTTAAAAGAGAAATCTCTCAGAAACAAGTTTTCTTGTTCCTGTGAAATCTGTGGGAATTATGTCCTCCCAGGTTTAAAAAACAATGTGAATATGTAGTAATCTTGACTTATAACAAATTTATATATTTTATGTTTTCTGCATCATCCTATGATAGTTAGGATGATTTTTAAATTTCTACACATGAGCTAATAACTTTAAATAAATTTTATGCAAAGATAATGTCCCATTTTCTATACTTATATGACTTAGCTCCATTTGCAATTCTCATATAAATCAAGATATGAGGAAGAGATAAGAGTATTGCTAAACTTTTTACATTTGTCAAGGTTTTTCTTCATTACAAATACTTTGTTGTTATTTAAGGCATGTATTTTCGATGACTCTTTCCACATTCACGTCAGGTATCAGGTTTCTTTTGATACCGGGGATTGAACCCAGGGGTGCTTAACCACTGAGCCCCATCCCCAGCCCTTTCTTATATTTTATTGAGAGGCAGGGTCTCATTGAGCTCCAAGTGTCTCGCTAAGTTGCTGAGGCTGGCTTTGAACTCACGATCCTCCTACCTCAGCCTCCTGAGTCACTGGGATTATAGGCGTGTGCCACCGTGCCTGGCTCAGGTATCAAGTTTTTGATATTGAAGAAATTTCAAAATCTGAATAAAGACTTGGGCACATTACTTAAATGTTTAGAGTTTCATGCACTCTGAGTTCTCCAGTTTCTAGTAACATCTGATCAATTATTAATAGCTTTGCCGCATCCTTTACACTGGCACTATATCTCCACAATATGAATTCTCAAGTGCTGAGTCAGGTGGGGACAACTGTCGAAGACAGTCACATGTTTCCACCTTTGTATAGTTTCCCTCTGCTATGGTCCCTCTTGTTTGGGATAAGGGTGGGATCTTCCTCGAGTGCTTTAACACAATGTTCAGATTTGCAGAACTTTTCTCCAGTATGAACTCGCTGGTGTTTGGTAAGGCTGGAAGAATATGGGAAAGCTTTGTCACACTCTTCACATCTGTAGGGCTTCTCTTTCGTGTGAACCATCTGGTGTTGGGAAAGGCTGGAAGAATATGGGAAAGCTTTGCCACACTCTTCACATCTGTAGGGCTTCTCTTCTGTGTGAACCATCTGGTGTTTGGTAAGGCTGGAGGGATACGGAAAAGCTTTGCCACACTCTTCACATCTGCACGGCTTCTCGTCAGTGTGTATCCTGTGGTGTTTGGTAAGGCTTGAGGAATAAGGGAAGGCTTTGCCGCACTCTTCGCAATGGCAAAGTTTTTCTCCAGTATGACTCCTCTGGTGTTTGTTAAGGCTGGAAGAATACGGAAACATCTTGCCGCACTCTTCACATTTGTAGGGCTTCTCTTCGCTGTGAATTCTCTGGTGTTGGGAAAGGCTGGAGGAATATGGGAAAGCTTTGCCGCACTCTTCGCATTGGTAGGGCTTCTCTTCCGTATGCATCCGCTGGTGTTTGGTAAGGCTGGAAGAATACGGAAAGGCTTTGCCGCATTCTTCACATTTGTAGGGCTGCTCTACACTGTGAATGATCTGATGTTGGGTCAGCGTGGATCTCTGATTAAAAGCTTTGCCGCATTTTTCACACATGTAGGGCTTTTCTCCAGTATGAATCCTCTGGTGTTGAGTTAGTGAGGATCTTTGATTAAAAGCTTTGCCACATTCTTTACATTTGTAGGGCTTCTCTCCAGTATGGATTATCTGGTGTTTGGTAAGGGATGAAATATCCTTAAAGGTTTTGCTACATTCTGTACACTTGTAGGGCTTCTCTCCAGTATGGATTCTCTCATGTCGAATAAGGTTTGACCCCCGATTAAAAGCTTTGCCGCATTCTTTACACTTGTAGGGCTTTTCTCCCGTATGAACCCTCTCATGTCGAGTTATGTAGGATCTCTGACTAAAAGCTTTGCCACATTGCTGACAAGTGTAGGGCTTCTCTCCGGTGTGACTTCTCTGGTGTTGAGCAAGGTGTGATCTTTGTTTGAAAGCCTTGCCACATTCTTTACATGTGTAGGGCTTCTCTCCAGTATGAACCCTCTGGTGTTGAGTAAGGTAGGACCTTCGGATAAAAGCTTTGCCGCATTCTTCACATTTGTAGGGCTTTCCTCTAGTATGAACACTGGGATGTGGACTGAGTTTGGGGAGTTTACTGAAAAGGTTGCCGTGTGCTTTACATTTGTAAGGCTTCTCTCTCACAAGATTCCTTTGGTTTTGAGAAAGGGTCGAAGCATTATCAAAGGCTTTGGCACAGTTACATTCGGGGGCTCTCTCTCCGGTATGAATTCCCTGGTGTTGTGTAAAATGTGATCTTTGAGTAAAAGGTCTGCCATACTCTTTGCATCTGAAGGTCTTGTTACTGCCGTGCCATCTCAGGTGCTTAGAAAGGACAGAGCAAGTGCTAAGAGATTTGCCACATTCTTTCCATTTGGGGGGCTTTTCCATACCATGAATTCTCTGATGCTTGACGGGGGGTGATTCTGGGTTAAAGGTTTTGCCACCTTCTCGGTAGTCGTAGTTGTCACTTGTAAAGTATCTGAGGTGTGTGGACAGGGTGGAGCAATCCCATGGTTTGCTACACTCTTTGAATCTGCAGGGCTCTCTTTCAATGGGAATTCTCTCATATTGACTAAGACTGGCCGGATGAGAGAACACTCTTCCACCTTCCTCATGTTTGTAAGGCCTTTGTTCACTATGAATTCTTGGATGGGTCATAAGCCCAGAGGATTGGTGAAAGAGTTTCTCACATTTGCCATTGTGGTACAGGCTCTTTGCAAAATGGGTACACTGAGGATTTCTGGGATTGCAACCAATGCTCATGTTTTTAAGAATTTCACTACTTTCATATTTTTTCTCACCAATATAAACATACTGGTAATTACTTAGGTTAGACACCTGGGCAAGGGTGTGACTGGTTTCATTGCCTATGTAGCAGACATTCCAGAAATCAACATCCGAATTTTGATTAAGGAAGAATGGGTAAGGGTGGATATCCCCACAATTGTTATAATTGTAAGTTTGGGCACAAGAAGAAATTATTGTTTGATTGCAGAATAATGGACATTTTGTAAAGGAATGATCAAAGTGCTCTCTTTTAGAAATCTGTCCTTCACTTTTATATTTCTTTGCTAGAGAAATCATTGACTGAAAATTTAAATCAACACTATATTTGAAATTGGCCAAGTTATAAACTGAAGCATAGACAAGATCTCTTCTTAAATTTTCCAAATTTCCTTTCAGAGGAACTGTATGCTTCAAAAACTGGGTTGGCAGTACACTGGAAACATACAACTCCTCAAAAGCAACGGGCATGAGCTGAATTCTTTTCTGAGATATCAAATGTTCTTGATGTCCGTTGACAGTGAAATTTTTATTATGGACAGTCGCTACTAATTGGCTTTCACCATTATAATATGATTTCAGACCGTCACTCTCACTCTCATTTTCCCATAATTTTCTTGGTTGTAAATAGTCAAGGTCACAATTTCCGTATCTTCTCTTTATCACTTTTTTAAATAAATCTTTTATGCCGTGCTCTGGTGAAAACTGGTGGATATGTTGAGAGGTCATGGCTGAAATAAATGAGAAGAATTATTTTACCGATGAGACAGGAATTAATGTATTTTGCAAACATCGTATGTAATTAAAGCAAAGTTAGTACATCAGCAGGGTAGCAGAATAATAAACCTAAGGTCTTCATTCCTCCAGAAATATAAAAACTAAATAAAAATGTACAGAAAAAAATGACTTTGGGAGAACTACCACAAACGTCTGAGAGTTGACAGTATCCAGAATGAGTACATTACTAAGGAGAGTAATACAGGATCGGGAAGTAATCTATGCTGGTTTTCTCAACCTCTGCCTTTTCCCCTCCACAATACAGCATTGTGCACTGAGGACAAATCTACCCAACTCCCTTCTCTGTCAGTAGACAATGGGAAATGGGAAATACAGGTGAACATTTTGATTTTCTTGGGGACTGTCTAAAAACTAGTTTCTCTCTACCATGACACAGAGACCTGGAGGTCAGAGATAGATTTTGGATTATAACACCACAGATATTTAACAGGGATACAGTCTATGGGCTCTTAAGAAGAGATATAAACCAATCTTAAATAAACAAAACAAAGATTTTTTTTTTTTAATTTTTATATGGTGCTGAGGATCAAACCCAGTGCCACATGTGTGCGAGGGCAAGTGCTCTACCACTGAGTCTCAGCCCCAGACCCTAAACAAATTTTTTTAATGGGAAAAATACACATGATACACACGTGATAACACTCTGCCAGTGTTATCTAAATGAAGACAACTCCCAAAGATCAAGACAAATGACTTGCTTTTACTATTTTTTTTAAATTTGTGTCATTTACTGATTTACTTCATTTACAAATTAAATTTTATGCATTTACTGAGTATATCATGGCATTTCAAAGTACATATACATAGTAAATAATTGAATCTAGTGAAATAACACTTGCATTATTCCATATAATTAACATTTTAGTGCTAAAAAATTGCATTTATTCTATTAGCATTTATCCAGAACACAATACATTACGCTCACCATATGATACTCTTGACTTTCTTATGTCCATTAAAATAAAATTTTGCAGACTTCAACCAACAGTCCCCCTACATTCCACAAAATATCGTACCTGGTAGCCACCATTTTACTCTCTGCATTTCTGAGTTCCCACTGAGAGTCAGATGCTGCTGCCACTGATTTTCTGTTTTTGCCTTATTTCATTTTATGCAAAGTCCTGCATATTCATCCCATATCACCTTACATAACAGGACATCTCTTTTTATAAGTAAGAAGAGAAATTAATTGTGTATTGATTCCATATTTTAAATAAGGCTAAATAGTAACCGATTGTATATCAATGCCAAATTTCTACTTATTCAACCATTGATAGGGACATAGTTTGAGTCTGTGCCTATACTACTGGGAAAATGCTTGCATTGAACACAGTCGTGGAAACATCTCTTCAACATCCTAATCTAATCTGTTTTGGATACATATTCTGGATCACATCTTTCTACTATTGGTTTTTTTATGTGGTGCTTGGGATTAAGCCCAATGGTGCTGTACCAGAGCTTCAACACCAGCCTTCTGAAAATTGGTCAATTTGAGATGTGGTGCCACTAAGTTGCTGTGATGCCTCAAACCTGAAATCCACGTGCACATCAGCTGTGTTTACAAGCAAGTGTGTTTACACTGTGTTTGGCCTCTTTTTCATTTATTTAGTAACTTCCTTACTGTTTCCCAAATGACTATATCAATCTTCTGTTGGCTGGTTTTCTACCCACCAATCAATTAAAAAACAGCACAGCACATAAAGACAAAAAAATTAAACATTAGAAATTGAATAGTAGCAAAGTTATGCATGACCCAAAGACCAAAGAGCACTAAATAACCTTTTTCAAGAATTTTGGTAAAAAAAAAAATCAAAATGCAGAAAACTGAATTAAAATCAAACAAAATTTTTTAAAAGGAAAAAAAAAGCTGATATTGTGCACATGAAGAATTCTTTATGAAACAGCGTGTGAGGTTGTCAGGAGAGGTGGTTCACAGCGCAACCCCAGCACCATGGGAGGCTGCACCCAAGGAATCACAAGTAAATGAGCCAATGAGGGAGTTTGGTGGCTAGGAACTAAGGTATGTTTTTTCAAATCAATAAAGGTAAGGTATTTTGCAAAATCTATATAAAGATAAATCTTAAGTACACTTTATTAACTTAAATAAGTCACTAACAAGAAGATAAATACCGCAAAATTCTACTTATGAGATCTAAACCTGGGAGATTATCTGAGCAGGAAGGAGATTGCTGTTTGTGATGGGGAGAGACAGACATGGAGCTTGTTTACATAATTGAATGATTGCTTTGTGAGATAAAAACTTTCTAGGGATTTTGCATAACAACTTGAATTAATATTACTGAACAGTATACTCAAAATATTTAAGATACTATTGTTTTATATTGTGTAATTTTGATCAGCATTAAAATTCAAACAATATGTAAAACATAAACAAAATTGCAATATTTTTGAAAGCTACCTTTAAAATGTTATGGTCTTGGGCTGGGGTTGTGGCTCAGAGGAAAAGCACTCACCTAGCATGCGTGAGGCACTGAGTTCGATCCCTAGCACCACATAAAAATTAACTAAAGGTATTGTGTCCACCTACAACTAAAAAAATAAATAAATGCTTAAAAAATAAAATGCTATGGTCTTTGTCCTAAACTTAATAACAGATGTGTCCACATATAGATGACGGGCATGACTGTAATCCCAGCTACAGGAATTCTGAGGCAGGAGAATTGCAAATTCAAGGTCTTCCTCAGCAACTTAGTGAGAACATCTCTCCAAACAAAAATTAAAAGAAACTAGGGATATAGCTACATAGATTGAATTATAAATAAATAAATAAACAAATAAAATAAAAACAAAATAGGCAATCCACCCCCCCAAAAAAAAAGCCAAGTGTAATGTTTATACAAACAAATACAAACATGTATAATTTTATATTCAAGGATAATGCATATCTTAAGTTCAACTTGCACTGCCCTAATTTGTCAAAGAATGGAAACTGCCACCTAATTATAAAATGCAGGTGAAAGACAAAAATGTTATTAACAGATGTGAGAAAAAGTCCTCTATAAAACACAAGAAACAAAAAAAGGAAAAATGAAATTAACCACAAAAAATTCTGAATAACCACAGATGCATGATTTTACACACCCTTTTACGTAACCACAATTTCCACCTGTGACTGTGTATCCTCAAAGATCAGCCATTATCAATCACTGATATTCATCTCATGGCAGAACAAATTCACAAAAAATCCATCCTAAGAATTCATAAAGAACTCTGGTAAGGAAATTTTAATGAATAAACACAGAGATGATATGACAGAAACAGCTTTGGGATATTAATATACTACAACGGCTTGGCTAGACATCTTCAGAAATGTGCACATTCCCTAGAGACCCCCAGGTAATGGAAAAGCTGTCATATGCTGACCGTCACAACCAAAGAGAAGTGTTTTGGCTGCTAACTTGAAAGTAGGAGAACACCACTGAAGGGACAGATTTTAAGAATTTGAAAGCATGATAAACATACAACGGTATGTGTCCTATGACAGCAAGAAAAATCAACCTAAGCTTCTGAAAAATCATTTCTGTTGCATGCTTACTTCTCAACCAACAGTTTCAAATGTGACTTCCTCCTTAACCTTTACAACCCCCAACTGAGTCCTCTGTCTCCATTTCCAACTACATGGGTATATATGGCTACTCCTTGTCTCCGCAAATCCAGGGCTCCTTCCTTTGCTCCTGAGAAAGGTGTTCCGTTTTGGCTTAGAGACATTAAGATTTAGTGATTGAAAAATAAAATAATGACTATCTGTTGGAAATCTTCTTATACCTACTGATGTTTATATTCTAGAACTATGCAGATACACACACACACACACACACATATGTTGAGAGCCACAGCGGAAGGGGCCCCAGCAAACTTTCAGCTGCCAGCTAATGATTGGCTCACAGCGGCCCCAGCAAACTTCCAGCTGCCAGCTGATGATTGGCTCACAGCGGCTCCAGCAAACTTCCAGCTGCCAGCTGATTGGCTCCTCTGCAGTGATGCTCATTGGGCTGTTTCCCCACCCTTTCAGACCACGGAGCTGCTCATTGGGGGACTTTTTTTGGCTCTGCCCATGCGACCCAGCCAATTGGCCTCAAGAGCAGGAGGAGTTGGGGGGGGGTTGAGAGGCTTGTGGGAAGCCGATGGTGGCAGTTGGGCTCTGAGGGAATTCCTGAAGAGCTCCTGTGCAGCGTGTGTTCTAAAAATAAAGTTTGTTTCTGCTTGATAAGTGGCTCGTGAATTGTGCCCAGCCAGACTGCGGCACACATATATACATATGTATATATCATATATCTGGAAAATAATTTTCTAGCATTTCTACTTACCATATGTAACATCTGGAAAATATTTTTCTAGCATTTTTACTTACCATATGTAACTAATATATATTTATAAGTCATAAACATAATTTATATGTAACGATAACACATATTATTTATAATATCTATACGATATGTAACATTTAATTGTAACATATTATATATGACTTATATATAATATATGATTTATATATAGTAAATAATATATATAATATTATATGTAATAGAAATTCTAAAAAATATATTTTTGCAAACTGACCCATTACAATTTTTAGGAAGAAATTTTAACATACAGATCCTGAGATCTATTTCCAAGTATCAGAGTAAAGGAATCAAATCAAAGTAAAGGGAATAAATTGGACTGTGACTTGTAGACCATGACACCTTGTGTCACGGTCACTACATATACCAGTAATCTACAATGAAGGACCTAGATCATCTGAAGAAAGGGAGAGAGGAAAGATTAGTGGAGATGTCACTGACATGACAAACCACAAGCTGTCCAAACGTCTTTCTTGAAAGCGAGAATCTTAAACTCATTCATACAGAGCAAAAGCTCCCCACAACTATTCTGCAGAGGAAGAAAATTAGATACTGATAACTAGAAATCCTGAAGCCTCACCTAGGAAGACCAGGTTGTGGTAGTTCTCGGACATCACATCTTGGTATAAGGTCCTCTGAGCGGGCTGCAGACACGCCCACTCCTCTTCAGAGAAGTCAATGGCCACATCCCTGAACGTCAAATGTTCCTGAAATAAGAACGGGGCAAATAAACAGCATGCTGACCACGTGATCGTTGACACAGCTTAAAGTGAGAGGGAAGCAGAAAGAACAGTAGAAGTGGGTCTCCTATAGATGGGTGACTTCATTATTCAGTGAGTCGCTTTTACAACACAGTCTATTATCCAACTGAAAGAGAGCAACGTATTTCCCAAAGGGGTGGCATCTGCTGCACTTGATAAAATGTGAAATTAAGGCATCCACCCAAGAGCATACATCTTCATTCATTTTGTGTTTTATAAGAGACATTTGTATGTTTATCAGATGAAAAAGGAATGGTAAGAAGGATGCTTCTCAAATTTTAATTCTGCGACCACAAACTGAGAGATATTACTAAAACATAGGTGGTTCTGGGATGGCACCTGATTTTCTAAACATGTGGCAAGCTCTCTAGGACAGTGGTACAAGCGAAACAACTGGACACTGATGGAAAAACTTATTGATGAATTTGAGTTCAGCTATTTTAAGGGAATTTTTATTTCCATTAAAGTAGCAAGTAGCAACATTTAAGTCATCTAATGTAAGGCCACCTTCCACCTCCTCCCCCCGAATCTGGTTGCTTTGTGCATATTTTCTTAGGTTTGAAATCCTACTAAGAAAATACATTTAATGTTTTGGGACAGGCTATATGGGCAAGGATCCAACAGACTTGTGAGAAATGCTTCTCCTATGGGGACACCCGCATCTGTGCCTATCAGGAGTTGCTGAGCACAGCAAGTTTGGCAACGCAAGATGATGATTCTTAAAGAGTGTAAAATTATTCTCTTTGGTTCCCATGTTTCTTGGGCAATGTACCTTGTCAGAGACTGTCTAGACGTGTTAGTAACCATTCTCTAACTTGTGCTCAACAAGAGTCATTGCTGGCTTGTTGCTATGCCAACCTGGAAAGTCCTGTGGGAAATACCAATGTACCCCTTGTATTGTCTCGCTGACCGCCCAATCGGCTTCTGTACCCCTCAACCTGGATGTGGCTTTTGCCATTAAAGTCCCTGAGAGGCTCAGGAACACCTTGCAGAGAGAGTTATGGGTCCTGTGGAGAGCAGTGGCCGGTTGGCCAGCTAAAGACTCTCCAATTGGGACAAAATGGACTGGTATGTTTTCTGAGCCTTCTGCCCCATGACATTAGCACTTACGTAAACAAGTGTTCTCAAGGTGACAAACCTATGGAACAGCAGTGTGACCTGTGTAACAGACACACAAATCCCAAGGGGAAAGTCAAGATATCTCGGCACCATGGCCATTCTCCCACCCCTAGTTTGACTTACTGAAGGACACTGTGGACTCTGGTCCACCCTCACAGCTGTGGCTTTTCCTTGAAGGAAATCCAGGGACAAGAATGATTCTGCATTTCCCTCTCAACATCAGTACCCAATTTGTGAGCCACCAAGTATTTGTGTCTCTGTGAGATGGAGACCACGGGGGACATATTTGTTGAGAGCCACAGCCAAGTCGGGATGATGCCTGGCATTTTGCCAGAAGGAGTGGTTGAGAAGTGACACCAGCAAGCCATTGGGATGATGGTGATTAAGTTAAGCTGTGTATAATCACTGGGATGGTGACTGATTGCTGTAACTGGATGATGCTAGATTGGGGCAAGCTGTGTATTCAGTTGTGTATATAAACCTCTGCTGTCCAGCAATAAGGCGGCTCCTGCTACCTCAGGGGCCCGCTACTTTTGAGTTCCCGTTGGTTCTCGCAGAGTTTCCGGGGAGTTCTAGAGAGTTCCCGTGGGGTTCGGGCAATAAAGTAGCTCCTGTTTGAACCTACAAGTGGCTCGTGACCTCCCGGTTATTTTGTGCCCAGCCAGAATGCGGCACATATTCATGTCCCAAGAGGTTATGTGTGTAGACCAAATGGATAATGGGAGATTTGGCTAAGCCTCCAAATAACCAACTTTTCCCAAATTCCCACTCTCATCATTTATCTATCCTCTGGGAAGAGTGAGTAGGGGGCTGATGGTCTACGGACAATTCATTCCTCTGAAGATGTCAGAAGGCAGACATTTGCTCAATGAAGTTCAAAAACAGCCCCCGAGGTGACCGGGTGAAATGATTTTCCCATTTAAAGGGCATCTCAAGAAAGTTGATGGCACCCTCCAAAACAAGTACCAAGGTAAAAGAGATGGGAACTCGCCATGATCTACTCCCAGCACGGCACCCCAGATGCTTCAACAGATTGCTTGGTGTTTCCTGTTGGCCTGTCTTTCATTTTTTTTAAATATATTTTTTAGTTGCTGATGGACCTTTATTTATTTATTTACATGCATCGCTGAGAACCAAACCCAGTGCCTCCCACATGCAAGGCGAGAAGTGCTCTACCACTGAACCCTGGCCCCCAGCCCTTTGCTTCTATTTTTTGGGACAACAGAATCCACAGATTCGTTGCATGGTTCATTTTGGTGACAAGAAGCATGGTTCATAGAAACTTGTGTTGCAACAAAGAACTCCAGTTTCTTCTATGAGAATAACTCAACTTCATTCCCTAGAATCAGTACTTTTCGGTTCACATCTCCAGAGGCTGGGATGGAGCCCGAGGACTCTTCTGCCATGGCATGATCTGCATCTCATGGCTTCTGAGGGTCCCTCCTCTCGCCCAGAGGAAGCTGCTCCCATCAAGCATCACCTTCGTCCCAATGCCAGCTCAGACCTTGTATGAATTCCCTTTCTCAGGGTCAGTCGTAGGAAGGGTATTCTGGGTCATCCACCACCACCACCACCACCACTCACCCCACTAGAGAGCGGCTCTTATTTGATGTTGATTGGAGACATTTTCTTTGTTTGGCCTCAAAGATTTGGTGGCATGGTCAACAGTAAGCCTGACACGGTACGTGTTGTACGCTTTGAAAAAAAAAATTAAAACTGTAGTCGTAAAAATCTTCTTGGGAAAGATTAGCTGGATAATTAGTTGTTGGGTTTGGGTGGAGAGTTTCAGGGTTTGTTTGGGATGAACAGAGATCTTTTTGAACACTAAACTTCAGAACTGAGTCCTGTTTGGGAAACATGATGTCCCACAGGAAGTACCAAGTCCACAGGTTCATACGTCAGTTTTTAAAAAGTTGAGTTTCAGAAAACACAGTTGTGTCCATCTGGCGTTGACCTTTAGCATCCTATGTGAACTCACTGTTGCAGCCTAGATTTGCTTAGGAAAGAAATCACATCATATAAAGTTTAAACATTAAGTACTTGGGCAAAATGGAATTAGATGGCACCAAGATTTTACAAAAGGCGCTAGAAAAACAAAATTCAGTGAGTAGCCTGTTGGATTCGTAGTCCACAAGGAAACTGGTGAGAATAAATTCCGCCGTCTGGCTGGGCACAAAATAACCGAGCCGCCAAAAAGCCTTGTAGGTTCAAACAGCAACTCTTTAATCCTGAACTCTACCGGGCATTCTACACACACTTCCCGGGAATACACTCCCTCCACCGGGCTCTGCGTGCTCAGAACCCCACCCCCAAGAACTCAACAGGAACTCCAAAGTAGTGGGTGCCCGAGGCAGCAGGATCCGCCCTAATCCTGGAGCCGCCCTATTCCCAGGAGGATCCACCCTAATCCCTGAGCAGGGTCACCTTTCAACCATTCCCTCTAGCAAAATGCCAGGCGTCATTCCGACTAAACTGTGGCTCTCAACAAATAAATACATGCCCAACTTGGGGAGTCCTCTCACTGTGAAGCCAGAGTTCCCCGTGGTTAATTCCTAAACAGTCAGAAGAAAGTTCTGAGCAGCTCAGGGAAAAAAAAAAATCTGTGAGGTCCCCACTCCCTGGATTCCTTTTACCCAATGTCACATTCTTCCTCTTCCAGGGTCACAATTCTCACCAGTGAACAAACACATAGCTACACCTGCTTTAAGGTACTGACCGCTCATCTCTCTCTCTCTCTCTCTCTTTTTTTTTTTCCGGCCACCACTTGTAATAACAAGCATGTGAATTTGCCAACACCAGCCAATTCCCTAACAATGGGTCATCCAATAATTCCATTTTGCCACTGGCTTGTAGAGATGTTGTAAGTTTTGGGCTCAAAATTGCAGCATTTCGCCCAATTGGGATGCAGGTTACAAGGCCCAAGGTATTGACTGTAATTTTCATCAACTCCCTATGAACTGCAAATTCCCATTTTGTTTCCTTCAGAAACAATTAATTGAACAGGTTTTTCTTATCAGTTGTCAGATCAGAATATCTGCTAACCAAACATGGCTTCGATCTACCTCCCTCACGCCTGCCTCATGAAGTTCAACCCCCTCAGCCTGAGCCAACACACACTCTGTTCCTTGTCCCTTCCAAGTACACACTGGCTTCACGGTAAAGGATTCTCTGGTCTTATATTTGAGTTTTTTTCATGGTTCTGGAGATTTAACCCAGGGGCCTTTCAGCACTGAGCTGTCCCCCCTGGCCACACAGATGAAGAATGCGGTCTCTGAGGGACAGGACTTCAGTTCAAAGTCCTGCTGGGCTGTCTTACGTCAGGGACTTAATTTTTTTTTTTTTACTTTGGTTAATGACAGGCTAGCAAAAGGGATAACTGTGGGAGTCATGACTGAATAAAGGAACCATTTTGCAATATGTAAATGACTGCTCACAGCCAAGAACCAAGAAATAGGTGTCTCGTAAGAAGGCTCTGGTTTGTAAAAGATGGTGGAATGAGGTGGACATCATACCCTAAGTACATGTATGAAGACGCGAATGGTAGGAATATTCTTTGTGTACATAAGAGATATGAAAATTTGTGCTCTGTATGTGTTCTATGAATTGTAATGCATTCTGCTCTCATGTATAACAAAGTAGAATAATTTTTTTCTTAAAAAAGCTCAGGTTTGTTAAATAAATAAATAAAGTCCCCCATGTGGGATTCCTGATTAGCCAATGAGCATGAATTTTGAAGTCATTATCAAAAGCAGAAGATCAAGTGCCTTAAAGAAGTCACGAACAACAGAATGTCATGTGGGCTCCTAGAAATGTCATGCTTCTGCCATTTGGGGGGTCCCTAATTTTGGACAGCTAAATGTCCATCTGCAGCCTGAAAATGAACAGATGTGAAATACTTTACTTGTACCCCTGGACACCAAGCTGTCTCAGAGCGGTTAGGAAGCCTCAAACAGCATCCACCGTGGGCCTTAGGGCTCACACCAAGGTGTCTAAGGAAGGCACAGCCCTTCAAGTTCTCCTGCAAACACAGGAGACATACTGTGACAAGTAGCCTAATTGTCAAAAGACTTAACCACGCACTCCTGCCTCTGGGGGGTGGCTGCCACTTGTGAGTTACTTACTATAAGGTGGGGAAACACACTCGGGTCAACAGACAACTTCCTCATCAAGTGCTGGTCCTCATCACCAGAAGGACAGATGTCAGCCGGCCACAGGGAGGGCAGGGAGAGTCCAGGCTATCCAAATGTCAACAGGGAGAAACCAGGTCTGCCTTCCATCAAGCGACCTGTTGCCAGCAGATGGGATAAGAGACCAGAACCTGCTCAGAGAGCTGGGGGCTTCAGCAAGTTGGATTTGCTTGACACTGGGCCAGACGGGACCGCTTCACTGATAGAAGCCAGTCCAGCAACAACAGCCGGTGGACAGTGGGATACCCCGAAATCATGGATCAGACTTGAATAGCTGAGGCTTTGCTACTAAAAACATCAGCCCAAACTACTTTCTCTGACAACAGTTCTGACTGACCAAAGGAAAGAATATTATTTTTATATGTGGGGCTGAGGATCGAACCCAGTGCCTCAAGCATGCTAGGCAAGCGCTCTGCCACTGAGCCCCAGCCTCAGCCCCAGCCCCAGCCCCAGTCCCAGCCTCAACTCCAGCCTCAGCACCAGCCTCAGCCCCAGCCTCAACTCCAGCCTCAGCACCAGCCTCAGCCTCAGCCTCAGCCTCAGCCCCAGCCCCAGCCTCAACTCCAGCCCCAGCCCCAGCCTCAACTCCAGCCTCAGCACCAGCCTCAGCCTCAGCCTCAGCCCCAGCCCCAGCCTCAACTCCAGCCTCAACCCTAGCCTCAACTCCAGCCCCAGCCCCAGCCTCAGCCTCAGTCCCAGCCTCAGCCCCAGCCTCAGCCCCAGCCCCAGTCCCAGCCTCAGAACCAGCCTCAGCCCCAGCCTCAACTCCAGCCTCAGCACCAGCCTCAGCCCCAGCCTCAACTCCAGCCTCAGCCCCAGCCTCAGCCTCAGCCCCAGCCCCAGCCTCAGCCCCAGCCTCAGCCTCAGCCCCAGCCCCAGCCCCAGCCTCAGCCCCAGCCTCAACCCCAGCCTCAGCCCCAGCCCCAGCACCAGCCCCAGGCTCAACCCCACCTCAGCCCCAGCCCCAGCCCCAGCCTCAACTCCAGCCTCAGCACCAGCCTCAGCCCCAGTCCCAGCCCCAGCCCCAGGCTCAACCCCAGCTTCAACCACAGCACCAGGCTCAACCCCAGCCTCAGTCCCAGCCTCAACTCCAGCCTCAGCACCAGCCTCAGCCTCAGCCCCAGCCTCAACCCCAGCCTCAGCCCCAGCCCCAGCCCCAGGCTCAACCCCAGCCTCAGCCCCAGCCTCAACTCCAGCCTCAGCACCAGCCTCAGCCTCAGCCTCAGCCCCAGCCCCAGCCCCAGCCTCAACTCCAGCCTCAGCACCAGCCTCAGCCTGAGCCTCAGCCCCAGCCCCAGCCTCAACTCCAGCCTCAGCCTCAGCCCCAGCCCCAGCCCCAGGCTCAACCCCAGCGTCAGCCCCAGCCTCAACTCCAGCCTCAGCCCTAGCCTCAACTCCAGCCTCAGCACCAGCCTCAGCCTCAGCCTCAGCCTCAGTCCCAGCCTCAGCCCCAGCCTCAGCCTCAGTCCCAGCCTCAGCCCCAGCCTCAGCCTCAGTCCCAGCCTCAGCCCCAGCCTCAGTCCCAGCCCGCCTCATTCTCCTTTTGACCTTTGAAGATTCCCTAGCTTGCTATTCATAAGATATAAATATTTAACCTAACATTAACATGTTTATACTAGATTATATTAACATTCTCTGATTTAATGAAATGTAAGATACTGAATGGCCTGAAAAAAAGTATTAATTTGTAATGTGGAAATAACTGCATCCATATGAATTTTATAAGGCTCGTTTTATTTTATTCTTTCAATTTTTTAAGAGAGAATTTTTTTAATATTTATTTTTCAGTTTTCAGTGGACACAACGTCTTTATTTTATTTTTATGTGGTGCTGACCAGCGGCCGGCACATGCCAGGCAAGCGCGTTACCACTTGAGCCACATCCAAGGAGAATGTAAAACTACTGTGCCCACGCCTGGGTGGCTTATGACAAAATTATCCTTGGCACTGAGACAGGCAAGCTTTCTCTCTCCAAAGTGGGAGATCAACACTGGGAGTGGAATATAGTAATCCAGGAGCTCAGCCAAGACTCATCAAGCCTGCGTGTCACCAGGGTTGAGAGAGGTGACAGTGCCCCCTTGTGGTGATACCCACACATTCAGTGCCCTGAGACAGTCACACAGCAGGAGCACTATTTACATACCACTTCTAACACATCCACCTTTAAAAAATGTTAATTATTCTTCTTCACTTTTAGTGTACATTCATATTAAAGCACAAATTTGATAGGTATACCCATGCCTTAGACACAATGATTTTTGCTTTTATACTTTTTATTTTATGCATATTTGAGTGTGACAGTCTTCAAACTTTTTTTATAAAACTGAATTGCCTAATGGCTGGCTGCCTGATCTACTGATTAAGTAAACGTGTTCTGGTTCTTGGAGAGTACGAGGGTGCGAGACATCTTGCTAGGTGCTGAGGACATGTAACCTCAAGGAACTTAAAATTTAATGAGGCATCAAATCAACAAAGGCATATTATGATAGAAGAACGTGGGTAAAAAGGGATGTACCAAAATCCTTATAACCAGAAATAATCACATTTAATACATACGACAATGTATTGCTGAGTGCATCAGCCAGGGCAGTCAGCCGTTCACATACCCCCATTTAATTTTTATCCTATATAGTAGGATAAAAATTATTATTACCATCCCCACTGGACCGACCAGGAAACTGAGGCTCACAGAAGTCATGTGACTTGTCCAAGACCACAGTGCTCTTACAGGGCAGGGTTAGAAATTCAAACCCAGATCTGTCTGCCTGCAGAGCCCACGCCACCAACCAACCACAGGGCAAACTTGGGGTTCATCTCAGGAACTTCAATTCTCCCAAGTCTTACCACATTCCCAGGCCACAGACACCTCCCTTTCATTTTTGACACTCACCTCTCAGATCACTGTCTCCTTTAGGTGTAATGGAGAGACCAGAATCGCGGACCCGCTCTGTCTCCATATCCTCTGAAATTGAGTTTATATTTCCTTTGAGTTTTATAGTATTATTTCCTTAATTTAGGTCTTTGGCCCATTTGGAGTTCATGTATATGGAATGGAACTGGGCTCCAAGTTAATTATTTGCATGTAGAGATCTGATATTCCAGCACCACGTGTTCGGAAACTATACATTCAAATTAGTTTACGAATAGGTTTATTGGTTCTATTCCATCATCCCACATTTCTGTCCTTCTGCCAGTACCATCCTCTCTTGATTACTGTGGATTTATGGCAAGTTTGGAATACAGAAGAAGCATGAGTCCTGCAAGTTTGCTTTTTTTTTTTTTTTTCGATTCAAGATTGCTTGGGGGCCCTTGTGATTGATTCCTTGTGAATTTCAGAATCAGACTGTCAATTTCCATAAAGAAATAGGTGGAGATCCTGATAGTGACTGCGCTGGAATTTTAAATCAATATGTAAATGATTGGCGTCTTGACTTCCAAATCCAGGAACATTCGATTTCTCATCTTTTCTCAGATCTTTAATTTTTAAAATATGTCAGTGTAATTTTCATCATGTAATTTTTTCACTTGTTTGGGGAAATTTACTCCTGAACATCTTATTATATTTTCAGATGGACCTCTATGTTGAACCTCTCATGGGCTCAAGAGATTCTCCCAAAATAACCTCCCAAATACCTGAGACACAACATGTGCTGCAATGAGCAGGTAATCTTTTTGTTGTTTTGAAATTATTGGAAAAAACAATTCTATTTCTGAAAACACTTGGACATTCTCGCTAGAAATACAGACTAATAGAGACATCATGAAAAACAATATGAGGGCTTGGGTTGTGGCTCAATGGTAGAGTGCTTGCCTTAGCATGTGTGAGGCCCTGGGTTCAAATCTCAGCACCACATAGAGATAAATTAATAAGTAAAATAAAATAAAATTTATTGGGCTGGGGCTGGGGTTCAGTGGTAGAGCACTCGCCTAGCATGCATGAGGCACTGGGTTCGATCCTCAGCACCACATAAAACTAAAATAAAGATATTGTGTCCACCTAAAACTAATATATATATATATATATATATATATATATATATATATATAGATATAGATATAGATATAGATATAGATATATACACACACACACACACACATATATATATATATATATATATATATATATATATATTGAAAAAAATAAATAAAGGTATATCAACAATTTAAAAATTTTTTTTTAAAAAATATGGGGTTTTTCAAGAAATTAAAACTAGAAATACCATATGACTCAGATATTTTTCTGAGCTTATGCCTGGATTAGCCAGGGTCCTTAAGAAAAACAGAATTGATAGAATGCATACAATGAATACATATTGCATATATAACATATATATGTAAATTATAGATATGTATTATTTATATAGTTATTATATAAATATATACATATTTGTATACATACAAATATATAAACATTCATGCATTCAATTCCATCTATCTTCCTTAACATTCCAGGATTTTATTTTTGTTCATGTCTGGGTGATACGCCACGATGAATATATAATACACTTTCTGACAAATATATTAATTATTTGCTCGGCTCTACCACTGATTTTTTTTCCCCTGTGTATGTATTGCTAAACTCACTGTTACACAACTTAAATTCCTACACCCAAAGAAACAACAAAAAAATATAGGAAACTGTTCTTCAGCCCAATTTTATCAAACTGAAAAGAAGCAATCCAAAACTTAAAAAAAAAAGAGAGAGAGAGATTACGTGTCTTTTAGTTTATTAGTCAACAAGATAACAACATGTTGATTCTCTTTGTACCTGTCACACACTCAACTGATCTGGAGTGTCCAGTAGGTCATGTGACATTACCCAGGCTGTCATGGTGTTCTGCCAGGGGACCCCCAGAGGCCACTGACATGCACATTCTCTGCAAGCAAGCTGCATCTTGAGGAGTTGGTGTGGACTTGGGTGGTCGAATGCAAGTGAGGTGGAAGGGGTGAGGTGTTTGTGGGTGGGCAGATGGGGTGGGAGACTTGCTGACCAAGTCCTGCCCATGATCACCTTTGAAAAGTACGCCCACTGCACACTTTACATTCTCGTGTGTCTTCTGTGACAAAGGTAAAGCTCTCAAAAAGAAGTATGGGATTTAGGGATGTTATTAGATCTTCTAAAAAGAAGCCATGTGTTCTAGATTTCAATATATATTATTTATAGGTAGTTATTATATAAATATATACATATTTGTACACATACAAATATATAAACATTCATGCGTTCAGGTTTCCACAACTTTCTAAAAATTATTCCTAAGTATTCTGCTTTTGATATGATTGTCACTAAGATTGTTTTTAATTTCATTTTGAGTCTTTATTTTCTCATGGACAGAAACCACTGACGGATCTCGAATCTTGTTACTTTTCTGAGCTCACTTGCAGCTTCTAATAGCTTATGAATGAATTCCTACCTTGAAAATAACCACTTCAGAGATACTTCTATCTCATGCCTCATTTGGGGAAAAAAAACACATAGAGGAGACAGTAAGAGAGAGAGAAGCAATTTCCAATGCCCCTTTACCTTGACCAAGGCAAAAATATTGGTGAGATCCTCAGCCAACCGTAGTCCCTACGAGTCACAAACCCAGACAACAAGCTGTCACAAACACACATCCCCAAAGGATGACAGACACACGAGGCAGCAAACCTATCTGCTCTCAATCTAATAGGAGGTAGAACTGAGGAAGTAACCCAATCTCCAAATTGAGGAAGTAACCCAATCTCCAAAAATAAATCAACTCCCAAAACTACAAGAAGCACCATCAGGAAATTGATGTGAGCATGAAACCCCCCCCCTGATGTAGATCAGGGTGGTTCAATGAAAATATGTGTTTAGTTCAGAATGTTTGTTAAGGTGTGAATGATGGCAGGTGGTCTAAGGCCAAGGGGGGGAAGGTTCTTTAGGGCCTAACACCCAGTTCACATTCCAAAGAGGCTTGGAACTTTAGACTGAAGACACCCTGTGACCAGGGCACTGCAGCTTCTCACAAGGTAGTGGTGTTGGGGCTGGGTGGTGGCTCAGCGGCAGAGCACCTGCCTACCACGTGTGAGGTACTGGGTTTGATTCTCAGCACTGCATGTAAATAAATTTAATTGCAGGAAAAAAAATTCACTTTGCCACTGGGGGGGAAAAATCATACATAGAATTGCTTGAGCCTGTCCTTGCTCACCGAATTTGCCAGAATTTCAGAAAAGGCAGGCCCCCAAGGACAATGAAAGGCATCCTATGCAAGACAGGGGATGGGACCCAAAACAGTGGGGTAAAGACAGAGCTGCACAGGACACTGCCTCAAATACTGAGAAAATTCAGAGATCAGCAAACCTAAGATGCTCAGTGGACAGAGTCGGACACAGAAGCAGAGCAGGGGACAAAGCCCTGTTCAGGTAGCAGGAATGAGCTCTGCCTTTAACCAGGTTCTGGGAAACTCTCCCAGGTGCAGGTCGACCATATCACCCCTGTTACTGTGACCTCCATCCTGTGAGCAGACCCTGCTGACCCCATCACCGGGTGTATGGGCTCTGGCATTTACCTGCAATCTCTGGGGTTCAGAAGCACTCCAGGTTTGGATTCTGTGACTTCCTCTTTCCAAGATTGCACCATGTAAATCTCCAGGGCTTTGCCTCTGTGAATCCTACTTTGTCCTCTGCCCAGTGGTGCACACCTGTCATCCCAGCTGCTCGGGAGGCTGAGGCAGGAGGATCGTGAGACCAAGCCAGCCTCAGCCATGGTGAGGCCCTAAGCAACTCAGTGAGGCCCTGTCTCTCAATAAAGTACAAAATACAGCTGGGGATGGGGCTCAGGGGTCAAGAGCCCCTGAGTTCAACCCCTGGTACCAAAAAATGGAAAAACTAAAAAAATCCTACTACTGTCATTTTGAGTCACTGTGTGTCCCATGTTCGAAGGTCAGGTCTGGAGTGGGAGATGTTTTTAGTTCACAATCAAGTGCTTATAGTGCAGAATACTCAAAGTACTGTCCATATATTTGGGGGAGGGTGGGGAACACGTCCCAACAGAGTATAACACGGATGAGAAGTTTCAAAAAAGATTTCACAGAGGAAGACACATTCAAATAACAAATAAATATGTAAATGAATACACATGTGAGTATTGAGCTATACTGTTTAAGGAAGGTAAAATCCAAGCCAGCAGAGACTGCTGTATACTCACCAGGAAGGGAAAAAAAAATCTGTGTCTCAGACAGACAGACAGACACACACACACACACACACACACACACACAAGAAGACTAATGACCACCAAGATGTGAGTGGTGGGGATAGCTAGGCCTGGGGTGGCTAGCTCAAAGGCAGAGCCACTCCAGGGCATGGCATGGTGCTACCTATCCAGGCTCATTTCATGGACCATGAATTCCTCCCAAGACAGAGTGGGAGAGATGCTATGGGGTCTCTACCTGCACCACCACTGCCGCCTGACAACTGGGAAAGACCCCCCCAGTGCAGCGCAGGGCCCTTCTGTCCACACCAGACCTGACCTGGCCCCAGGACCACCTCAGACAAGGCCAGGAGGCCCCGGTCCATCAGTGCCAAGGACCTGGGTGAGAAGTGAAGGGTCAGGCGAGCTGGGCAGGAGGGGACAAGGAGCGTGGGGCGGGGCTGAGGAGGAAGACATGTGAGGGCCAGGGGGTGAGCAGAGGGACACAGAGGAAGAGAAGGTCACCCAGCAGGCAAGAGACAGAATCTGGGTACCAGCAGGAGCACCCTTCCCACGAGCTTAGGGTGCTCCTAATTTCCTCAGAACAAAACTCGTTTGTAAACGGAATTTTTTATAGAATTTGTTCTTCAAGCATCCAAAATCTGGGTCATATATGGGTGTTTGTTTGTTTGTGTGTGTGTGTGTGAGAGAGAGAGAGATGAATGATTATTGATAAAGTTGTGACCTTCCAATTTCACCTTGGTCCTTTGGATCGCCATGTCTCAATCATTTACACCGAACAAACCTTATTTCTTAGATATGGGGTCTATCTGTTCTCACTCGAGGGGATCACGAAAGTCTAATCCGGTTATGCCAGAGAATACAGGAGAAGAGGATGCACAAGGGGAACCAGCGTCCTACAGGGGTATGAGAAACAAACCATAGGTGTCCTAGTGTCCCTGTCAAAGTATCTCAGCTAACTACTTCACATGTCTTGCTTTGTTGAGAAATGACAGGTTTCTAGTAAGATATGTACTTTGAATGGTGGGTTTTTTTTTGGCCGTGGAGGGCTGGGTTGGTTGGTTTGTTTGTTTCTTTCTTTTTATGTGGTGCTGAGAATCAAACCCAGGGCCTCACATGTACAAGGCAAGCGCTCAGTCACTGAGCCACAAACCCAGCCCTTTGGCTGGGATTTTTTTCTGTTTTTACTTGGGCTTTGCCATTGAATCTCTCAGGGTCCCTCTTCGTGGCTGCCATGGGAGATTGCTGAGCTCCCCATCAGTCTGCACCTTGGCATTGGTATAGGTACCCTTTTCTGTCCTATTTATGCCTGTTTGACACATAATCTCAGTTTTGTGAAAGAAACTGCATGTTTCAGGAAACCTATTCACGAAGCTCCTCTATTAGCTTTGAGTCACATAATTGTTGTTTGGCCAGAACCAGCCAGCGTGGAAACTCAGCAGATAGCGTACTGTTGAGCAGAGTGAAACCATGCACCTCAGCTCTATGTGGAAGAAGGTCTGAGTTGTGTGGTCCTCTTCACCTGGATTAACAGTGTGTCCCTTTGTGTTTCAGCATCTCGGGACACCTCTGAATGCACGAAGGTAATTAAAGCCCTACATTGATGCTGAATGGTTCCCTTTGCAGTGGGGAGGTGCACACTCTTTATGTCCTCTCTTCTTTCCAAGCACGCTGAGCCCCCCATCACAGTAAAGGAGCCCGACCCATGTCCAGAACCAGGGAAGGCAGAAGCAGAGACAGTCAGATCAGGAAAGTTTGCACTACAACGTTCCAGGGGATCTCTGTGTGAAAACAACTGAAATGCTAGCAGCCTTCCCACGTGTAAGGTCATTGTCCCAAGGAGGTGGGAGGATGTGCCCCCAATGTCTGGCAGTCATCTCAGCACATGATCTCTCCTCCGTCTTCCTGGGAACATCCCTCCATTCTGAACTGCTTCCCCTCCATTTCATACTGGGGCTTTCTCATGGATCTCTGATGCTGTTTCCATTCTCCCTGTTTCCAGCCTTTGGGGAGATCTAGCTACTGTGCAAATGTCACCTGAGCCTCTGCTCAGAATGTGAAAGGCCTGCCTTCTCAAACTTTCTAGAAATCTTTCCTAACAGGAGCTGTGCCTCACTGAGTCCTTATGCCTGTCCCTCCTTCCCTGTGCTCTGCATCAGTCCTCACCATCCCTCTATCCTGAGACAATGCAGACCCATTTTACACCTTCCTCTGTGTGGGCCTGCAACATTTCATCTCTCACCGTCTCCTTCTTCCTGGCTACTTGCCTCTGGCTTCTCTCCTCTCTCTGCACCTCTTTCCAGAAAAACCACTCTCTCTGGGACCTTTTCTCTGCCTGCTCAGGTCCTGGTGCCACTCACTGCCAGACACACAGGTTTCCCATCGCCCTTCCAACCCAAGTCTCATGGGTATTATCCAATCTGCACCAGTTTCTCTCATGTTTCAGGAGGCACAGCTGAAGTCCCTTGATAGGCACTGCCACTGCCATGATCCTGTTGTTGTGTTTCTGTGTGTGTGTGTGTGTGTGTGTGTGTGTGTGTGTGTGTCAGTGTGTGCTGTTTTCATGAACTGATCCACTGTGGTGCTCTTCTCCAAGGACGGCTACAGCCTCAGCACTCCCCTCACCCATGGAGAGAAGAGCAGGCTTTTCAGCACCACGGCAGAGAGCAGCCTTGTGGTCAGACCAGCTCAGGCAGCATTTTTGATCCTGGGTTTCTCCTTAGCAACACACACCAAGGCCCAACTTAGAATGCAGCTTCCTCTCCTCTCCCTCCCTTGGTCTGAGAAATATCTGCTCTGGTGTTGGCCTTCAGGTTGTGGGCTGTCTTTGTTTGTGGTACACAGCTTTCTGAATCCATAAGCCCTTCTGAGTGTCCAGTGTGAAATTTGAATGAACCCCCCCTTCCACTCACCTTGCTGAGAACCTCTTCATCCACTTCTTGGGGCTCCATGCAATGGCGCAGCTTAGAATGCAGCCATCGTTTTCCCACATTCAGCCCTTCTTTCATGTGAAAGTTCAAGTTTGTTTCTGAACAAATCACATTGACCTTGAGCAGATGAATCTTGGAGATGTGCTGTGCATTGAACCTGGTGTCCTGTTGTGTGTTGATGATTTGGATCAGGAACAGTACTCCATGAAGAAGTCATTGTTGGTTGGGTGCAGATGGACAGGCACATCTTATCCACAGCTGCTTGTAAGTCAGAGGCTGAAGAATGGCTGTGTTCAGTCCAGTCAGCAGAGGACCCCAGTTGCCAACTAAAATGGCCAAGGGATAGAACTAAGTGTAGAGTAGTTGACAAGATTGCACAAGTGCCTGGTCCAACCCAAGGTGCAAACACAAGGAAAGGAAAACCGTGGAACATGGAAACCGGGAGTTCCTCACCTAACATTCAACTGACTTGGAAAGCGTATTTGGGAACATTTAGTTGTATTGGTGTTACAGTTACCGCTTTCTACTTAGATCGACATTCACTTATCTAACTCAGTCCTAAGGACTGTGAGTAAATGTATTCACTTGTCAGCAGGGACCCATTCTGATGTGACCTCAGAGGAAGAGCATGAGAGTTCTGGTGACACTCAACATAGCCAGCCACAGGTATGTCAACATGCAACTCTTTTATTCCGGGTTTCCTTTTGTTTTCCTTGTTGAAGAATAAAGGAGGCCAGGTGAAAATACTTTTGAAGTAGTCTTCTTCTAAAAATCCCCTTAAGTGGTTAGAATCTGAAAATAGCACTAGAAATCATGTCAACTTAGAGCTAAACTTTGTTTTGTGATGGAGGTAAAAGGTGTCTAAATGCCACTGGTCCTTCCACGTGAGAAAGCGCCTTGAAAAGGAAAAACATTGAGATGAAACATGAGACTGAGGAATAAGGACCTGTACCATGAATGGTGTAAGTGCGATGGCCACTGGATACATTCCTACCGAAGGGTGATGGTTGCCAAACACTAAACAACCTGGTGAAAATCACTTGTCATTTGCTCCACGTTGAACGATTTTTATTCTGTGGTGACCTTTCCATTTAGTTTCTCATGCATGCAGAAAATCGGTCCATATGTTGAGTATTTGATCAAAATGTCTTTAGTGTGTGTTAAAGAAATATATCTGGATGCAGCAACAGGGGAATGATGGAATTTGGAGATGCCATCTCACCATGTTTTCTGACATTGCCAGCGTTCCCAGGGCAATATTAGGTAGCATGCATCTAGATGTATGTCACGTGGCCTGCACGTGTGGGTCCTTGGGCAGGGGTCTGATCCAAGTGTCAGATCCCCAACTGAACACCTAAGTCTCATATTTTAAAATGAAAACTTTGTCAGTCTAGCATTTATAATGTGAAATCCCATGTAATATCAAGAGTATTCCTCAAAAATCCTTTTAAATAAGAGTTGAAAAACCCTCTTACATGTGAAGGGGAATGGGAAGGAGAAAGAGTTACAATGAATTTTGTTCCTCCCCTTCTTTGGGGTGTGTACACCTCTGTTAGTGTGATGTCAGGGGATGCCTTTTCTGTGAACTCTGCCCTGCTTTTAACAAATCCAGAGCCATAGGAAGAATAGAGTTCAGGTTTATCTGGATCACAAATGCTAGGTTGCCCTGTGGAAAGGATGACTGTTCAGTCTGGACTTGTCTACATTTTAGACCAAAAATTGGATGGTGTCTAAACGAATGGTCACGAAATCTTCATACAACTCATTGGGGTCATTCATTTTGCAGATATTCTCTGAGGCTCATCCACAGATGCAGGTTTCTCTCTCATCTGGTGAGAAACAACATAGAGCAAAAGAGAAAGCAGACGGACATGATCGTGGTAAGAACAACACACTCTAAACAGTTCTGTGGGTGGAATATCGATTTCTAACATGAGCGCTGGTTACTCTAATACTTGGAGAAATGAACCTAGTAAACAGGTAGAATTGAGAAAGCCAGAAAGATAATGAGTTGTCTCTCTTAAGATCCAGAGTCCAGCCACAGGTTACACTGAGGGTGTCCCTCTTAGTTTCTCTACAAGACACACACAGTCACAGGGGAGTTGGAAATCATGCAGTGCAGAAGGGAAAGGGTGATAAACACTGAGAAGGGCAGAGAGAGAGAGAACACAGCGAGTAAATGGAAAGAAGCCATGGAGGCAGAGAGATTTCAGACACGTGCCAGATGGAAAAGACCAGGGTAATCAGTGTTTTGAGGCAATATGGGAGTTTCCATTATGAACATTACCTGTGTATGAATGCATTTTGTGTTTTTTGGTCTCGATTGTTTTATCTTATATCATCTCTCTGAATTTATCATTTATAATGGTTTTCATGTGTCTGTCTTCTCCATTAGACTTTAAGCTGAAGAAGGGTCTGGTCTCTTCTGCTTCTTCTGCAGAAACAGCAAAACATGTCACATGTTGTCGGGACACATTGGTATGAATAATGTATGTGAAATATACAGCATTCATATATGAAAACCACTCACATATTGTGCTTCTACTTTCTTTTCTTTGTTACAGATTCTGTTATTTTGTTGAAAACCCAGAAAGATGTTCTGCGATTTCAAAGAAAAATAAAACCTAAAAACCATCACTGTTTACAGTGTTCACTACATTTAAAAAGAAATGCACAACTAGAAAATGAGAATTTTGAGGTGAAAAAGGGGCTATCAGAGTTTCAGCAGGAAAATGCAGAACTGAAACAACAACTCCATGATTTGAGGTATCATATCCTAGATTCAAAGTAGGGGTGGAACCCTTTCCTTTATTCCAGTTGAAATAAGAAGGAAAAATCTTTGTCTGTTGGCATTTTGCAAGGGAGAAAATTTGAATAAAATTCAAATTTCTTACAAACTAGGTAACATATTGTTAAATGTGAATACTTCTAAAAATTAAATGCATATTCTTCCCTGTCACAATTTTAATGGCTATATGGAAACCCTTCTGCTAGAACTCTATTTATTTAACTAACAGAATTTGGTGTTATTTGTTTATATTTTTAACTATTTTATTACAATTAATGTTTCAAGACATAGTATTTAGAAAAAATCATTTTACACTCAAGGTGCCATGGTACATGCCTATAATCCCAGCAGCCTGGGAGGCAGAGGAAGGAGGATCAAAAGTTCAAAGCCAGCCTCAGCAACTTAGCAAGGTCATAAGCAAATCAGTGTGACCCTGTCTGAAAATTAAAAAAAGAAAAAGATTTGGGATGTTGCTTCTGTGGGTTCAATTCCTGGTGCCAAAGGTGGGGGTGAGAACAAAAGAAAAGGAGAGAGAAAATTAGATTCTACATTTGTTTACTTTTTTAAAAAAATTAATATAGAATGTAGGGAAATTTTAAAAAGATATTTGATCAGGATTTCTAAATTGCTCAAGAAAGTTTGTATTCCACCAATGAGGTTTTCTACACTGCCCTAAAACATGTTTTTATACATTTGTAGTTTTTCTTCTCATGCCTGGGATCAAATACAGGGTTTTGTGTGACTAGTGTGATGTGCTAGTGCTGAGCTAGACCCTCAGGTACAGTTTTTACATTAACATTCATTAAAAATAAATGTAGTTAAATTTACTCTCATTTATAAATCACATTTGTTCAGATTTCTATATTGAAAGAACTTTTTTTTATTCTTAAGTGTTCATGATAGTGGAGTACATGTTGACATAAAGTCATTCTTGTTATGGCTAATATTTCATTGTGTATATTTTCTTTATCCATTCATCTGTTGAAGGACATTAATCTTTATAATTGGATTAAATATTAGGTTCTCTCTTGTTCCAAAGGGGATTTTAACTTGTTTGTAAAATACATAATGACCAACAAGGTAAGTTGAAAATGTTGCTATAAAAGAAACAGAAATAAGTGTAAAAACAGGTATTAGATTTCTTATCCCAGTTTTGGGTTACAGTAATACAAAACATATATGTTTAAAGAAGAATTTCTAAATATGCTGCTATACTGTAAGTCAATTGTAGGTATACCTGACATATTTTATGACATATAAAGATGAAATCATATTATTACCATACTCATAAGTCTTTAAAACTTATTTGACTTGAAATTATCTTTTTAACTGGGGAGGATCTTTGATAGTGCAAAAAAAGATCATTTTGAACTGGTCAGCTTACCAAATTATTTCAAAATTCCTTTTCTGTAGTATCTAAAATGATTACTAGTAACAAAAACTTACCAAATAATAAAATAGTCTTCTATTATGCCTTTCAGTTATATATGTTTTAGACAAGAATGAAGGAGAAATTAAAAATGTGAAGCTAGAAAAGAAAAGCTTCAGAGAATGTAGAATTTTTATTAGGATTTTAAATTAGCATACAAAGAGCCAGAACATAAAAAGACTTTTTTTCATTTCTGGCAAAAATTAATTTAAAGATAACCATATTTAACTCCAGGTATGCCTTGAAGGAAGAGGCAAAGAGAAGAAATGATGAACTTTTACGTGAAAAAAAATAAGGACAAGTTAAAAGAAAAAGAAGCAGAATGTAACAAAGAAGATAAAGTGAGAAAGCAAGCTGAAATCTCTGTCGATACATTGGGTATGAAATTGAGGACTGCAAGAAATCATTTTGATCAGGTAAATGACCCTTCAGTAGAGTTTCAAATTCTTTATCTCCTCTGTATGATTTATAAAATCCCTTTAACTTACTGTATGTGGCTATGTTTCACTTAATGGTGGCAATGTGGTCTGAGGAATGTGCTGTTGGGCAGATTCACCCACATGTAGTCATCATGTGTGTGTACTTCCACACACTTCAGACATCGCCCACAATGCCAGGAAATACAGACTTCCAGGTCATCCGTCGATAAGCAATCTGTGGTCTCCCAAAGCATTTGTATGTGGGGTAGGAACTGCTCTTTGGGTTTAAAACACAGTGTTATCTGACTCTAAAATTAAATGATGGCATCTATGGCAAAATCAGTTACTGCAAATCTTAGCATCTGTTTACTGAAAGAAGAAGTTGACTTTGATCACTGATATAAATGCCAATTTAGGGCTTTTTATGTTAAGATACAGAATAAATAGCTATAAAACTACTTAAATACATTTTTTAAAGTCTTTCACAGTTACATCTCTACCTATATTTAAGAAATGTTTTCACTCTGACATTTATCTGTCATTTGTGCAGTTGAAATGTAAGTCATTTATGCATAAATAAATAAAAGAGTAAACCTACTCTTGAGGTTTTATTTTTTTTTGAAGGTACCACTCTTTAATTAAGTGTTTAGACTTTCCACTACATGCTGATATGTGGTCAAAACCTTGCTGAAGTGAACTTGCAGATTTTAGCAGAACAAAATGAAACCTACAGACAACTTTCATGATTACAGAATGCCAGAATTTACAATATGGAATTTCAGTAAAACATCTTTGCAAACAAAAAGAGATGGATATGTGCCAAAAGGATACGTTTCCTGAGTTATTTTTCTCTATTGTTTTCAAGTGTGTGTGTGTGTGTGTGTGTAACATTTTAAACAGTAATTATCATGGAAAAGTATACAGGGTTTTAAATCCATATATACATAACCATAATGTACATATTTTGGGGGTGAGGGTGGCATTTTTTGTCCCATTGAATTCAGTAATGTTCTTAAGTCAACTCTATTTCTCTGCAGCAGTCCCATGATGGCTTTGAGAGTAGCCTCATCAAGAGAAAGGCCTTTTAATATTTTCCACAGGAATAGATGATTTCTCTATGATATCAAAACCCTTACTTCTAATAGTAGATGTTTTACTTTTGGGTAGTGACTTCACTCCCTTGGTGTGTTAATGTGTGTTATTGCTCCCACTGTTAAGTAAGGAGGAAAAGTGTGGCCAGTGAGGACCTGATTTTGTATATCATTTCCTCATTCTTGAGAAGAGAAACACTTTGCTCCAAGTAATTTCTTATTTCAGTGCAAAACACCTTTGGAAACAATGGCATACCATAATATGCTCTTAGAATAAGTTACTGGTAAGTATTTGTTCCTGATCAATAAAGTTAGTTTATTTCCCCTTTCTTATATTGACTTATGTATCAAACCTCACTGAGATGAAACAAATGCTGCTGAGTAGCAATCTCAGGATTTTCTGAGCAGAGCCTTGCACATTTTGCCTTATTTGTCATTTGTATTTTGAAACACAAGCCTTCTTTGGTGTTTATCCATTCACAGGAAAGAAATAACTGGCTTGGTGGATGGGCACTAGGAGCAGAGGCAAAATACTTGGAGAAAAATCTTGCAACTTGCCTATGTCTTTAGCCTCGCCCTCCTTTTCAGAATTGTGATACATTGTTCATTGGTATACATACATGTGGTTAGTGCTGTTCCTGGATATATCATTTATCAGTAGATGGCAATTCTCATACTTTGCTCCAAAATGTTAGAAATATAATAAGGGAGAAATACTTTCAGGAAAAGAACGTGGGGATCTCTTGTGTGTCTGAGTACATGTAGAGCTAAGGCTGGTACTAGGCTGGTCAAATGCTTGAGCTGTCAGACTGAAAACTTATTCTTCTTAAAGTTAAATGTTCTTTTATTTGCCAGTGAAGCCACCTCAACAGGTAGGTACATAATAAAATATTTGCAATTTTTAACTGTTTAAAGTGTAGAGAATAAAATTCTATAAGTTATATCAACATAAAAAACAGTGAATTATTATTTTTTGGTTTAGGTATGCATGACAGTAGAGGTGTTTTGACATAATATACATACATGGCATATAATTTATTCTAACTAGGATCCCATTCCTGTGGTTGAAAACGATGTGGAGTTTGGCTGGTCGTGTATTCATATGTGAACATTGAAAAGTGATGTCAGGTTCACTGTATCATCTTTCTCATCCCCTCCCAGCCTGTTCTTCTCTTTTATCTAATTCAATGAAATTCTGTTCTTCCCTCCTCCACCCCTATCTGTGTTAGCATCCACAGATTAAGGAGAATATTAAGCTTTGGATTTGGGGGACTGGCTTACTTCACTTAGCAGGATAGTCTCCAGTTTCATCCATTTACTGGCAAATGCCATAGTTTTATAATTCTTCATTGCTGACTCCATTGTGTATATATGACACATTTTCTTTATCCATGTGTTAAAGGGCACCTAGGTTGGTTCCATAGCTTACCTTTTGTGAATAGCTGCTGTAAGTATTGATGTGGCCGTGTCACTGTAGTATCCTTTGGGTTTACACCAAGGAGCAGAATAACTGGGTCAAATGATGGTTTCATCCAGGTTTTCTGAGGAATCTCTATGCTGCTTTCCTGTGCAGTCCTATCAGCAATGTATGAGTGAAACTCTTTCCCACATCCTCACCAACATTTTTTGTTAACTTGCATTCTTTTTTTATTATTGATTTTTAAAAAATAAATGACAGTGGAATGCATTACAATTCTTATTACACATATAAAGCACATTTTTTCATATCTCTGGTTGTATGTAAAGTATGTTGGCACCAATTTGTGTCTTCATACATGTACTTTGGATGATGATGATGTCCACATTCCACCATCCTTGCTAACCCCCTGCCCCCGCCCTTTCCCTTCCACCCCTCTGCCCTATCTAGAACTCATGTATTCCTCCCATGCTCCCCCTCCCTACCCCACTGTGAGTCAGCCTCCTTAGATCAGAAAACATTCAGCATTTGTTTTTTGGGGATTGGCTAACTTCATTTAGCATTATCTTCTCCAGTACCATCCATTTACCTGCAAATGCCATGATTTTATTCTCTTTTATTGCTGAGTAAAATTCATTATGTATATATGCCACATTTTACTTGTACCATTGGCTTTCTGACTGGAGTGAAATTGCAATCTCAGTATAGTTTTAATTTGCACTTCTCTAATTGCTAGATATGTTGAACTTCTTTTCATTTATTTGTTTACTGTGTTCATGTCTTTTTCTTTGAAGTGCCTGCTCAGTTCTTTGGTCCATTTATTGATTGGATTATTTGTTCTGTTTTGTGGTTTTGGGTGTTAAGTTTTTTTGAGTTGTTTGTTTTGGAGATTAATGCTCTATCTGAGGTGTCACTGACAAACACCCCCCCCAGTCCTCTGTAGGCTCTCTGTTCACATTCTAATAGGCCTAGGGTCTCTTGCCTAATGTCTAGGTCCTTGATCCACTTTGTGTTTTGTGTGGGGTGAGAAATAGAGGTTAAATTTCTCATACTAAATATGGGTTTTCAGTTTTCCTAGCACTATTTGTTGAAGAACTTATCTTTTCTCCTTTGCATGTTTATGATGTCTTTTCTAGAATGAGATTATATATGTGGTTCTGTCTCTCTGTCTTCTGTTCTGCAAAGTTTTTGTTTTTTTTAACATTGGCAAACTGTTCAGTTACTCTATTCTATCGGTCTGCTGTAATTCAGAATTTTTCAATCCTTACTTTTTTTTTTTTTTTTTTTTTTTTTTTGGAACCGGAGTGCTGAACCACTGAGATGCATCCCCAGCCATTTATTTTTTAATGAATGAGTCATGGTCTCGCTAAATTGCTGAGGCTGGCTTTGAACCTGTGATCCTCCTGGCTCCTCCTGAGCCACTAGGATTATAGGCATGTGCCATTGCACCTGGCAATTCTGACATTCTTTAAATTGAAATTTCCTTTTACTCTCATAGATCCATTTTCTTGGATTAACTTTTTGAACTTTTGGGAATTTATGTTTCTATAAGCTCAGAAGTTTACATCTAATTTTTCTTCAGTGGAGTATCTATTGAAACCCTTTCACCATATAAATATACAGGTTATTCTTTAATTTTAGAGGAAATTATAAAATGTCATTTTATTGAATTGTAGCAAAATGTCTCTCTTTGCTTTTACTTAGATTCCTACTAGAGATGAATCAGACAACAAGCCATTGCATAAATATCACAAGACAAAGGATGAAATCTCTATGAGGAGCCTGGGAATGGACCCAATAAAATATCAGAACCAGGAAAAGAAGTGCCTTAAGAATACTGAAATTTTAACAGAAAAGGTTGTTGACCTTCCAAAGACAGCCAAACTGAATGAGAAAACACTTACAAAAACATTCCAGGATAATGAACAGTTGTATATTTGGAAAGCTGAGAGTACACTGCAAAACTGCACACTGGAGAGTGAAAAACAGAGCACAGAAAGACCAGAAACAAAAGTCAAATCACATCCTGCCAGACCTAGTGCTGCTCCACACCATCAGGGTGAAAGTCCAACTCAAAAAAGAAATCTAGAACTTGCTTTCCAGAGAGCCAGAGATAAAGACTTTAGTTCACAGGAAGAAAAGAATATTGATGTAATTAACCTAGAAGTTATTAGTGAGATTCCTTCCCAAAAGGCTCCAAAGTCTGAAATACAAACTAGTGACCTAGAAAACGAGCTGCATAAGACAAGAGGTACTCTCAGAGTCATGACTTTGGCTACACAACAGGTAAACAGACACCTGAAACAAAGACAGTGCCAACTGAAGGGGATGGAACATGGGCATCAAAATGAACAGAGAAAAAGGAATGCACACCTCCGAAAGCAGGAAGCTTCTAGAGAGCAGGTGTCTAAACTACAGAGTGAAACTACATTGCTTAAAGACCTTTGCATGACTATCAGAACAAAGCTAATGATAAAAAGGATGAAATTATTAATATCCAAACCCAATTTCAGGATATTATAAAAAGAATTCAAGCTCAGAATGACAAACATTATCTCATGCTGGAAAATGAATATATGGAATTAACCAGTGAAACTAATCATTTAAAAGAACAATTGGATCAATATGGAAAGGAGAAAGAAGTAGTAAGTATTAAGGGTCTTGGAAGGAATACTTGAACTGATATTTGCTTATGGCTAAATGTTGAATCTTGATGAATATAAAAATTCATATATTATAAATGTGTTTTCTGTTATCAACACAGAAGTACAACCTGAGTTCCAGCAAATATAACTTACACCTCATTCCCAGCACAAATAAATGATCTGTGTTTGAACGGATACATCTTCCAATTCCCTGCTCTAATTCTTACATGCTATGTGTATATTTTAAAGTAACTTAGGTAGTCATATGCCAAATAAACACACAAAAAACTTAGATAAAATGGATTTTAATATTTGAAAAGGAGGAAATTTTCAAACTTGGACATGACAGATTCCTCAATTTAAGAAATTGTGTTTCTTATAAAGATTTGAGAGACTGAGACACAGACTTAGTAGATGTATATGATGGCATTAGTAATACTGTCTCAATAATGCTGAAACAATGTCTAATTTTGGTGTTGTTAATTGAATCCAGAGCTCTGCCCATGCTAAAACACACACTCTACCAATGAGCTACATCCCATCACGGAATAACAATTTTAATGTCTTCATGTTGCCATACTTTAAAACCACAATGAAGCAGATAAATGGAAATGCTCATACCTAGTTTCAACTGAGTTAATTACTTTGACAGTTCATTCCAGATTTTCCAGCTGAACTGAAATGTAGGTGCTGTGTTTTTTAATAGATTTTCTTCACTATATTTTTATATCTTTCTAGTTGGTAAGTTTATTTTTAGTCATGCCAATCAACTTAAATCTGAAAATAACTGTCCTGATATTTTTTCCTTTATTCATGACCTCTCCACCTCTTTAAAAAAGTGTGTTTGTCATTATCATAGGTTGGGACAAATGTGATGAACTGCAGCAAAAACAGTGGATTTAATCTGTAATTTATTGCATATATCCATGATAAAGCTTGCTCATAGTTTTCTTCATTTCAAGGCCCAATTGCTTATCTGAAATAGCCTTTCAGTACAAAGATAATCGTAGCCATCTACAGTTCATTAATTTGGCACTGAACCCCCATTTCCAGACTAATGAGGTGGCAGGATTTATGTAGAGCAGGAGTGGTGTGAGGGCCAGTGAGATTTCTAGGAGCTGAGGACAGGCACTGAGGTGGAGAGCAGGTTACCCAGGGTCTCTCTTATTCCTCATGGAAGTATATTGGAATTATTTCAGCAAAGGTTTGAAGATGTGAGGATTTGGGGGTTAATTTGAGCCTCTAATAAGAGGGGTACCTCTGTAGAATTCACCACCACCAGTGAGACTTGCATAACCATTTCTGATTGAGAATTCAGTGGGTTGTTGAGCATTGCAACCTTATCGAGGGCAGTACATAGAAAGGGCTTGACCGTTGCTAAAGAATGTGACAGTGATTAGGCAGGAGTATAGAACCTTCTGTTTCTTTCAGGGAATTCAGAAATAAATAGGAGTGTACACACATGTGAAAAATGGGATAAATATGTGTATGTAGTGATTGTTTTCAGAGTAAACATTATTATAAAATATTCTTAATATATTTTAAAGTGAGCTGAGTAACAAAATTATTAACAGAAATATCTCATCGGGTAGTTGTGAGGCATCTTGAAAATCAACCGGCTGGTATCCTGAAATTACAATCTGCTTCACCAGAAGATTTACCACGTTTTCACACAAATTTAAAAGACAAAAGACGAGATTTAAAGAAGACACTAAGACAAATGACAAGTCAAGTATGTACAAAAGTGAACATGTCAACTGTAAATCTACACCTGCTTAAGTAATAAAAATGTTCCAGTACACTCATTTCAATGAATAGCTTTCTTTGTATTTTCATTATAATTGATTTTATATTTTGTTATCTTTACACTTTTTATTGTGGAATTTTTCTGTTACAATGTCATACATCTTTCATTGAAATATCTACCCTGAGGAAAGCTGAGACTTTTTTTTATAAACCCAGCACCTTTTAATGCTATCTCGACTTCCATGGTGATTCAAGGAAAATTAAACCAGAGGTACCATTTAATAGAATGTTTCAAGGAATTGTGTCATTTATTACCTTCATTTTTGTTCATGTATACACAATCTACATGTAATTATTAAATGAATTTTTTTAAAGTGTACAAAAAAAGCTTTTATGCTTTTCTGAAAATACATGTATGGTGTAGGTTATTTTTTAATTATTGGAAAACCTAGGCTTTTCTCTTATTTTTTCTTTCATTTTAGATATGTTATAAAAGCATATAAATATTTGTAATATGTCTGGTACTGATACGAAGCTAGACAATGAAAAAATGTTATCTAGGTTCTTTCAGTAGATTTCTTAAAAGAAATTTTTATGATATATGTAATACACATGCCATCTAATCCACCCATTTAACATGTAAACTTCAGTGTTTTCTTTGTATATTAGCAGAGTTATGTAATCACTTACAGTCAATTTTAAAGCATTTTCATGTTCTTGAAAAGAAGCCTAGAACCCTTTAGCTGTCAGTGGTCTAATCCCTCCATCTTCCCAAGCCCTAGAAAACCAATTATTTTTTAATAATTCATAATTGTAAACAATAGTAATTTATATATATTTTAAGTTTTTGTTCTTTTTAGATATACATGACAGTAGACTGTATTTCAACATACACATACATGGAGTATAACTTCATATTCTCATGTTTGTACATAATGTGGCATTACACTGGTCGTGGATTCGTATATAAATAGGAAAGTTGTCTCAGATTCATTTGACTGTCTTTCCTATTACCATTCTCACTCCCATCCCTTTTGTCTAACCCAATGAACTTCTATTCTTTCCTCCCCACCCCTTACTGTGTGTTAGCATCCACTTATGAGACAGAACTTTCAACCTTTGAATTGGCTTATTTCACTTAGTATGATAGTCTCCAGATTCATTCATTTACTACTGGCAAATGCTATAATTTCATTCTTCACAGCTGAGGAATATTCCATTTTGTATATATAACACATTTTCTTTATCCATTCATCTGTCGGAGGACACCTATATTGGTTCCATAGCTTAGCCATTGTGAACTGAGCTTCTATAAACATTGATATTGCTGTGTCATGATAGCATGCTGATTTTAAGTCCTTTGGGTATATACCAAGGAGCAGAAAAACTTTGATCGAATGGTTCCCTTCCAAATTTTCTGAGGACTCTCCATACTGCTTTCCAGAGTGATTGCACCAATTTGCAGTCGCAGCAGCAATGTGAGAGTGAACCTTTTCCCCACACACTCGCCAAGATTTATCATTATTTGTAACATTCTTGATAATTGCCATTCTGACCAGAGAGAGAAGGAATCTCAGTGCAGTTTTATTTGCATTTCTCAAATTGTTAGAGATGTTGAACCTTTTTTTTTTCATATATTTGTGGACCATTTGCCAATGTTCTTCTGTGAAGTGTCTGTCAGTTCCTTTGTCCATTTATTGATTGGATTATTTGGTTTTTTTTTTTTTTGTTTTTTAAATATTTTAAATTATTTGTATATCCTGCAGATTAATGCCCTATCTGAGGTGCATGTGGAAAAGACTTTCTCCAATCTGTAGGCTCTGTTCATATTCTTAATGGTTTTCTTAGCTGTGAAGAAGATTTTTAGTTTGATACCAACCCATTTATGGATCCTTTTAAGAACTCTTTTGTAGTTGTAGATGGACACAATATCTTTATTTTTATTTGAGGATCAAACCCAGTGGCTCTCGATGCTAAGCAAGCACTCTACCACTGAACTATCAGCCCCCATTTACTGATTCCTGATTTTACTTCTTGCACATTGGGAATTTTGTTGAGGAAACTGGTTTATAGTTTTAACTCTAAAATTACTCCATAATGGATAGTTCATACAAATAGATTTATAAAACACCAGGTCTTTTTTTTAACCAGTTTCTTTGACTTAGAATAGTGTTTTCAGGGATCCTCTGTGTTGTAGCAAGCATCACTATTTTATTTCTTTCTGTTGCCCAGTAGAATTCTATTTTATGACTATGTCACTTAGCCAATCATCAGTGAACCCTAAAATGCTTCCACTTCTTGACTACACCAGTACTACATGGCTGGGAACATGTATTTACAAGTTAACATGTGGATACATTCTTATTCCCCTGCCTCTTGGTAGTCTTCGAAAATTGTGCTGATTTCATCATCTCTCTGTCTTGCTCATACTGTGCTTTCTGTCTTGTCCATTTTTGCTCATTTGGTCTCTTTTACTCAGAGCTCACATAAAAATAAATTTTTCTTGCACTTTCTGACTTTTCTGTCACCAACATTGTTTGCATGGTGATTATCTTGTAGAAATATAAACCCACTCAAGGTGTCAGTAATATCTGATATTCACACCTATTCTAGAACAAATGGAAAATATATTTGCCTAACAGTTGTTTTCACAAAGTTACTACCTTATATCATACCAATAAGTTTTGTTAATAGGTTGACCTGTCAAGACTTTTATTCTAACTATATTTCATTGATTAAATACAAAATTAAATTTACTTAATCTAATAGTGAGTTTATCTGTGGAATGCTCACACTTTTGTCAGCATGGGGAAAAAAATCTAGGTTTCCCCCAACATTGTGTAGCCAGGATAGGGATTTATAGATCTGTAATCCTCAACCAACTGAGAAGCTAATATATCCTATTATAGAAATTTAATCTACTCCTCACAATGCTGGTATAGATTGTTTTGTTGCAATTGAACTTAAGTAAAATTTGTTGAGTTTGTGTCAAATATTTTCAGCATCTTATTTTGATAGTGTGTTTTTTATTCATGCAGATAAATGATCTTACTACAAAGATGGACAGTGCATCTTCAAAACATTTACATCTGGAAGCAAACTACCAGTGTTTTTTGCAGAACTTGTTTTCTCTAAAAAGTATCCAAGATAGATTTGAAACAATAGACAAGAATCAGAAGAAGCTGGAAGAAGATGTAGTAAACTTCCCAAGACACACACAGGGCACTCGAGTGGAAGGAGGCACTGAACAACCAGCAAGATGCGATTTAGACGAGAAGCAAAACCAAGTACTTCTGGTTTTACAGGCTATCTTATCATTTATCTGTAATGTGCTGTAACTCACTTCCCTGTAAATTGTATTTTGGATATATTCGTTATATGTGTATCCTCTATCATTGAGCAAAGTTGTTTTGAGTAATGATTGTCATCTGATAGTCGTTTGATATTTAATAATAGTGGGCATAAATAAGACTACAAGGAGAAAAAGAAAAAATGTGATGCAGAAACATAACATACTTGAATTGTTAGGTTAAATTTTTCAGTTTTTATATTGAACTGATTCTATCATTCTTTAAATTATCGGATGATCTGAGTACTAACATGAGAATGATTCCTGGCTGTGATCACAGTTGGATGGTACATATCTTGCCCCGCCTGTGCCAGGCCCTGGGTTATATCTGCAATAGAGAGGAGGAGGGGGAGATGGGAGGAGGGGTGGGCAGGGGATGAGGAGGTAAGGTGGAGAGGAAGAACTCGATTATGTTTAGTTCAGGTTTAATGTAATTGGCACTGATGAGTAAAGTTTAAAGTCTAGTATCTTCTACACATGTAAAATTGCTGTCTGAATTTTTGACTCAGAACTAAACAAAATAAATATATAATAATTATTTGGGTTATAAATTGTTTTAAAGATATATTCTTTTAATTTTCTTTAGACCCAGGCAGCAGCTCCGGAAGTTTCAGAACAGTTAAGACAGACTGGTTTTGCTTCAATAAAAACTCAGATGGAGCTCAGAATTAGCAATCTGGAATCTGAACTGAAAACTAAGGAATACAACTGGAAAAATATAGACACTTCCATATAGATGAATCCAAGTTCCACAAGTACATCAAAACCTAGACTGAAAGAGCAACTTAATCTCCTTAATTTGTCTCTACTGCATAACTTTGAGATGAGTAGCATGCAAAAGCTAACTAGACCATCTAATTTGTGGAAGTAATATTGGGAAATGAATGTACTTTTGAAATATTAGCCCAGGAAGTTTATCTTTCACCCACCTTTGCATTACATCTGGAAGCAAACTATCAAACTTTCTTCCCTTGGTGTTCTCCTGTATGTAATCTGGTTTATTAGACTCTTATAACTTCAGCCCTATGTGTGCAATATTGCTATCACTACACGCTGGGCACATTCTGGCACCTGGTAGATGAACTGCTTTTTAATTTTGATCTTTGATATTATCCTTAGATGGTACCTAGAGACAAAATGTCCTTTATACTTTTTCCTCTCAACATTGTCATACTTGTGAGAAAGGGAAAGATCATCACAGGGTTGAAGGGAAGTATAGCTTACAAAGTGGTTAAAAATATTCCCATAGTCAGTGTTGGGGCCTGTGAATGACAGAAGGAACAGACAGGATCCTCCTGAAGTCCTGGTAACACCAACCCAGCTATCTTGTTCTCCCCAGTGGTGGTTGCTCTGACTTGGCTCAGTGTCAAATGCTTAATCTATCCAGATGATGGGTAGAATGTATATATGGCAGCAGTAAATGCTTGAAAACATCTACAAGGAATATTCTTTAAGTTCTTGAATTGGTTCACTGAATAATAAATCTTTGTAGCTTTACTATTATTTTCTAGTTGCCTATATTTAAGGGTTAGGATTTTGATCAGAATTGCATTAAATCCGCACAATGCTTTTTGTTGTATGGTCATTTTGATAATTTTAATTCTGCCTATCCAAGAGCAAGGTAGATCTTTCCATCTTCTACGGTCTTCTTTGATTTCCTTCTTTAGGGTTCTGTAGTTTTCATTGTGTAAATCTTTCACCTCTTTTATTAAGTTGATTCCCAAGTTTGTTTGTTTTTTCTTTCTTTCCTTTTTTTTTTTTTTTGGTTGTTCTTTTGAGGATGTTGTAAATGGGGTAGTGTTTCTCATTTCCTTCTCAGAGGACTTGTCACTGATATACAGAAATGCCTTTGATTTATTGGTGTTGATTTTATATCCTGCTACTTTGCTGAATTAATTTTTTAATTCTAGGAGATTTTTGGTGAAATGTTATGGGCCTTCTAGGTATAGAATCATATTGTCTGCAAATAGTGATAATTTGAGTTCTTCTTTTCCTCTATGTATCCCTTTAATTTCTTTCATTGGTCTAATTGCTCTGGCTAGAGATTCAAGAACTATGTTGAATAGAAGTGGTGAAAGAGGGCATCCCTGTCTTGTTCCAGTTTTTAGAGGGAATGCCTTCAGTTTTTCTCCATTTAGGGCTTAGCATAGATGGCCTTTAAAATATTGAGGTATGTTCCTGATCAGCAAGAAATTAAAATACTCAAATCAACTGGATTCTTGTCAAGTTATTCAAAGCCTTCTCTCTTCTCACTTGCTATATTGTCACTGCACTCTAAGTTCTAGTGACACTGGACCACTGCTGATTCTACAAGTGTTCTTCCTCTTCTCATTGTCTGCATGTACCTCTTCTCTTCTCTCTCTCTCACACAATTTCTCCTCATCCTTCAGGTGTCAACTCATGTATAACCTCTAATAAAGGACCTCCAAAACTGACACAAATTTGGGAAAGAAGTCCCTTCTCAGTGTCCCCATAGGGTCCTGTTTTATACCTGTCATAATGCCAAGGAATCTGTATGTCAACTGCCTGCTTGCCTGCTTTTTAATCTATAATACATGACTGTTGAGGGGTGTCCATTATCATCTCCATATTGTCATCCTAGTGCTTGCCAGAGTACCCTAGCAGATGGTGTAAGTTTATGAATAAGGGGTGGGAAGCCCAGATCTCTGATAGTCATGATAACTATAGGTAATACTATGGGCATATTGATTTTCATTGTAATTCTGTATTATGGACATACATATCTATTTTTCATTCTTGTGAACAATAAGAAGTTCTCAACTTTTTAACTGATTGATGCTTATAAAATATTTGAGACAAAAATGTAATTCTTTTTCTCTCCACTTGCTACAGAATTTGAATCTTGATCCACTGGAGCTTCTGCTTTAAGAATTACTAATAAACCAAGACAAGATCTATTTTTGGAAACATCACAAGGATATACAGAGATTTTTAAGAAAAAATATGATATGAAAGCTAATATTGTGTTTTTCAGACTCTTGATATAATACTTGGATTGTTTGATGAAATGTATGATGTTAAAAACTATGGAAGTGGATGTGTGTATCATATACATGATGAAATTCTCAAAATAAGAAACTTTATGTACATCTACAAGAAAATTTGAAGTGCAAATGCAAACCAGTTTTTATTGAGATATGTGTTTTCAAACTGTCTAAATGCTAGCATTTAAGCTTCATTCGAACAACCAAATGATCAACACAAATTTGGTGGATCCTAAATGTCACATTAATGATGAATTATTTATATTATATATATCACTGAATGTGGATCTAGAGATTTAGACAATGCTATTTTGATATGCTGGTTATGTTGATTGAGTGTGTTTCCAGGGAGAAATCCATTCATTAATGTGTTACTGTGTTAGAATTATTATAGTACCATCACACATACAGTCTTTGTAAAATTTTTGTAATTTTAATCCAAAGCACTGACTTATCAGAAACAGCATTTGCTTAATGATTTTTGGCTTTTCTCTTTGATTATACAATTTTGGAAAATAATACTGAATTTGCAGATTCTGGTATAAAGTACTCTTGCCCACTGAAGCATTTTAAAGTGAATTGCTAACATGTGTCATCATTCATGATTTTTTAATATTTTCTACAAGTCAGAACATGCTAGATAACTACAATACAACACTCATAATAAAACTGATATGATTAACAAGTATGCTGTTACTTGGTGATGTTTTAAAAATTCATTTTTTCTTTCAAAAATGTTCTATTTTGACAATTTTGGATTTATAGAAGATTTGTAACAGTAGTGCAGAGAATCCCTAGGAAATATTCCCCCCAAATTACTATTTCATTAACTTGTTTTATCTATTTTCCTCTTTCTAGATAAATATAGGTACATAACAGTTTCTATCTCTGAATCATTTGCAAGATGCTCACAATGCATTTCTGAGTTTCTGACAAGGAGATTGGGTTCATGTGATCTTGTTAAATCCATTTCCTGGAGAGTGTGGTAGGACACATCTCCACTTCTAGTGACTCAGGAGGCTGACGCAGAGGGATGGCAATTTGGAGACCAGCCCAGTAATTTAGAAAGACCCTGTCTCAAAATAACTGGGAGCCAGATGTGCTGGCACACGCCTGTCATCCCACTGACTTGGGAAGCTGAAGCAGGAGAATTGCAGGTTCAAAGCAGCCTCAGCAAAAGCAAGGTGCTAAGCAACCCAGTGAGACACGGTGTCCAACTAAAATCCAAAATAGGGCTGGGGAGGTGGCTCAGTGGTTTAGCGCTCCTGAGTTTATTCCCCAGTACAACAAATAAACAAACACTGTGTTTCTGTAAGGGGTTCGCACCTGGGCCTTCCTGCTCTGCAGTAGAGTCATGTGACTTCTTTTCACACAACTGGAGATGACTTTTTGGGGTATTGTGCTATATTTACTAAAGGAGATGAAGAATGTGTGTGTGTGTGTGTGTGTGTGTGTGTGTGTGTGTGTTGTGTGTGTGCACCCTCTGTTCGTGTGTGTGGTGAAAATTTACTTCCAAGATGTTGGTTCTCTCTTCATTTCATTTCTTTTGCTGAGAAGAAGCTTTTTAATTTAGATCCATCCCATTTATGAATTTTTTATTTTAATTCTTGTCCTATATGAGCTTATTAAGGAAGTTGGGGCCTAATCCCACATGATGAAGACTAGGGCCTACTTTTTCTTCTATTAGACTCAGCGTCTCTGGATTAATTCCGAGGTCCATGGTCCACTTTGAGTTGAGTTTTGTGCATGTTGAGAGATAGGGGTTTAATATCATTTTGCTGCATGTGGATTTCCAGTTTTCCCAGCACCATTTGTTGAAGAGGCTATCTTTGCTCCAATGCATGTTTTTGGCACTTTTGTCTGATATAAAATAACTCTGATTTTGTTGGTTGGTCTCTTGTGTTCTCTACTCTGTACCATTGGTCTACCAGTCTGTTTTGGTGCCAATACCATGCTGTTTTTGTTACTATGGCTCTGTAGTATAGTTTAAGGTCTGGTATAGTGATGCCACCTGCTTCACTCTTCCTGCTAAGGATTGCTTTAGCTATTCTGGGTCTCTTATTTTTCCAGACCTATTTCTATGAGGAATGTCATTGGGATTTTGATTGGAATTGCATTAAATCTGTATAGTGCTTTTGGTAGTATGGTCATTTTGACCATATTAATTATATCTATCCAGGAACAAAGGGGATCTTTTCATCTTCGCAGGTCTTCTTTAATTTCTTTCTTTAGTGTTCTATAATTTTCATTGTAGAAGTCTTTCACCTCTTTCATTAGGTTTATTCCCAAGTATTTTATTTTTTATTGAGGCTATTGTAAATGAAGTAGTTTTCCTCATTTCCCTTTTAGAGGACTTGTCACTGAAATACAGAGTTGCTTTTGATGTCTTTGATTTTATATCCTGCTACTTTGTTGAATTCATTTACTAGTTCTAGAAGTTTTCTGGTGGAATTTTTGGGGTCTTCTAAGTATAGAATCCTATCATAGGCAAATAGTGCTAATTTGAGTTCTTCTTTTCCACTCTGTGTCCCTTTAATTTCTTTATTGCTGCGGCCAGTGTTTCAAGAACTATGTAAAATAGAAGTGGTGAAAGAGGGCATCCCTGTCTGGTTCCAGTTTTTAGAGGAAATGTTTTCAATTATTCTCCATTTAGAATGATGTTGGCCTGGGGCTTTAGCATAGATAGCTTTTACAATGTTGAGACGTGTTCCTGTTCTCCCTAGTTTTTCTAGTGAAAACCCCTCCTCCCTCCCTCTCCCTCCTCTCTCTGTTTTCTCTCTCTCTCCCCCACCTTCCCCCCTTTCTTTCCTTCTGCTGCTTGTGCCAAACAGCCTTTAGGGTCCTTAGAGCCCCTTCTTGGCTGGTTGATGGAGGAGGTGCAGAAGGTGCCTGGCCTGTCTCCCCTGGGTGCCTGACTCCCCTGGGCACAGCCCGTGGGAACAGAGCTGACCCTTCATGGCTCTGCTGTTTGGACATACTGAAGGTTTTGTGTGTTTGTGTGTGTGTGTGTGTGTGTGTGTGTGTGTGTGTGTGTTTTCTTTAGATGGGGGCAAAGCTGTTCCAGAGCCCTGAGCTCCCTTTTCTCCACCCACCCTGTTCCTCTTCTCCCTGCGGTGGCTTTGCTCAGTGCTGATTTGACCTCAGTTGACTGGCGAGACGCCTTGCTCCCCGAATCCTGGAGTATAACACCAGAGAAGCCACCTGGGCAAGGGCACAGTGGACAGTGGAAGGCTTCACCAAAGCACAGCAGAGAAGACTTCTCCCTGAAGGAAGAAGGGAACCTGAAAGGCGGAATCCATGGATCCCTTTTTTATAGCTAAGGTCTTCTTTCAGCTTTGCCACACTCCTGTCCTTTGCCTCCCTCTATCCTGCAGTGACAGAATGCAGGTGGGAAGGCCAAAAGGTAGGGACAGGTGGGCTGGAGGAGTAATTGAGCACCTCCCTGTTTGCTGGGAGCTGCTTCATGAACAGTCCCTTAGGATGGGTTCCAGGCCTTAGGGACAGTAACATTTCAATATCCCCAAGTGCTGCTCTGGTTCCTGGACTCCTTTCTCCATAATGTTCTCCATTTTTTTATCTTACTCTATATTAGGCTCCATTTGCCTAATTACCCTAGCTAACTACCTATCTGTAAATCTGGCTTCAGTGATTGAGTGGAGTGTGGGTGGTGGGGCACAGCCTGTCTGGCCAGGCAGGCAACTGCAGTTTGCAGTCCTGACCTCTCTGTCCCTAGGCCTGTCCTGCTCCTCCCATCCCCAGGGAGGTCTTGCTGGAGGCTGATGGAGGGGAGGGGAGGGGAGCTGGGAAGCTCTGGCCTCTCGCACCTGAACCACCCCCAGCAAAGCTCATTCCCACCTGAGCTCAGTCTTGGTCTTCTCCTAGCCACTGTCCCTGCCATTCAGTGGGCTGGGGGAGGTGGACATGGACTCTTTTTGGCCTCTCTGATCTGTAATGACACCAGGCCACATGGCCTGGGAGCCAGACATCCATGCCAGATTCTCCGAGTCTCGGGGGGCTCACTTTGGATCTCTCAGTGGCATCTGCTCAATTCCTGAGCTGGTTTGGGCCTGGAATTTGCATTCTGAGCACCTGGTCTAAGTTCCTGCCAGTTTTGCATGGAGGTATTGGAGTCTAAGCTCCCTGGGTGACTGGTCACCATTCCAGTTCCCTTGGCTGAATAGCCTCTGGGTCTGCCTGAGACAGTCTGCACTGCCAATCCTGGGGTTTGCATGTCGAAATAGCCCAGCTCACAGCTCCTTTCTCTCACACACACACACACACACACACACACACACACACACACACACACTCACCCCACTCCCGGCTCCCACGGGGAGTTCAGCTTCAAAACACAATACAACAAGCACCTGAGAAACAGGAAATTGGGCAGATTAACTTGAGCGCTGACAGCCCTTGGCTTCTCTGCTGCCCCAGCAGCCCTGGTTACTGCTGTTCACCCACAGAGACTTCGGGTCGCTAACAGACACCTACAGAAGAAAACCACAGCAGCACAGGCAGGAGACCAAGCAATGGGGACAGTCCCTCCAAGCTCAGCACAGTCAAAGACCCTAAGCTGCTTGAGCTGAGAGTCCCAAGGCTGTTACCAAGCTTGCACCAGAAAGGAGTGGACACTCTGCCCTCAATAGAAGGCACCAACTCCATTGCCTTGATGTACCCAAAATAAGCTTATGTATAAAAGTGAAATCCGTGCATTGCTCGGGGCTCAGACTTTGGGAACATCCTTCTGGGCTGTGCAACCACTAATCAAGTGTTGCTTCAGGGTCTTGGTGTCCAGACCCCCGTTTCCTGCCCTACTGCTCCTGCGCCATCAGGAGCCTGAATCTCCTAGTCCACCCTCTCTCACTGTCTGCACAGTTCCCAGGAATGCCATTCCCAACAATTTCATCTGGATACTGCAGATGGGTACCTACATGTTGAGGTCCTATGCCACTCACAGGGCCATGGGGCAGTGGGCCACAGCAGGACACCACACCCAAGGGAATTCTAACAGACCCGCAGAAATAATGGAGACTAAGACCAGCACCTCACCTTTTGAGGGGAGGGGAGTCAGGAGCTGCCACATAGGAACCCAGCGCCCCTTAGCCTTGAGTGACAAGAGTGTGGACATGTGGCCAGCCAGCCCTGGGCTGTGTGCGAGAAACATGAGCACTGAGCGCACAGGGTGGACTGAGGCCATGTGGCCCTTCTCTTTAGGGGGGGCTCCCTCTGATGTTTTTGCTTGCTCTGCCATGGTCCCCACACAGCTCATGAGATGGGCGTGGCCTCCCCAGATGTCAGTCAACCTGCTGACAGCAGACATCAGGAGCTAGACCCAACCCCCTGACCCCTGACCCCTTGCCTCATTTGAATAGGTTTTTCCCAATAAAAGGGGTCAGCAGGTGATCTCCCCCCCTCCCTCCCTCCCTCCCTCTCTCTCTCTCTCTCTCTCTCTCTCTCTCTCTCCCTCCTCTCCTCTCCTCTCCTCTCCTCTCCTCTCTTTTTTTCTCTCTTCCCCGACCCCTAAGGTCATAGAAGCCATCACAGGACCCAAAGAAAAAGTCATTTCTCTGTCTCTGTGTGGTTGTTTCGTGCAGCCCAGTTCACCTGGAGTGACCCTGAGTGTTTTAGTATGAGACTGGACAATTGGTGGCCTGTAGGGGCATTCCAGGGTGATTTGTGGAAATGTAGTGTAGTTGGAATTTCTCTCTAGAAGTTAATCTTGCTTTGAATTGCAGAGTATTGTGGGCTGAATTGTAGAAAGTAAGTGAATTAGGCAGAAAAAAAATCTGTGACGTTAAACTTTTTTTTCTTTTTTAAAGAGAGAGTGAGAGAGAGAGAGAGAGAGAGAGAGAGAGAGAGAATTTTCTAATATTTATTTTTTAGTTCTCAGCGGACACAACATCTTTGTTGGTATGTGGTGCTGAGGATCAAACCCGGGCCGCACGCATGCCAGGCGAGCGTGCTACCACTTGAGCCACCTCCCCAGCCCCGAAGTTAAACTATTTAATGTTTGGGAATATTTTGTCTGTAGAAAGAAAAAAAAATCATTTTTACAATTTTAGAGACCCTAAATAAATGCAAAGAGTTATTAAGATGGCTAATGGGACATGTTGTTAAGTTCAGTCCTCTCCCATGGGCAAAGCGCTTCTGTGGACTCTCTTGGTTTGTTTTTGTGAATCTTTATATTTTGAAATAATATTAGGTAAAGGTTTTTTGGGTTCATGTACTAGAGTCTGAGCTTGGAGAGGGAGAAAAGGGGGGAAACTTGTGATGAGACTTGATACAAGGATTCTTTACCTGTTAGAGAAGTGAATTTTATTTTCTCTTGTTTTTGTGAAGACTCACAAGGTTTATCCTGAACCTCTTTGCTACATTCCTGTCCTATGGATCACAGTGGCTGTGACTCAGCTGCTGGGGACAATTTAGCTGCTGCTCCCTATGGGGTCTGTACTAGACCCCCAGCCAGCAGTGCTTTAACCCTTAAACAACCTGGCCTGGGTGCCAAGGGCAGACTGCCTTAAGATCTGGTAGGAACACTGGCGTCTGCTGTTAAAGCTCACTTTTAAAGTCCCACGTGCTGCAAGGGAAGGTACAAAGACAGGAGAACACAGGCTACAAGTGCAGGTCACAGAGACAAGGCAGCCACTGCCCACCAGAGGATCCTGCCGCCTCCAGGAAACACAGACAATGGAATGCAACCAGCTAGGGTCACCATGGTAACGCCCCAAGCCTGGCCTGTTGACTGGCTTCCTGGTCCCGCCTCCCGCATGTTCACGGGCTTCTCATTGGTTCTTCCAATGTCACTCAAAATTTCCAGTTCTGCCTTCCAGCCACTAACCTGCACTTCCAGTTTCACCCAGACCTGCTGCTGCAACTGCACAGAGCCTGCAGTGTTAAGAATGCCCACCTACAAATGCTAAAGAAATATCTTTTTCAGGCAAAATCTAATTCCACAGGTTTCTAAGTTGCAGCCCTGAGCCTAACTTATTTTCAAAGCCAAATAACCTAATTTTTTTCTTTATGGCTGTATTATGAAGAAATGTTGGATAGGTAATATGACAATTATAAGAAATATATATGCTTTCTATTTTGCTTTTAATTTTGAAGGTTATAGGGATGCATTTACATCGCAGGAACAAAAGGCGGCAATGTTCCTATGAAAATCAAGAAACCCTTATTCTTATTCCTGACTATAAAATTACAAGAAATGAGTAAATGTATATATACAAAGATCGTATTTCAGCTACATCATGCCATGACCCATATAAGCATGCACTCCTAGTTAAGAATAAATTGAAATGATCCAAATACCTGAAGAACCACGTGGATACATAAAGTTAAGAAAACTTAAATTATGCCCTAATTCTTAATATATATTTTTTTCTAGATATTTAAATAACCTATAGTTGTTAATCCATAAAATAATTAACATGCCTATGTTTAATTACTATATATTTATCTAATTATTTCTCAATAGAGAACACGATTTGTATATTTCTTATACATGCATTTATCTAATGCTCTGCCTTTTACTTACAGATATTTGAGATAAATAGATTTCACTATAAATTTGCTTTCAAGAGATAAAACAACCATTGAGTAATCTTGAACTCTCAAATTATTGTAGAAACTTTATAAGATGATAAACAAAATTCTGTTAACAGAAATATCCAATAACTTTATATTTTCATTGAGATATTTCTTCTTATCAATGTACAATAATTTGTTTACATTCTAAGGTTTTTAGAAATTGTTCCAAAGTACAACCAGGAAAAATTCTAAAAGAAAAAGAAGATGCTTCAACAGAAAGGAAGTACACTAGAGGTCCTCAGAAGAAGAAATAAATCATCTTTGGGTAAAACAAGAACTTTATATTCTAGATTTTAATGATAGAAAAATTTTCCTACATAGGAAAAACTTTGCATCATTATCTAGACAGGTATAGAAAGTTAAAACAATTAAAAATGACATTTTTTAATGTACTGGACTGACTATAAAAATTTTAACTGATTAATTCCAGGATATTTCAGACTATTTGCCTGATTTTACTATGCTGATGTGAGCTAAAATTTTTCCATATTTTTGACATGATAAAGACCTATAAAATATTAAGTTTATTTTCTTTAAGGAAGGTCTTTATTGCCTAATGATTCTTGCTGTTTAAGGCAAGGATTAATTTTTGGTGAATAAATTCACATCCTGATTTAACACTAAATATATTAAACGGCTGACTTAGAACCCAATTTTGACAATTCTCCTTGGAGACTGAATCTGATTGATTCCCAGACACTGCTGATCGCTGCATATTTTGTTTGTTGCATAGTTGTAAGATTTGGAAGAAGCATTTCATTAGAATTTATGTTCTCCAAAGTCAAGTCATACCTTGGTTTTAAGCAATAAAAGCTACAAACTTTGTTGGAAATTCATTGATAAGTAAGTTCTCTGACTGGACCTATGATCCATAAAAAATATGGTAGGATTTGTATACTACTCCCTACCCTGGGAAGTAACCTTAATCATATTTTCAGAGGCACCTCATTAAAGAATAATATTCTGAAATGTAGAGATAACTTAAGACCTCTAGGAAGAGATTGAGGGTCCTTTCTAAATTGTTAGGTTAAGCTAACTGTATTGGAAAATTACAATGATCGATTAAAGAAGTCTCCTTTTCATATCTAGCCTCAATCACTACTAACCAAAGTCCTTAAAATTTTGCCTGCAGTTCCGTCACACAGTGGTGAAGGGGACAGGAGGAGAGGCCAGGCAGGGATCTTGGAGAGCCTCCTGTGGGCTGTGGTCCCTGGTCAGCTACAGACATTGCGTGGATCCAGGACTTCAGCTGCTGTGCAGGCATCCGCGGAGAGACCCCGATGTCATTGCAGGTGGACTTGTAGACGCCACTGTGTCCTGCAAATGCCCAACAATGTCCTGCACTACCTATTGGTAACCCCCTAATGCAGGCCAGCAATACCCTCAGGGCCTGGGGGGACAGGCCACTTAAATGCCAGGGACAATTGTTCTCCTGAGCCAAAAGGGGTACATAACAGGGTCTCAAGGATCAGTGTACTTGGGAATAAATTTGGATTCTGGAAGGGGACATAATGAATTACCTCACTCATATATTACTTAATGCCTCACGGTTATGAACTTATTTTTCTCAGAAAATTCTTTTCTCCTCCTCCTCCCTCTCCTCCTCCTCCTCCCCCCCCTCCTCCTCCTCCTCCTCCTCCTCCTCCCTCCTCCTCCTTCTCTCTCAATTTTTAAAAAATATTTTTTAGATGTCAATGGACCTTTATTTTATTTATTTTTACCTGGTGCTGAGGACAGAACCCAGTGCCTCACACATGCTAGGTGAGTGCTCTACCTCTGAGCCATAGCCCCAGCACTCTCCTTTTTTCTTTATTTTTTATTTGTAATCCCCACATACTGGTTTCTGTCAGTATTTATTTTATTGAAATTTATATATGGATATGTACGTGTGTGTGTGTGTAAGTGTGACACACACACACACACACACAGAGAGAGAGAGAGAGAGAGAGAGAGAGAGAGAGAGTCTGTGTGTGTGTATAGATAATTCTCTATTAACATATTCAGATTAATTCCTTGCCCTCAAGTCTGAATGTGTCCCACCAATCTCCAGAAAAATTCACATGAGCATATTCTTCCCACTGAGAAAAGAGCAGTAGATGTTGATCTAGAGCTGATTTTGTGAATAAGTGTCACTATTTGAGACCTAAGAGAAGAAGAAAGGATAAATCATTAGTTTGAGTTTGTATTCAGGCAGAGTGGATCCTGAATCCCAGCACAAGTCTTTAAAACTCATGGGGCTTGGAAACATTCCTTTACGTTAAAAAGTTATTTAAGGGGCTGGGGTGGTGGCTCAGCGGTACAGCACTCACCTTACACATGCGAGACCCTGGGTTCCATCCTCAGCACCACATAAAAATAAATGAGTGAAATAAAAGTATTGTGTCCAACAATTTAAAAAAAATATTTTAAAGTTTTATAAGCCTCATTTATAAGAAAATGCAGAATGGTACCAACTGTTAAAATGCAGGCAATTCTTCAGTCTCAACTTTACCCACAACCTTGATGGTTTGCTTTTACTCTGACACATGTCAAAATGCAGAATGTTTAGCTGGACACGGTGGCACATGCCTGTAATCCCAGTGGCTCAGGAGACTGAGTTAGGAGAATTGCAAGTTCAAAGCCAGCCTCAGCTGGCTTAAGACCCTGTTTCTAAATAAAATACAAAATAGGGCTGGGGATGTGGCTCAGTGGTTGAGTGACCCTAAGTTCAATCCTCAGTACCAAAAAAAAAAAAAAAAAAAAACAAAATGCAAAATGTTTTTCCAAAACCTCGAGTCTGGGCTTTCCTTATTTGCCATGGTCTATATAAAGCTGTGATCATGGAAATATGTTGTTTGGGTCCCAAGGATCAAAAAACCCTGAATGCTTTGGCTTTGGCTTTCATAACCCTGTCATGGGAACAAGCCCACATGAGCCTTTGGGAGGGAGAACTTTTGGGGGCAGGAGAATCAAAGTGCTCAGATTGCCAGCTCATTCACTGAAATTCAGCAACCTTATCAACCATGAGCTAATTACATGCAGCATTAGACCCCAGCTGAACCAGTCTGAATTGGTTACCAGCTTCATCATGAGCCAATAAATTGAGTATTTTTATCCAGCGATAGATAAGTAAATCACCAGGCAGAGTGGGTTCCAAGATTCAATCACTTGGGACGTAGAGGTTCTATGGCAAACAAGAGGTGCCTGACAGATGCTGATTTTTTTCTCTCCTAATTTAAATTTAAAATCAAACCTCTTATTAGTGTTGAATTACACAGAATATGTGTGGACATGCATGCATACGATGGGTGCTAAATCTCTCACAGTGACCCACACCCCACAGGAAGAAACAGACACCACAGCTTGGCCCTTAGGTCCCAGTCCAAGTTACAAAATAAGATTTCTTTTGTTTAAAATAGAGCTTAGGTTAGGGGCTGCAGTTGTGGCTCAGAGGATCAGCGCTCGCCTAGCCTGCGTAAGGCACTAAGTTCGATCCCCAGCACCACATAAAAATTAAAGGTATTGTGTCCACCTACAACTAAAGATTAAATGTTTAAAAAATAAAATAAAATACAGCTTAAACTCTTTTGGAGATTTAAATGCATGTGACCTCCAGGGACACCCACCTGTGTTTGCTTTTGGAATCTGAAGTGTGAACGGCTCTGTGCCCAGTTATCAGGTGAGACATAGTGGTCACCATCTAGAAGCCTCCTGGTTGGAGCTCCCTGCTCTCTCCAACAGCATCTCTCCTGGTCTCTGACCTGAGTAGTGAAGAAGTGCACTCCCTCCCCCTGGCAGGGCTGCCTTCTCCCTAAAGTCAGGGGACCAGACCTCTGCAAACTAGAGCATCGTCTGTGTCCTGAGATGCATTGGAGGGTTAGAGTGAGTTCTGAAGGTCTACCTCCAAAATATACATAACTCCATTAGGAAGTTTATATTGGAAACATCATAATATTTTAAATGCCCTGGGTTAAGTTATTGCAATGGGATTTCATGGTTCTTTTTAATCTTTAATGTGTGAATGTTTGAGAATCTTAAATGACACTTGAGACACACTTTATCAGTGTTGGAAGTTGCTGCTAATTTAGGGAGTTGTTTCCCAGTTCAAAGCTCAAACTGCCTCCTGATGAGAGCAGAAAGCAGAAAAGTTAAATGAAATGTTAAAGTGATGGCTAGGAAAGGGTGTGTGGTGGTGGGGAGATCTTGAGACACTGCAGATTGTTTAGAACTAATTGCAAGGACTCACTGTGGTAGAGAATGGAGATAATGGACAGGGACTGAGCGTCCACTGCAGAGGGTGACCCATTAACCCTCCTCGGGGCAGCTCAGCTCCTAGGGCACTCTGCATGGCAGCGGGGTGTGGGTCTGCATTTGGGACCATGCACACCCTCCCTGACCACTGCTTTGGTTATTTCAGGTACCCCTGCCCCAAGTCCTCTCTGGAGTCAACATGCCCGCAGCCCAGCATCTCCACAGATGATGTGGTGAACATTGGGTGATCATCCTGAAAGGATCCCAATTCTGTGTGAGGTTCCTGCATGAGAATAGCTGTGGTCTCTAGGGTTCCCCATTCCTCCTTCCTCCTGAGCTTTCTAAATGTCTGGAAAGCAGGCTTCAAACCCGGAAGATGCCAGTCCTGCCATCTGGCTCTGCATGGGTCTATGAATGAATTCCTCCATTCCCAACTCCCTGTCCACCTTGCCAATAAGAAATTCCCCCTCCACATGATCAGCTCGGTTTCCCACCGAGTTGCAAACGGATGCACCATTTTTCCATTTGTTTTTTCTTCCAAGTACTGGCTGACAGTTTTTAAAGATTTTGTTTCGTGAATTTTCCATGAGAGGAAATTGATGACACAGGTGTCCACCCTGCATGTCTGACGCCTGGAGGGTCTAGGGAACCCCATGCCCTGGGTCCTGGAGAGTAGTTGGAGGTGTGGGGCTGGAGCCTCTCAGGGGCTCTGCATTTCCAATGTTCCTGTGGTTGGCTGTAATTAGCTACTGTGACTAGCACCAGATCCCCGGGACTGTAGCCATCTGCTAGACACCCCAAGTCCAATTTCTTTAGCTGTATACCCAGGATTATTATGATTGCATCAAATGGTGGTTCTGTCTTAATTTTTATGCAGAATCTTTAGACTAATTTCTGAAAAGCTGTACAAGAGCTGACCCTGACTCCAGATGGATCTCAGTGGAGGATGTGGGTACCTGTGTGTGTGTGTGGGGGGGGCTGTCCACCTGGGATGTGGGGAAATGAAGGAAGCCCAGACCCATGTCACCTTTTTTCCACTCTGGGACTTGGTGCCCAGCTGACTGGAGAGGGAGAGGCATGTGGAATCCTCCTATCCCCAGGCTGCCTGATCCTGGGTGGTAATTGTGGGACCATAAATATCTGTTTGAATGTCCGTCACTTATTTTTATTGATTTATTTATTTTTCAGATATGTTGCTAGAGGACAAGAGGTGAGTAAAAGAGAAGGAAGAGGCCCTGGTGAGAGGTCCATTGGACCCTCTGGTTTTTATGGTCACTACCTAGTTGTAGCAGGACCATTGGTCACTAGGCCTGTGACTCCTTCCGGCTCTGGGACTTGGTGCTCCGCTGTTGGCTCATGACTGAGCTCATGTCCAGTGTGTGAGGAAGGCAGTTTCTGAGGATGTGGGTCATGGTGGCTGCTGAAGCTTCTCCTGATGTGAAGGAAGGGGTGCTCAGGGGACCCTTCAGTCCTGAGTAATGCCAAGGAGGGGTGTGGAGGCTGCCCTCAAAACTAGGAGCTTCTAGATTGGTGTGGACCCAGCTGGCCAGGTCACTGCGGCAAGAGTTAAGGGGTCACAGGGACACCAGTGAGAAGGAAGGAGACAGAGGGCAGAGGAGCAGGCTGGGTACTGTGATGGACACAGGAACCTGACATCTGTCTGCTGACTTCCCACAGGAGGCCGCCTGGCCATGCATGGAGAGTAGGGCCCTATCCCAGGGCAGGGTGTGGGGTGTCCTGCAGGAGGGGCCGAGCCTCCCTGGGGGGGTGGACAGGTGAATGGACCCCAGACAGACCCCATCACCTCAGAGGGAGGGGAAGAGAGAGAGAGAGAGAGAGAGAGAGAGAGAGAGAGAGAGAGAGATGCTGGCCCCTTTTATTGGGGAAAACCTATTCAAATGAGGCAAGGGGTCAGGGTTCAGGGGGTTGGGTCTAGCTCCTGATGTCTGCTGTCAGCAGGTTGACTGACATCTGGGGAGGCCACGCCCATCTCATGAGCTGTGTGGGGATCACGGCAGAGCAAGCAAAAAGACCAGAATGAGGTCCCCCCAAAGAGAAGAGCCACGTGGGCTCAGTCCACCCTGTGCACTCAGTGCCCATAGTTCATGCACCAGCCCAGGGCTGGCTGGCCACATGTCCACACACTCTCCTCACCCAAGGGCTCAGGGGTGCTGGGTTCCTATGTGGCAGCTCCTGACATATTCCTGCTTTCTTAATATAAACAAATGCAACTGGGGTATTATATCTTCCCAGTCCCCTGATTCTTGATCTGAGGTCATCATGGTCTACTAGTGAAACACAAAAGGAATTAGTAGAAAACATCTCATTTCAATAGCACAATCAACTTGGAAGATCCAGGTTATTATTATTATTACTCTGCCAAACACTCATCAGAAGATTCTTCATCTTTTTCCCAATTTTAGTGGGAAACATTGCATTTGGCTATAGTAACACAGTGCATTGCTCGGGGCATTTAGGCCTTTCCACAAACCATAGAGCAGCAGGCTCATTCATAATACTTATTACAGTGGCTTCTAGAGCATTTTAACTGAGTTCCCATCCTTCCATCAGCCCTTCTCTGACTACAAAGGATCTTGGAAGTAATGTAAGTCAAATATCAGAAAGTCCAGGTTTTAAGTTTTAAAACCTAGCCACAAAGGCTGTATTGTAGAAGCAAGGAAGCATATTTCAGGTAGTGACTTCAAGGATCCTGAGATCAGGAACTTGCCTAGGTTTGGTTAATTGGCATGCACCTGTTTCAAAGCCTGAACATGAACTTCAGCATATTATAGCTCTGAAATATTAATTGGCAATAACTAGTGATATAATAAGATGCACTGTATTCTTACAGCCTACAAGATATTCATCATCTTTTACTTCTCACATTAAGGAGTCTATTAGGTCTGTCAGGAGTGTAAATATCCTGAAGGTAGAAGTCATCCTTTTGGGTGCCATCTCGCTGAGGGTTAGGGTATTACCAATAAACCTCCAGGTGTCCTGGCATCCTGGCATAATCATCTTTATCAATTCTGGGAGACCAGTCTAAAATAGGCCCATTATTTCTAGACACTTTAAGTTGCACGGGCAAGACATTTGCACAATTTATCCACTTAGGAAAAGTGCCAATAAACTTAAACAATTTAACAGGTCATTTTTCATGTCAAAATATGGACAAAAATTTTAGCTCACATCAGCATAGTAAAATCAGGGAAATAGTGATTTTAATTAAATTAATCAGTTAAAATTTTTCTAGTCAGTCCAGTACATTCAAAAAAATGTCATTTGTAATTGTTTTAACTTTCTATATCTGTCTAGATAATGATATAAAAATTTTCTTAATTAAGAAAATTTTTCTATCATTAAAATCTAGAATATAAAGATCTTGTTTTACTCAAAGATGATTTCTTTCTTCTTCTGAGGACCTTTCCTCTCTGTTGAAGTATTTTCTTTTTCTTTTAGAATTTTTCCTGGTTGTACTTTGGAACAATTTCTGAAAACCTTAGAATCTATAAATGATTGTACCTTGATAAGAAGAAATATCTCAATGAAAATATAGTTAAAGTCCTTGGATATTTCTGTAGACAGAATTACAGTTGTTTATCATCTTATAAACTTTGTACAATAATTTGAGAGTTAGAGATCACTCAATGGTTGTTTTATGTCTTGAAAGCAAATATATAGTGAAATCTATCTCAAATATCTAAGTAAAAGGCAGATCATCAGATAAATGCATGTATAAGAAATATATAAATTATGTGTTTTCTGTTGAAGAAAAAAAATTAGAGAAATTTGTATTAATTTAACATATAGATATGTTCATTATTTCATGGATTAACAATTACAGGTTATTTATAAACATCTAGAAATAATGTATATTAGTAATAAGGGCGGGGCTGTGGCTTAGTGGTAGAGTGCTCACCTGGTATGTATGAGGCACTGGGTTCGATCCTCAGCACCACATAAAAATAAAGGCATTGTGTTGTGTCCATCTACACCTAAAAAATAAATATTAAAAAGAATCAAGCTTTAAAAAATAAATTAAAAAAATAAAGATATTGTGTTCATCTAAAACTAAAAAAAAAATTAAAAAGAATAAGGGCATAGGGCTGGGGATATAGCTCAGTTGGTAGAGTGCCTGCCTCGTATGCACAAGGTCCTGGGTTCAATCCCCAGCACCACCAAAACAAATAATAATAAGAGCATAACTTATAATCATATTAACTTTATGTAACCACGTGGTTCTTCACATATTTGGATCCATTTCAATTTATTTTTAACTAGGAGTTCACGGTTATATGGGCCATGGCATGATATAGCTGAAATATGATCTTTGTATACATTTACTCATTTCTTGCAATTATATAGTCAGGAATTAGAATAAGGGTTTCTTGATTTTCATAGGAACATTGCCGCCTTTTGTTCCTGCGATGTAAATGCATCCCTATAACCTTCAAAATTAAAAGCAAAATAGAAAGCATATATATTTCTTATAATTGTCATATTACCTATCCAACATTTCTTCATAATACAGCCATAAAGAAAAAAATTAGGTTATTTGGCTTTGAAAATAAGTTAGGCTCAGGGCTGCAACTTAGAAACCTGTGGAATTAGATTTTGCCTGAAAAAGATATTTCTTTAGCATTTGTAGGTGGGCATTCTTAACACTGCAGGCTCTGTGCAGTTGCAGCAGCAGGTCTGGGTGAAACTGGAAGTGCAGGTTAGTGGCTGGAAGGCAGAACTGGAAATTTTGAGTGACATTGGAAGAACCAATGAGAAGCCCGTGAACATGCGGGAGGCGGGACCAGGAAGCCAGTCAACAGGCCAGGCTTGGGGCGTTACCATGGTGACCCTAGCTGGTTGCATTCCATTGTCTGTGTTTCCTGGAGGCGGCAGGATCCTCTGGTGGGCAGTGGCTGCCTTGTCTCTGTGACCTGCACTTGTAGCCTGTGTTCTCCTGTCTTTGTACCTTCCCTTGCAGCACGTGGGACTTTAAAAGTGAGCTTTAACAGCAGACGCCAGTGTTCCTACCAGATCTTAAGGCAGTCTGCCCTTGGCACCCAGGCCAGGTTGTTTAAGGGTTAAAGCACTGCTGGCTGGGGGTCTAGTACAGACCCCATAGGGAGCAGCAGCTAAATTGTCCCCAGCAGCTGAGTCACAGCCACTGTGATCCATAGGACAGGAATGTAGCAAAGAGGTTCAGGATAAACCTTGTGAGTCTTCACAAAAACAAGAGAAAATAAAATTCACTTCTCTAACAGGTAAAGAATCCTTGTATCAAGTCTCATCACAAGTTTCCCCCCTTTTCTCCCTCTCCAAGCTCAGACTCTAGTACATGAACCCAAAAAACCTTTACCTAATATTATTTCAAAATATAAAGATTCACAAAAACAAACCAAGAGAGTCCACAGAAGCGCTTTGCCCATGGGAGAGGACTGAACTTAACAACATGTCCCATTAGCCATCTTAATAACTCTTTGCATTTATTTAGGGTTTCTAGAATTGTAAAAATGATTTTTTTCTTTCTACAAACAAAATATTCCGTTTAACGTCACAGATTTTCTTCTGCCTAATTCACTTACTTTCTACAATTCAGCCCACAATACTCTGCAATTCGAAGCATGATTAACTTCTAGAGAAAAATTCCAACTACACTACATTTCTACAAATCACCCTGGAATGCCCCTACAGGCCACCAATTGTCCAGTCTCATACTAAAACACTCAGGGTCACTCCAGGTGAACTGGGCTGCACGAAATAACTTCACAGAGACAGATAAATGACTTTTTCTTTGGGTCCTGTGATAGCTTCTCTGACCTTAGGGGTCGGGGAAGAGAGAGAGAGAAAAAGAGAGAGGAGAGGAGAGGAGAGGAGAGGAGAGAGAGAGAGAGAGAGAGAGAGAGAGAGAGAGCGCGCGCGCGCGCGCGCGCGAGAGAGAGAGAGAGAGAGAGAGAGAGAGAGAGAGAGAGAGAGAGAGATGGAGAGATCACCTGCTGACCCCTTTTATAGGGTGAAGCCATTCAAATGAGGCAAGGGGTCAGGGTTCAGGGGGGTGGGTCTAGCTCCTGATGTCAGCTGTCAGCAGATTGACTGACATCTGGGGAGGCTACGCCCATCTCATGAGCTGTGTGGGGATCATGGCAGGGCAAGCAAAAAGACCAGAGACCCCCCTCTCCCCCAAAAAAAAGAGGGGGCACATGGGCTCAGTCCACCCTGTGTGCTCAGTGCCCATGGTTCTCGCACACAGCCCAGGGCTGGCTGGCCACATGTCCACACTCTTGTCACTCAAGGCTAAGGGTGCTGAGTTCCTATGTGGCAGCTCCTGACACCTCCCCTCAAAAGGTGATGCGCTGGTCTTAGTCTCCATTATTTCTGCGCATCTGTGTTAGAATTCCCTTGGGTGACGTGTCCTGCTGTGGCCCACTGCCCCATGGCCCTGTGAGTGGCACAGGACCTCAGCATGTAGGTACTCATCTGCAGTATCCAGATGAAATTGTTGGGAATGGCATTCCTGGGAACTGTGCAGACAGTGAGAGGATGGACTAGGAGACAGGCTCCTGATGGTGCAGGGGCAGTAGGGCAGGAAACGGGGGTCTGGACACCAAGACCCTGAAGCAACACTTGATTAGTGGTTGCACAGCCCAGAAGGATGTTCCCAAAGTCTGAGCCCTGAGCAATGCACAGGAGTTGGTGCCATTCTATTCTAAGGTGCAAGCTTGGTATCAGCCTCGGGACTCTCAGTTCAAGCAGCTTAGGGTCTTTGACTGCGCTGAGCTTGGAGGGACTGTCCCCATTGCTTGGTCTCCTGCCTGTGCTGCTGTGGTTTTCTTCTGCAGGTGCCTGTTAGCCACTGCAAGTCTCTGTGGGTGAACAGTAGTAAGCAGAGCTGCTGGACTCCAATACCTCCAAGCAAAAGTGGTAGGAACTTAGACCAGGTGCTCAGACCTTGAATTCCAGGCCCAAACCAGCTCAGGAATTGAGCAGATGCCACTGAGATTCAAAGTGAGCCCAGAGACTCGGAGAATCTGGCATGGAGAGTTTCTGTCTGGCTCCAAGGCCATGTGGCCTGCTGTCATTACAGATCAGAGAGGCCAAAGGGTCCACCACCACCTCCCCCAGCCCAATGAATGGCAGGAACAGTGGATGGGAGAAGACCAAGGGGCGGAGAGAGACAGGCTGAGCTCAGGGTGGGAATCATCTTTGCTGGGGGTGGTTCAGGTCTGAGAGGCCACAGCTTCCCAGCTCCCCTCCCCAGGGAGCCTCTCCCACCCCACCCCTCCCCAACTCCACTGAATCAGTGAAGCCAGATTCACAGATAGGTAGTTAGTTAGGTAAATTGAGCCTAATATCGAGTAAGATACAGAAAATTGGGAACATTATGGAGAAAGGAGTCCAGGAACCAGAGCAGCACTTGGGGAAATTGAAATGTTACTCTCCCCAAGGCCTGGAACCCATCCTAAGGGACTGTTCATGAATCAGCTCCCAGCAAACAGGGAGACATACACATGCATAGATCCTATTTTGTCCCTCATATCTACCATTTCATTGGAAGACTGTTATTATTCCTAGATCAATATTTCAATGCCTAAGTGGTTTAGTGCATATTGATTTTGTTCTTGTGAACGTTTATTTCTTTCCTGTATATTTTATTTCTTGTATCTTTCACTTTTTAAATCTTTTTCCTATTTCCTATTTTCTGTCTTATTTTTATTACTTTTCTCCTCTCACTTCTCATGTTCTTTCTTCCACTCTTTCTTTCATTTTGACCTCAATTTTTTGCTCCTCCTCCCTCATAACCATCATATCCTACATCCCTTCTATGATATTGTGATTACCACGTAAAATTGTGAACTCTTACATAAACTTACTCTTATCACGGGGACAAGAGCTGATCCTATGGTTTCTCAGGATTGTAGCAACCAGCAGTGCAGATTTCATTGCAAGAGATATTTGGTTTCATACTGTAAATTGTTTCCATTGTTGGGGTGTGGCTCAGTGGTTAAGCATCCCTGGGTTTAATCTCTGGTTTAAAAAAAAAGTCATTTCAACAGAGGCCCTAATAATAAATAACAATTAAATTGTTAGTGTCTGTCTCCCCCTAAACTATGAGAAAAAAAATAACCTTCAGGGACACTATAAACCCACAAGGTTAAAACCCTGGTACCTCAAAAAGCAACTGTTAGATGGGTAGGCATACAAACAACATGAAGGTATTTTGTTTCAACCTTCAGCTAAAAGCAAGGAAACAAAATACCTTAATGTACATAGTTAAGAAAGAGGTGTTTCACTAGGTATTGTAATGCAATTCGTGCCTATCATCCCAGTGGCTTGGGATGCTGGGGCAGGAGGATCACAAGTTCAAGGCCAGCCTCGGCAACTTAGGGAGGCTCTAAGCAACTCAGCGAGACCCTGTCTCTAAATAAAATGCAAAATAGGGCTGGGGATGGGGCTCAGTAGTCGAGTGCCCCTGAGTTCAATTCCTAGTACCAAAAAAATAAATAAAATAAAATATTAAAAAAGGTTGGGGTGTGGCTCAGTGGTTAAGCATCCCTGGATTTAATCTCTGGATAAAAAAAAAGTCATTTAAACAGAGGCCCTAATAATAATATGGGAAAAAGAAGCCTCAGGGTTTAAAGTGCTCAGCAAAAAGCAGAGCATGTGCCTTAATCCCAGCCACTCTGCAGAATGAGGCAGGAGACAACAAATTCAAAGCCCCCCTGAGCAAAAGAAAGGCTGTAAGTAACTCAGTGGGACCTGGTCTGAATAAAATAAAATAAAATAAAATAAAATGAAATAAAATCAAATAAAAAATAAAATAGTAAAATAAAATAAAATAAAAAATACAATAAAATAAATAAATAAATAAAGATAAATAAATAAATAAATAAATAAATAAAAATAAATAAATAAAAATTTAGAAATAAATAAATATAAAAATAAATAAACAAACAAATAAAATAAATAAAAATAAATAAATATAAATAAATAAATAAATAAATAAATAATAAAATAAAATAAATAAAAATAATAAAATAAAATAATAAAATAAATATAAAAAAATAGGCTGGGGATGTGGCTTAGTGGCCAAGTGCCTCTGAGTTTATTCCACAGTACAAAAAAAAAAATCAACAAAATGACAGAGGACTCCCAGGACCATGCCCAATGGCACCTCGTCACATGTCCCTGCCACCAGGTCCCAGTGGGATGGAGTCTTTAAGTGCAGAGGTGAGTGGCCGAGTCCAGGGACACCTGTCCTGTTGAGGGGGAGGCTGTAGAGTCCCAGGAGGCCAGCAGTTCCACCCCCAGCCCTGCAGAAGGAAGGGGACTCAGGGCCACCTGAGAATGTCACTTTGCCTCAGTGACAGCCACTCCTGACTCCTTTTCTTTCCTCTTCTTCCTCCTCAGGGCTGTTTCCTTGGGTCCCAGGATTCTGTAGAGGTCAATCCTGGGTGGTGGAAAGTTCCTGTTTAAGGCTCAGAATCAACACACTCCCTTCCTGTGCAATACACAACCCTGTCACAGCAGGATGGAAAGGTGGCCCTCAGTGACCCACCCAGGAGAGACAGGGACAGTACTCCTGCAGGGAGGCCCACAGACCAGACTGAAGTACAAGCACAGCCCCCCTCACCCCCCCCCAGGGATCCGAGGCTAATCTCAGCCCTCAGGGTGGAGGACACAGAGCCGGGTAGTCAAGCTACACAGAGACCTTAAGTAATATTAAGGCAGGGCACAAATGTCACCCCAGGAATAGTCGCAGTAGATGGCACACTTTCAACATATGTGAAGGTGTCCAGCTAAGTCTTCAAGTCCAGGATCACCCTCGCTGAGATGCTGAGGACCACGGGGAACTCAGGCCGTCACAGGTGGGACCGGGTGTTGGAGAAGACAAGGGATCACAGAACTGCAGGCTGATTCGCTGGGGAGGTCCCCAGGGAAAATGGGGACTTGAATGGTGTCAGAGCCAAGAGCAAAATACCAAGGAGAGACAGTGGGGACACAGATGGGGTGATAGGAGAGGCAAGGCTCAGCTGGGGGGCTGCACCACATTCAGAGAACAGGGTGGGGCACTGCAGAGGCTTTGCCAAGTGATCAGGAAGGAGACACAGGGGACCCAAGGAGATTCTTAAGATAGGCAGGAAGTCCTCAGAGCTAAGAAAAAAGGAGGGGTCATCCACTGGTGGGAGATGTTCCTGCACCTGCTGTCTGACAGGTCCCAGGGAGAGGGATGCTGAGCAGGGTTGCATCATCTGGAAACCAGAACCATTAGGAATGTGACGTGTTTTGTTTCGGATCCTCATGATATGCATAACAGGGCTCCGTCAATCAGTCAATCAATTATCAATCAATCACAAAAGTACGTGTTGCTTGAGATTGCAGGAAAATTCCCAGAAGGAGACTAAGGATGCAAGGAAGACATGTTCCCAAGTGCGTTTCAATCTCTCTCAGGATACAGACAATAGTGTTATTGCTCAAGAAATTCATGGGAAAAAGATTGCAAATCGAGGTTCCTGAGAAAAGCATCACTATTGACACTCAGCCCCCCCCATTCTAAAGCCACTACCTGTGCGATGTACATTTCTCCCCACCAAGAGACCCTCCTTTGCCTCACACAGGAATTCATGATGAGAGTTGGAAACCCACAGTTAATATAAAATGACAAAGGGGCTTAGGTGCCTGTCCTTTATTTAAAGATTACAAAGACATAAGAATCGGTGTGCTTTGGCCAAGGATCAAGGAAACTCTTGTAAGAAAGCAATTAAATAGATCATCTTAAAAAGCAAATTACCTTGGAAATTAAAAATAGAACCATGTAAAATGAATATAGATATAGTTTAGAGGCACTTGAGAGTCGTAAGGCTTTGAAGTAATCGATTTTCACTCCTTGAAGTGTGTTTTATGGGGGCTTTAGTTTAGAAGCAAGAAAACTTACCAATACTCGTAGGTATGCTGTAAAGTTAAAGATTCATGAAATAATTATAGGTATGCTTTGAAATCAAAGGTTCGTGAAATAATGACACGGATGCTTTAAAGTGAGAAGTGAATAATAGGTCAAGAGACACGTAGCCTAGTTGTGTCGCCAAGCACCTAGTGATTGAGGTGACAATGTAAAAACTTAATCACGATGGGCTAAGGTTACAGGGAAAATATTTTAAACAATGTACTCAATAGCTTAGGTGATCAAAATATGTTGGAAAAGATGGTGAGTCTTGAAAATCATGTAAATCAAAGAAGTTTGGGGGCTTTGAGGCTATGCATTAACTACTTTTTTGGAAAAAAGGTATAAAAATAAAGTCCCCTCCAGGGGCAGCAGATCTTTCTAGAAGCTGCTCCTAAATTCATGGTACAGGGAGGAAGGTTGGTGTACCATCTGGAGACTGAGTGGAAGAGGGGCTGGCGGGTGAATGACCACAGGGTCAGCCACAGCCAGGGTCAAGGACACAGCCAGTTCAGGTGGCAGTGAGTGAGGCATGCCACCACGTGGGGCAGCATGGTAGGAGGATGCTCTTTGCCTGGGCCACCTGCTGCTGTCTCCAGGTCATGACTGCCAGATAGGAATGGAATCATGGAAAAATGCTAATTTTGCAGGTGACACAGAAACCTTTTGTGGATGGGGAGATGTCATCCCCACACATTTAGGTGGCTGGGGGTGAAGGATTCTTTCTCCCCAGTCTCCATATATCTCTCCTTGTCTCCTTCTCCCTCTGCCCTGCCTGCTACAGGTCCCTGTCCCCAGGCTCTGGACACCCCCATTCCCCCACCCCTAGGTCTCCTTCCTGACGTGCTCCTCCCTGGGCTTCCCTGTAAAATACAGGCATTCTGTTCACCTACAACTGCAAACAAATTTTTAAAAAGAAAAAGAGAACAGAACAGGGCTTTTAAAGAAGCTATTCAAAGACCACATACCAGCTGTGCCCTGGCAGGGGGCTACCACGGGTGAGGCTGGTGGAGCGTGGAAATCCACCTATTATTTTGGAAGATGGTCACTTTCTAGTTCTAGGTAACATCTTCTTTTCTTGGACAGATAACTGAAGGGTTTTTTTTTTTTTTTTGTGTGTGTGTGTGTGTGTGTGTGTGCGCCCAGGTTATGGAGGGGCAGAGGGAGGAGATGGGAAGGAAAACATATCTCTTGAAGCCACATGGGGCTCTATTCCAAAGTGGCTGCTGTTATACAGACACACAGAGCAAGACCAGCCCCAGAGCCACCAACCTGACCCACTTGAATAGCTCAAAATGGGTGCATATGGCTGCAAAAAAACTCTTGTTCTGCTCAACAGATTTAATGTTTAGGCTGATCTTCACCTCAATCCAAGTTCAAAACTGCAGCCCTGGGGATGCCAATAGGTCTGTCTTGACTCTCTGATATTCTTCTTTACAGCTACAGTGGGAACTACTTGAAAGAAAAGCAGATTTTTTTTTTAAAGACCTGTTCTGTCTCTCAGCAGGGAGACACCATGGCTTTGTTTCCAAGAATTCAAGGTGCTGAGCTGAGGAATTGGTTTGGTGGTGAGCTCCTTGTGCACATTCCCAAACAGAATCAATCCTTCCTTAATTTCCAGATCACCCCAATCTGCCCTCTGTGGGGGGGCAGGGGGAGCAGCTATTTCCTCCTTTAGCTGTTCAATGGGGTTTTCTGGAAAGGGAGGCCAGCTGTCCCTGAGCTCTGGGCCAGTTGGTCATGCTACCTGGGGATTTTCGATAAAAGGAAATTTTATAAATCATTCAAAACATAACAGCTTAAGTGACCCGTTTCCTTACAAGTTGCTCCAGGGCTCAATATAAACTTTGCAAAGAGTACAACCAGGCTCAGCAGGAACTCAGTGAGTCAACACCTAACCCCTTCTGCTTCGGTGTGGGTATGGAATCCAGCGGCCACTCTCTGTCCTGTGGTATCTGCTGCCGTGACCCCAGAGTGTCAACTTGCACTTTGCAATAATCCTGGTGCCCTGGAGAGATCCAAAGGGAGTGGTCACAAGCAGCCTGACATCTACCAGGTGGGCTGCACCATCCAGTTGGGCAGGTGGGTGGAACACTGTCACCCTGCAGAACAGAGGTGCCCTCCCACATCCAGGGGCTTCCAGAAATTTTTCTGATGGCTCCTGGTTTATATGCTCACCCCCGGACTCCGTTGGGCACAGACTGCAATGTGCAGATTTTTCTAGTTTATGTTTCCTGCCTCCCGGAGTTGAACTAGGAGCTCTCAAATCCCCAAGGGCTGAAAAACCATGTGACATGCCTTTTGAGGGTCAGCAAGGGGACTTCGCTCAGAGATTCTGGCTTGCCCAACAAGGGTCATCTTGAGGGGCACTTAAACACCGGTGGCATGGGCCAAGGTCTTAATAGTGGTGGCTGAAATGTCTATTGTGTAGGCGAAATGGTTCAGGCCCAGTGATAGGCCTGACCTCATCAGTTGGCACCAGCCCCACCATGAGGGAGCCAGGAAATGCAATGCCACTCTTTGACCAGAGTGACCGATTTTTCCCTATCGTATTCCCTAAACAATATAGTGTGTCAACTATTTATTTACATAGCATTTATATTACATGAAGTATTACAAATCCTCCAGAGGTGATTTGTTTTACAAAATAATGCACCTAGGTAATATGTAAATATTCTGCTGTTTTATATAAGGGACTGGATCTGTGGTACCTACAGGGGACCCTGGAACCAGTCCCCCACTAATGGACAGCTATAGTTGAGCAATTTTACCTGTGATACACAAGAGCAGGGGGGGACCACTTAAAAAAAAAAAGGAAGGAATTTTGCACAGAAGTGGAAAAAATGCTTTTTCCCCCAATTTTGAAGTTTAAAATATACAAAGAAAGATAGGCCTATGTGTGAGGGATCAGCCACAGCAGGTCTCTCTGGCTCTGCCTGCCTTGGAGGGGATTGAGGAGAGAACCTCACTTGCTAGTCAAGAAGATCTTTTTTTATTTTATTTTATTTTATTTTTGGTGGCAGGGATTGAATTCAGGGGCACTTGACCACTGAGCCCCATCCCCAGCCCCATTTTGTATTTTATTTAGAGACAGGGTCTCCCTGAGTTGCGTAGGGCCTCGCCATTGCAGAGGCTGGCCTCCATCTTGTGATCCTCCTGCCTCAGCCTCCCAAGCCCCTGGGATTAGACACGCCCCCCCCCGGGGACATTGGGCCTGTGTAGAGGCATTTTGGATGGTCCACAGTGGCAGGGGGTGGTCCTAGGACATGTAGCATGTAGGGACAGGATGCTGCACATCACCATGATGGATAAGCCCTGACTACAAGAAGCCCCTGGTCTCTCGTGGTGCTTCTGTTGAGCTCAGGAACCCCGGGCCAGATCAGACATGCTGTACAGGAGCGCATGGGGGGCCTTTTCTGGTTCATTATGTTGTCCCCAATGCTTCATGCATCGTGATTGTGTCCTAGTAGGTGAGGAAAGAAGCGGGGGGAGACCCACAGCATATTCTCAGGAGAAACCTAAAGCCCACAGGCAGGAGAATGACCCGTTTGGGCCTCATTGTGGCTACAGTCTCTCTGTCAAGAGTTCTACCATCCTGCCCAAAGTTTTCCGGTCCAAGGTCAGTTGTTGATGTCCAGCCAGATGCCCCTCCTTGAACACCAGGCAAGAGTCTTCCTAAGCAGGAACCCCATGGAGGGAGGAAGTAGCCTCTCCCTGTCCTCTGTCCCTGCATGCACATGTGCACACACACACACACACACAAACACACACACACACTGATATGCAGGCCATCCACCTCACAGCCCCAGGCCAGAGCTGGGGTGGCCTGGGACAGTCCCATTCCAGCTACAAGAAAATCCCCTTGACTTCTGATCCTGCACATTCTAGAATGTTCTGTGCCGTGCTTCACTTCCCGGCAGAGTCACTGTCTCCCTCCTGGGATGCAAAGTGCTTGTTATCACTCAGGCCTTTGACTATTGGGACTCTGTTTCTTTGACAGTGGGGACTTGCTGACCCTGAGGGTTCCTAGGCAGGGACTGTGTGTGTGTGTGTGTGTGTGTGTGTGTGTGTGTGTGTGTTTGTGTGTTGGGCAAGGGGAGGTGCTGGGGATTGAACTCAGCTGATCCACACCCGAGCAAGGTCCCTAGACCATTTTCCATTTTATTGTGAGACAGGATTTCACTAAATTGCTCAGGCTGGCTTTGAACTTGCAACCCTCCTGCCTCAGCCCTTGGATTATGGGCATGTACCTACCACTGCCCCAGGGCCTGACCTCCTGGAGATAGCTAATTCCTATAGGTAGTCAGCCGTCTCCCTGGCAAGCTCTCCAGGTGCAAGGTAACCAATCTAGTTCCCACACCGCCAGTCCCCTCCTGAATGGGCTCTCACCCCCGCCCCAGGCTGCTCTCTGCCTGCAAATCCAGGTACCAGAGACCCAGGGGTGTGGCCTCTGCCCCCTGAAGCCCTCTGACATGATTGAGACATACCAATCCTAAAAGAAAAGTTCACCCTTTTTGGTACCAGGGATGGAACTCAGGGGATTCCTAAATAGAATAAGATATGTCCTATGCTAGTATGATTTTTATCAAATTGGACTCTACTGTCCTGTGTAATTAAGAATAAAATAAAATACCAAATAGGAACATGAAACCAAATGGATGGCATCATGGCCACCGGGTGCATTTTTAGCGGATTTCGTGAGTATATATTTATTTATGGGCCAGTCTACGGAGTTACCTATAGAATTAGAAAAATCTCAAATCAGCTTTCCTGGCTTCACAATGAAACCCCCAATATATATTTTTTTCCCTTGAAGAGACTCACCCTTGGGCCCCTCTTAACAATGTCTTGTGTGTATTCTGTCACTTTGGGCTCCCACCCCCTGATATTTGGGGAGCAAGACACAGAGCTCTCTTTTGAGTCACATCTGCTCTGGTTGGGATCAAGACCAGCAGGCAGGGGTGAGCAGTTAGGAATGCTGATGTTTTTTCTTTGTAAAGTGCAGAGTGTCCAATTGTGACTGATGTAGGAAGGCAGATGAGTCCCCCTGAGTTCTGGGATCCAGGTGAGGAGCCTGGACCAGAGACAGGGCCCAGGTTGGCCTTGGTCTGTGCAAGGCTGCCATCATGTGGCCGTTACAGGTATTTCTCTCAAAAAAATAGACTGTCCAGGGAGCCAGAGAGCCCAGGGGCAGCTGGGTTTGACCCAGGTCTGAGCTTTCTGACGTGTCTCTTCCGTGCAGATACACTTATTCTGCCTCCAGGCCGAGTTTGGGCTCAAAAAATGCAGATTGATTTCAGCTGAAGGAAAAAAAATCAGGCTCTGAGGGTCCTATCCAGTTCCAGTCTTCTCCAGGGCACCTGTGGAGCCTCATGTGAACCTCCACCCAAGGGACAGAGGTGCATGGACCACTTCCCGAGAGGCTGAAAGGCCATTTCTGTTTGCATAGTTTGGCACAGATCAAGAGAAGACAAGTCAGCCCCAAGAGGCCCAGGTAATGAAACTTTGAAGAATCCACCTCGAGGTCTTAGCGTTAGAACCCAACAGAACTTAGAACTTGGGTCACCAGGCACACACAGTCCAGAGAGAGAGCGAGAGAGAGAGAGAGAGAGAGAGAGAGAGAGGGGGGCGCCTCATTGAGCTCATTTAAAGGGAGATGCAAGAGAAAAAAAGATGTTTTTCATGATGTACCCAAACCTTACAGGGTTCTAGGCACAAAAGTGTCCAGAGCATCTCAGCTACATCCTGCTATGTCCCATATAAGCGTGCATTCCTAGTTAAAATTGAAATGGAGCCAAATTTTTATTTGAGATATATTTTACTATAAATTTGCTTTCAAGAGATAAAACAACCATTGAGTAGTCTTGGACTCTCAAATTATTGTAGAAACTTTATAACAAAATTCTGTTAACAGAAATATCCAAGAACTTTATATTTTCATCGAGATATTTCTTCTTATCAAGGTACAATAATTTGTTTACATTCTGAGGTTTTTAGAAATTGTTCCAAAGTACAACCAGGAAAAATTCTAAAAGAAAAAGAAGATACTTCAACAGAAAGGAAGTACACTAGAGGTCCTCAGAAGAAGAAAGAAATCATCTTTGGGTAAAACAAGAAGTTTATATTCCAGATTTCAATGATAGAAAAATTTTCCTACATAGGAAAATCTTTGCATCATTATCTAGACAGGTATAGAAAGTTAAAACAATTAAAAATGACATTTTTTTAATGTACTGGACTGACAATAAAAATTTTAACTGGTTAATTCCAGGATATTTCAGACTATTTGCCTGATTTTACTATGCTGATGTGAGCTAAAATTTTTCCATATTTTTGACATGATAAAGACCTATAAAACATTAAGTTTATTTTCTTTAAGGAAGGTCTTTATTGCCTAATGATACTTGCTGTTTAAGGCAAGGATTAATTTTGGTGAATAAATTCACATCCTGATTGAACACATGTTGACTCAGCCCTGACCCCAGACCCTTACAACTGCTTATTAGGAGACACCTACAGGTAAAAGGGAGCAGCCCAGAGAAGACCAATCCAGGCCAGTCCTCATCACTTCTGTGTGTGTATATGCAGGGGTGGGTGACATTAGTTGCAGGGGACCTACAAGGACAGAACTAGGTGATTTCAGGACCTGGGTGGTAGGGTGGATATCTAATTATCAGATTCTAGTTTTTTGACTCAAATATTTATCCAAAGACCTTATTCTGGGACCCAGGGGATGGAGGTCTATATGCACAGATTCATCTCTATCTGATCTGTGTAGAACACATTCCCATAGGAGTGTCCCCTGGGGAGGCAGCCAGGATGGTCAGGGGGAATTGTTGTTCTACATGGAAGGCAGACTCTTTGCAGAGCTCCCTGGAGACCATCAAAGAGCTTCTGGTTAATTCTGTCTCCTTGAAGGGAGAGAGCAAGGAAACCCACACCACCCACCATGGTTTATCTCTGGTCTGTGGAAGGATCTCCCCATGAAAGAACTGGAGATGCCCAGAATAGACCAGAACAAATACCCATGTTGGGGACTTCCCCAAATCTCTGTCTGAGAACTTTACCCCTTGAATGACCAATATGTCTATTCCCTTAAATGCTAACATCCTTACCAGGAAAATTTTGACACAAAAAGAGAGCGCTGTACAGACAAAGAGGCACAATGAGCCCATGCTTTTTAAGACTGTGCCACACCACAAGTCTCTGTAGTCCCATTAGACAAGGTGCTGTGTCTTCTTCACCTGCCTGCAGAACATTCTAGGAAGAAATGTCTTTTCCTGCAGCAGGTCAGCCCTTTCAGTACGGTTGAAAAGGGTCAGGGACAGTGTATGGGTGTCCTCCTGGGCTGCATCAAATGACTTTTTTTTTCCTGGGCTTCTCTGGGTTCTAATTGCTGCTACTTCCAAAGAGAAAAAGTTCATTGGATGGGACTTCACACCAATTAACTGGATTAACATTCATCATGCCTTCAAGAACCACATCTTCAGATAGAGTCACATTCGGAGGCTCTGGGTATCTGGATCATCAACATATATGATTCAGGGAGGGGACTCAATTCAGCTGGTGACATAAACTAGTCTCCTGCTGAAGACAGACTCCCAGGGAATAGTGACCGAAGGGACACACACATAAGCTTTTAATTGCTACTGTCGGATTATATCACAGAAGGGCTGCTGAAGTCCTGTCATCACAAGAGATCTCTGTTTGTAGCTGCTTCTCTGCAGCCAAGATCCCCTGGGTGTTGGCAAGGAAGGGAATAAAATTATCCTTGTGGCAAATAAAATCACTCTGTTCTTATTTTTTTATTTCCAATTTCCCCAACGGACAAGCTTGCGTCACCTCAGTTGATTTCCATCCAATTAGATTTTTTTTTCTTCTTCCCTGAACCATATGCAAATTGGGGTCTGTGATGGGCTTTTTTGCACCCTGTGGTCTCCAAGCATTTGTGAGGAACCCCGGTGGGACAATGCAGGGGGAAATGAGGGTCAGGTCACTGACGTCTGGAAGCCTACCCTTTATTAGTGTGGCCATGATTCAGAGGGATGATTCCCAAAGTCTGATCCCTGAGCACACTGGAGCGTCTACTTTTATACATAAGCAACTTTGAGGCTCATCAGGGTCACAGAGTTGGGGCAATACCATTGGGGACTGGATTGCATTTATATATACATCACACAAGTCCTGCTTTTCTGAATAATGTCACTTTGCAAGTGGGAAGAGAGTAAGGAATGTTGCAAGCGTCTTGTGATCTGGCGGAGGTGCTTTGGCTTTGCAACTAGATACAGCTCATCCTGAATCCCAACCCCAGCTGCTTATTAGTTGTGGGACTTTGTCCACAGAAGGAAACAGGTTTTACAAAGGGCCGAATAAGAAGTTTGTCTTTAGTGTATTTAAACAGCAGAGTCAAGGCTGTGGACAGAGAACAGGGTATGTGTCCCCAGATCCCTGGGAAGCCATCTTCCTTTGGGTGCCCATGTCTGCCATGAGAAAGAGCCTGTGACCAGCCCCAGGTGGGAAAGCCTTTTCTGTTTGGAGCTCCCTGCTGTCACTCAGGTCTCTGCTGCTCTTTGGGCCCCAGGAGAAACCAAGAGCAAGGAATTGTATCCCTCCCCTCTAGCACATAAAGGGGTTAAACCAAGGCTTACATCTTGGATGTAAGGGGACCCCCAGTTCTCAAATTTGGAACTTGGCTGCTGCGTTCAGATATGCTGGAGAGAGAGTCAGATTTGAGGGTGTCATTAAAAAAACAAACAAATACTTCATTACTAGTACTTAGTCACATAAAGGTAATATTATGGCTCTATGGGGTTATGTTATTAAAATCAATTTCAACTGCTTCTTTTTTTAAAAAAAAATATTTTTTTAGCTGTAGTTGGACACTATATTTATTCATTTATTTTTTATATGGTGCTGAGGATGGAACCCAGGGCCTCACGCATGTGAGGCGGGTGCTCTACCACTGAGCCACAACCCCAGCCCTCAACTGTTTGTGTGTGTGTGTGTGTGTGTGTGTGTGTGTGTGTGGTGCTAGGGATCAAACCCAGAGCCTCGTGCCTCCCAGGCGAGCACTCTACCAACTGAACTATATATCACCAGCTATGTTTCTTCTTATTTTTTTTAATTTTTCTTCTTATTTAAAAAAAATATTTCTTTTTTAGTTGTAGATGGACACAATACCTTTATTTTATGTATTTATTTTTTATGTGGTGCTGAGGATCGAACCCAGGGCTCTACTAGAAAATTTTAAATTACTCTTGTGCCTTATGAATTTTTTTCATTGGACATTTTTGCCATTTATTATTATTATTATTATTATTATTATTATTATTAGTTTTACTGACATTGTTGCTTTAGAGGGTTGCTTCCCAGTTCAAAGTTCAATGTGTCTCCCAAGAAGACCAGAGAACAGAATAGTTAAATGAAAAATTTTACAGTAATTTTCATTTTTTTTTTAATTTTATGAATAACCTATAGACGGATAGAATCCATAGATTGAAAGGACCCACATATGCAAGGTTCAAGCCAATGTCCTGCTGGTTGGGCTGGATCCTCCTGCTGGGAGGAAATCGTGACTTAAAATAGCAGCAGCCTGGGGTGCAATTCCCAGGCCTCAAAAGATAAAAGAAAAGGAAAAAAAAAAAAGTAAGCTGCAGCCCAACCCTGCCATTCCGGCCTCCTCCTTGCCTGGAGCGGATATCACCCCCCTGTCACTCAAAAATGAGCCTCGCTGGGCTCAGGCTGGGGAGAACGATGACTGACGGACCCCCTGTCCAATCAGAAGCCCCCGTGCTGAGCGCTGTCCAATCCTGAGCGCAGCCAGCGAGTAGGGGGCGGGCTTCCGCGCGCTGGGCCCCGGGCCTTCCTCCGAGTCCGCCATTCCTGCCGCTGGGCTCCGGGCTTCCCTCCATGCGCTCAGGACCCCCGGGTGGCCTCTGCCGTGCAGAGGCCGAAGCTCCCCAGGGCAGGCTTGGCTGCTGGGCACCAGGAAATGGTGAGTGGGCAGTGGCACCTGGAGCCTGCACGGGGAGGCTGGGGAGGGAGGCCGTCCGGCGGGACCGGCTGTGGCGGGAACCCGACCCCGACTCCGGGCGGCTCTCTGCGGCCGCAGGCCTGAGCCCCTCGGGGACAGCGCCTCTCAGTCCCCCCTGGCCAGCCGGGTGGGGAGCGTGACAGTGGCGGAGACCCCCTCGCGGCCTCCCCATCCCCTGGGGCAGCCTAAGGCAGGTGAGCGCGGCTGCTCGGCCTCTTCCCGGGCTGGGGTGATTGACAGGTGAGAAGAGCGTCCGCGGGCCGCCTCCCAACGCTGGTTTTCCTGCAAGAGGGGGCAGCTGTGGGGCACAGGGTCCTCGGTGAGTCCTAAGCGAGGCACTTTTCAGTTTTACTTCCTTTGTTTTCTTTCTTTTTTGGGGGGGGGTGGTGCTGGAGGGTGCTCTTTATCCCTGAGCCACATCCCTGGGACCTTCTTCTTTTTTTTTTTTTTTTTTTTTTTAATTTTATTTAGAGACAGAGTGCAGCTAAGTTGCAGCGATTGGCCTTGTTATGGTTTGATGCATATCGACATCAATTGCATATTGCAATTCAGGGATCTCATTTGGACCTGCCCAAGATTCACCTATGGATTTTTGTTTAATATTGTGATTATTGTAATAGGAAAGTTTCATCATATATATGTGTCAGGGGATGATCACGACTTCTTTTTCCTCTTACCATTGAAAGGTTTCTTGGCTAAATTTACATATATTTAACTTGGTGGATGAATCATTCAAAATAGACTGATTTTTTTTTTCATTAGTGCATCATAGTAATGCATAATATTCAGGCTCATTTTCTGGTTGAATCCTATAAGCATGGAATATCGTTTGTTCCACTTCAGCATGCAGTACATCTCTTTTCTCTCTCCTCCTATCTTCCTCTGTCTTCTATTTATTTAGAGTTTTTAAAACTACTGCTTTAGGGGCTGGGGTGGTGGCTCAGTGGTAGTGCGCCTGCCTAGCTTGTGTGAGGTACTGGGTTCGATTCTCAGCACCACATACAAATAAATAAAATAAAGGTCCACCAACAACTAAAAAATATTAAAAAAAAAAAAAACTACTGCTTTATAGATGCACCTAGAGGTAAACATCACTGTGATGTAGTCATATATGTACATAGTTTTTTTTTTTTTTAATTTTTTTTAGTTGTCAATGGACCTTTTATTTATTTATTTATTTATCTCTGTGCAGTGCTGAGGATGGAACCCAGGGTCTCACGCATGCCAGACAGAGCACTGTACCACTTAGCCACAACTCCAGCCTGGCATAGTTATTTTGAGGGCAAAATATTGTAAGTTACTTTTGGGGAAAAAAAAAATTATCTTTGTAATGATGAGTTTTATCATCTATACGTGAGCTGTGTCATTGAGTCTTTTATGTGCTTCTTGTGATTTTATTTTCTCATAAGTGCATATGATCTTTTTAAATCTGTGTCCTTGGGAAACACCACATGCATATGGCACCTATGTAAGACCTAAATATGGTGGTTTTATACTATTTTTTTAAACTGGATATATTGTGACCAAAAATATAGCTGGCCCCTACTGACCACTCTCCCCACAGATCATTATTCATCACTTCCAAAGGCACATTCTCTTGGACCAGCCCTGGGTTTCACGGGTCTGGATGGGTCCTGCTGTGTTCCTACTTGTCATTGTGGTCAGATGCACTGCAATTTCAGTGTGTCTCTGTTTCTGTGGGGGAGTATCATGGATCTTTATTAGCATCTATAGTTTCCACTGACACATAATAATCACCTCATCTCCCTCTTGAGTTTACGAGAATAAATTTGTTTCATATCTTCGTCAATACTAATTCTGTGGGATTTCATGTAACATCTCTCTGATTTCTAAAGAGGTTGAATTCTTTTTTTTTTTTTTTTAATGATTACTGAATACTTCCACGTCTCCTGTATAAATTGGCAGTTTGTTTCTGGCCTGCATTTCCTTTGTGATTTCTGGTTTCAAAGATTAGAAAAGAGATCCTAAGAGGCAGGTGGGGTTTGAGTTCAGGGGAAAAAAAAATGGATTTACTTTTGATGATAAAAAAAAAAAAAATATTTCCCTTTTCTTTCTTCTCCTGGGTTATATATTGTAGGTTTCTTGTCTGTTCTATTTTTGGAGGTTATTTCAAGTGGAATTCTAGTTCATATTTATTTTTACAAATAGTTACCTATTTTTTTTTTTTTTCTATATCTTGTAAGCCCTTTAGATGATTTTCTTCCTGGGGTCAGACTCGGACTCTGGGCCTGGGATGTGATGTTTTCTGTAATCTCCAAGTGTTTGCCCCCGTCAGGAGTCTGCCTGGAGATCTCTGTTTCTCAAGAGTTCCTTTAACAGTTTTTCTGGGCTGTCTTCTCTAGGCACTGTCTTCAATATGGGGGAGAAACTACTATTTCTCCAGACTGACCTCCCTATACCAGGAGCAAACCAGCCCCTGAGGATCTTTGAAAATCCACGAGTTCTGTCTCGGGGTGGTTCTGTGTGTGCTGAGGAGATGCCATTTGATGTCAGGACAACTGTGTTCTCTCATCTCTGCAATGGGGATAGTTTTGGAGGACACAGGTGGACAGTGCTGTCACAGGAGCCTACTAATACCTGTCTGCTGTGGCGCCCAGCTAAGGCACAGCTGGAGACACCAGGCAGATACTCATTGTTTAAGCACCAACTGCCACTCAACGGATTCTCTTTCAAGATCTTGTAATTGACCTTGGCAAAGTAACAACAAAAACCAAACCCAAATCATGTCTGTGTGGTGGAACGATGAAAAATTCCAGTAGAGTTATCCCAAAGCGTAATTGAAATACTGGCTCGGTGTCTAAAGGACAAAGTGGCTGGTCTCTTCAATTCTTGAAGACAGAGTTTCTGTTATAATTAACCGATTCTTTTTTTTAAAAAAAATTTATTTATTTATTCTAATTATTCTATATGACAGCAGAATGCGGTTCAGTTCATAGTACACAGATAGAGCCCAATTTTTCATGTCTCTGTTTGTACACAAAGTAGAGTCACACCATTTGGGTCTTCATACACGTACTTGTGGTAATGATGTCCATCTCATTCCACAATCTTTCCTACCCCCCCCCGCCCCCTCCCTCCCCCGCCCTCCCCTTTGCCCCATCTAAAATCCCTCCATTCCTCCCATGCTCCCCCATTCCCATTATGGATCAGCTTCCACATATCAGAGAAAACATTTGGCCTTTGTGTTTTTGGGATTGGCTTACTTCACTTAGCACGATATTCTCCAACTCCATCCATATACCTGCAAGTGCCGTGATTTTATTCTCTTTCAGTGCTGAGTAATATTCCACTGTGTACATATACCACAGTTTACCCATCCATCCATCTACAGATGGGCATCTGAGTTGGTTGCACAATCTAGCCATTGTGACTTGTGCATTCTTGATGAATTGTCATTGTCTCAATGGCAGGAGACTTCCTGAGAGGTTTGTCCTGAGTTCCACTGCAGCCTGTTTCATGATGAGGGCGACATGGATTGTCATGAATGACAAGAGCAGTCGTGTGTGGCCTCGTGGTGTTTCCATCAGAGATGGGCTTTGCAGACACAGTGCCCGAAGCCAGTGGCCTGGGCGGGTGGCAGTCTGTGCCATCTGGATTCTTGTCATTACACCTAGATGTTTGGAAAATGGCAGAGTCATCCTAGAGTGAATTTTCGAGAGTGTGTTTCCATCAAGGGAGACACGTGTAGACATGCCTATATGTGCCATTCTGTGGTGTGTCATTGATGTCCTTCTTACCTGTCACATTTCCCAGGGCTCTTTCCATTTCATGTGACACTGGTGATTGTTTCTGTTCATTTTCAGTATTTGCTAACTTGGCTCTTTGGCTGAGGACTTCCTAGACTCTTATTTTTATAAAATAGACTTTTTGCAAACAATTCAGATGCACGATTTGCTGAGAAATTCTTCCTTATTTTCTGGGTGCACTGACTGAAGTCTGTCTGTCTCCCTTTTGAACTTCAGCTTTAGACAGATCCCCTTTCTTGCAGCCTTGGGGGTCAAAGTCACCCGCAGTCACCTGGACACACCTTAGGAACCTTTATCAAATATAAGACAGTTGTAACTTTGTGGATTAGTCTCTGTGTCCTCTATTCTATACCATTGGTCCACCCGCCTGTTTTGGTACCAGTACCATGCTGTTTTTGTCACTATTGCTCTGCAATATAGTTTGAAATCTGGTATCGCTATACCGCCTGATTCACACTTCCTGTTTAGAATTGCTTTTGCTCTTCTGGGTCTTTTATTTTTCCATATGAATTTCATGATTGCTTTATCTATTTCTACAAGAAATGCCGTTTGGATTTTGATTGGCATTGCATTAAACCTATAGAGAACTTTTGGTAATATCGCCATTTTGATGATGTTAGTTCTGCCTATTCATGAACAGTGTATATTTTTCCATCTTCTAAGATCTTCTTCTACTTCTCTCTTTAGGTTTCTGTAGTTTTCATTGTATAAATCTTTCACCTCTTTTGTTAGGTTGATTCCCAAGTATTTTATTTTATTTTATTTTTTTGAGGATATTGTGAATGGAGTGTTTTTCCTCATTTCCATTTCAGAAGTTTTGTCGCTGATATACAGAAATGCCTTTGATTTACGCGTGTTGATTTTATATCCTGCCACTTTGCTGAATTCATTTATTAGTTCTAGTAGTTTCTTTGTAGACCCTTTTGGGTCTTCTAGGTATAGGATCATGTCATCTGCAAATAGTGATAATTTAAGTTCTTCTTTTCCAATTTTTATGCCTTTAATTTCTTTCGTCTGTCTAATTGCTCTGGCCAGTGTTTCGAGAACTATATTGAATAGAAGTGGTGATAGAGGGCATCCCTGTCTTGTTCCAGATTTTAGAGGGAATGCCTTTAACTTTTGTCCATTCAGAATGATGCTAGCCTGAGGCTTAGCATAGATAGCTTTTACAATGTCAAGGTAAGTTCCTGTTATCCCTATTTTTTCTAATGTTTTGAACATAAAGGGATGCTGTACTTTTTCGAATGCTTTCTCTACGTCTATCAAGATGATCATATGGTTCTTATCTTTAAGTATATTGATATGGTGAATAACATTTATTGATTTCCGTATATTGAATGATTCTTGCATCCCAGGGATGAATCCTACTTGATCATGGTGCACAATTTTTTTGATGTGTTTTTGTATTCAATTTGCCAGAATTTTATTGAGGATTTTTGCATCTAGGTTCATTAGAGATATTGGTCTGTAGTTTTCTTTCTTTGAAGTGTCTTTGTCTGGTTTCAGAATCAGGGTGATGTTGGCCTCATAGAATGAATTTGGAAGAGCTCCCTCTTTTTCTATTTCCTGAAATAACTTGAAAAGTATTGGTATTAATTCTTCTTTAAAGGTTTTGTAAAACTCCGCTGTATAAACATCCGGTCCTGGGCTTTTCTTTGTTGGTAGTCTTTTGATTGCTTCTTCAATTTCATCCATTGATATTGGTCTGTTCAAATTGTGTGTATCCTTCTGACTCAGTCTGGGCAAATCAGATGACTTAAGAAATTTATCGATGTCTTCACTATCTTCTATTTTATTGGAATATAGGTTTTCAAAATAATTTCTAATTGTCTTCTGTATTTCTGTAGCATCTGTTGTGATATTGCCTTTTTTACCCCGTATGTTAGTAATTTGAGTTCTCTCTCTTCTTCGTTAGCATGGCTAAAGGTCTGTCGATATTATTTATTTTTTCAAAGAACCAACTTTTAGTTTTGTTAATTTTTTCAATAGTTTCTTTTGTTTCAATTTCATTGATTTCCACTCTGATTTTAATTATTTCTTGCCTTCTGCTACATTTGCTGTTGTTTTGCTCTTCCTTTTCTAGGGCTTTGAGATGAAGTGTGAGCTCATTTATTTGTTGTTTTTTTCTTTTTTTGAGGAATGACCACCAGGCAATGAATTTCCCTCTTAAAACTGCTTTCATTGTGTCCCATAGATTCCGATATGTTGTGTCTGTATTTTCATTTATCTCTAAGAATTTTTTGATTTCTTCCTTTATGTCTTCTGTAACCCATTGATCATTCAATAACATATTGTTTATTTTCCATGTGATGTAGAAATTTTCCTTCCTTCTTTTATCATTGATTTCCAGTTTCATTCCATTATGATCAGATAAAATGCAAGGTATTATCTCCACCCCTTTATATTTACTGAGGGTTGCCCTATGGCATAATATATGGTTTATTTTTGAGAAGGATCCATGTGCTGCTGAGAAAAAAGTGTATCCATTTGATGATGGTTGATATATTCTATATATGTCAGTTAAGTCTAAGTTATTGATTGTGATATTGAGTTCTATAGTTTCTTTATTCAACTTTTGTTTGGAGGGTCTGTCCAGTGGTGAGAGAGGTGTGTTGAAGTCACCCATAATTATTGTGTTGTGGTCTATTTGATTCTTGAACTTGAGGAGAATTTGTTTTATGAATGTCACAGCACCATTATTTGGTTCATAAATATTGATAATTGTTATGTCTTGTTGGTGAATGGTTCCTTTTAACAGTATATAATGTCCTTCTTTATCCCTTTTGATTAACTTAGTCTTGAAGTCAATTTTATTCGATATGAGGATGGCCACCCCTGCTTGCTTATGAAGACCATGTGCGTGGTATATTTTTTCCCATCCTTTCACCTTCAGCCTGTGTATGTCTTTTTCAATCAGATGTTGGAGGCAGCATATGGTTGGATTTGTTTTTTTTAATCCATGATACCAGCCTATGTCGCTTTATTGGAGAGCTTAAGCCATTAATATTCAGAGTTACTATTGATATATGGTTTGTACTTCCATCCATGTTTGATTATTTATCCTTTTTTAAAAAAAAATTAGTTTGTTTCTCCATGATTATCTTTCACCTCGCCCTCTGTCTTTACGGAGGCACTTCCTACTGATGGTTTTTAGTTATTGTTTTTCATTTCTTCCTCGTGTAGTGTTTTGCTCAAAATGCTTTGCATTGCTGGTTTTCTGGCTGCAAATTCTTTTAACTTTTGTTTATCATGAAAGATTTTTATTTCGCTGTCATACCTGAAGCTTAATTTTGCTGGATACAGAATTCTTGGTTGGCATCCATTGTCTTTCAGTGTTTGAAATACATTGTTCCATCACCTTCTTGCTTTCAGTGTCTGTGATGAAAAATCCGTTGTTAACCTTATTGGTTTACCCCTGAATGTAATCTGTGTCCTTTCTCTTGTAGCTTTTAATATTTTCTCTTTGTTCTGTATATTGGATATCTTCATAACAATGTGTCTTGGTGTTGGTCTACTGTGATTTTGTGTGCTCGGTGTCCTGTATGCATCTTCAATTTGTATATCTGTTTCCGTTTGTATTTCTGGAACGTTTTCTGTAATTATTTCATTCAGCAGGTTACTCATTCCCTTGGTTTGAATCTCTGTACCTTCTTCTATCCCGATGACTCGTAAGTTTGGTTTTTTTATGTTATCCCATAACTCTTGAATGTTTTTCTCGTGATTTTTTACCAGCCTTTCTGAGTTGGCTAGACTGTTTTCAAGATGATATATTTTTTCTTCATTATCTCACGTTCTGGCTTCTACTTGCTCCACTCTGTTAGTGATACTCTCAATTGAGTTTTTAATTTGGTTTATCGTTTCCTTCATTTCTAGAATTATTGTTTGATTATTTTTTATAATCTCTATCTCCTGATAAAGATGCTTAACTTCTTCTTTTATCTGTTTATGTAATTCATTCTCAATGTGTTCTTTCGATGCTTGAATTTGCTGTCTTGTATCCTATTTAAGGTTCTATTCCATCTGTCTAAGGTGTTCCTTGAGTTCTTTATATGACCATTTTTCTGATGACTCTAGGTCCTCCTGAATATTTAGGCTGTCCTGCATTGTTTGTACTCCTTTTCTTCCTTGCTTTTTGAAGCTGCTCATGTTACTTCTTGCTCTGTTTGACTGATTAGTTACTGTTTCCTCGTATAAGTTTATTAGATGCTGTAGCCGCAGGTTTCAATGAAGTTATCTCCTCCGCCGCAGTCTGATGTCGTCAGTTCTCTGCCTGAACACTCTTATTGTATTTTTAACTTTCGGATGTCCTGAAGTGTCTCTGGGTTTGTATGCTATTAGTCTTTTTCTTCATTTACCAGTATCACATTATTTGTTTTATAAAAGTTTTAATAACTTTTAAAACTAACTAGATTTTCCTTCTTGCTTTTCAGAAAGGAAACAAACAGTCTTGTCTTCAAGGCCCTCCTGTTTATTGCTCTCTTGTGTGCACCCTAATAACAGTGCTACTCAGCATTCCCCAAAGGCCCCATGTGTCCTATGATACCATCCTTTCCACCCAGAATCTTCCACACCTAATTCTGCCACTTAAGATATGTTATACCCCCAGTCCAGTAAAAACCATTGTCTGTCACTTCAAGCAGCTTTCCTGTGTTGTGGTGTGAGCCTTGGTAGATAGGACACTCCTTGAGAGAAACTGTTGTCTGTTCTGTATAGGAGAGAATGCCAGAACCCAGCAAAATACCTGACAATGTTCACATTGAGATGTTTGTTAAACAAACAAATGAAGAATTCACTTTGGACTTTTGCCTTACATGTCTGGGTAGCTCCTCTCACCCATTACACATTAGTCTTTGTAGAATACAAAGACTATGCCTGTTTTCAATAAGAGTTATAAGAAATACAGTAAATAATAGGGGGTGGATGTGGTGGAGTGGCAGACTTTTTAATTATGTGAGAGGCTATAATGTTAAAACATTGAAAGTTTCTTCTAAGATTTATTTTAGAGCCTCTGATGTGGATTATCCCTCATATTCCTTAGAAATCTTCTTTATGGGCATTGTTATTATACATATAAGGAACATACTCAAAGAGGGGGGCTGACATGACTTGCCCTTGGTCACAGGCAAGTGGGAGAGGCAGGGTCCAGGTCCAGGATATGAGCGTGCCATGGTGCCCCAGACATATGCACTGAATGCAATTATTTACATAGGTTAGATTTGTAATATTGCCCAACTTTATTTCCCAATTGTCCTATTCTGTTAACTTCTGTTTTGTTCTGATTGGTCTCAGATGTTCACATTCTCCAGGAGGCTTTCTCTAACTGCCTTTGATGCTGGCATGTGTTTGATAGAAAATAATCTTTACTTTTCTATTTTCAGGTTCCTAAAGAAGGTGATAAGAAAGAATGTAAGGCAGGAAAATAATTAAATATTTTTACTGTGGTAAGTATTTTATGATTTTACATTTTAAAAATTCTTTAATTATTATTTGTTTAGTCTGGTTTGTTAAGGTGTAAAATGGATATTGTTTTAGGAGTGTTTGAGTTCCTAGAACCTATGGGTGGTAAGGTGAATGCCAGGAATATGGGCTGTTTGAATTATGATGTTTGCCTTTCTCTATCTCTTTGACTCTAATATTTTAATTTTTATTATCTTGTCATTTTAAAGTGTGGTTTGGAGAAGGAGATCCTGTGTTACGTCTACTTGCATCATTCAATGAATTATTTTCTTTTAAATAGGAATTTGAAAGTATTTGAAGTAATTTTGGTGATATAGAGGCACTTCTTAATCTTAAAAGTTTGTTGTGATTTCTTATTATAATAATTAGAAAAATGTCTACCCATATAAAACAACATAATGACAAAAGTAAGTCCTCATCTCCTACACAAAGAAATGGCCACCATTAACACACTTTTGGAAACTTATTGATGTATATGAAAGTATATATAGGACTTTAAATAAAAATCAGTCTCTCTCTCTATATGTAGCTATGTGGTCATTTTTAATGTGTTTTATATATCTCTATTTGTGAGTTGAAACTGATGTGCATAATCATCTGTGATCATTTTACTGGCTGCCTAGTTTTTTTTTAATTTTTTTTTTAGTTGTCAATGGATCTTCATTTACATATATGGTGCTGAGAATTATACCCTGTGCTTCACCTATGCCAGGAAAGTGCCCTACCACTGAGCTACAACCCTAGTTCTGACTGTCCATCATTTAGACACATCATACTTTATGTATCTACTCCTTTGATAACCATTTAGATTGTTACTTGTTTTTCTTTCTTGTGAATAATGGTATGTTGATGATAGTATACTTATTCATTTATCTTCTTAGAGGTATAACTGCCAGGTCAAACATATACATTTTAAATATTGATAAATATGTCTAAGCTGTTACCTGTAAATCTATCCCCCCTCAATTTTCATGAGAATACTATTTTCAAAACCCTTGCTCATACCAAGTTTTGTTAATCTTTTTAATCTTTGCTAATCTAATAGGAAAAAAAGAACATTTTTGAGGTAACATGTTTTTTATTGGTACTGGAGATTGAACCCAGTAGCACTTCCCCAGTAAATTAGATCCCCAGAACCTTTTGTTTTATTTTATTTTGAGACAGGGCCTTGCTAAGTTTCTGAGGCTGTCATTGAACTTTTGATCCTCCTGCCTCAGTCTCCTGAGTTGCTGGGATTACAGGTGTGTTCCACTGTACCCAATTATTGAAGAAAACATTGTGTTATTCAAAGACTTCTTATATTCAATGTTCTTATTAACATAAAGAATTCTCTTCCTTAAGAACATACTTGTGATTCTTATTTGTGAGATATTCTTAGGCATTAAATGTAATGAAAATATTTAAACATATTGAGTTGTTTTTTTGGTCTTTTGCCTTGATTTTAACTTATTATTAATATTTGGAAACTTGATGGTTGGGGATGTGGCTCAAGTCATAGCACACAAGCCTGGCATGTATGAGGCACTGGGTTTGATCCTCAGCACCACATAAAAATAAAATAAAGGTATTGTGTCCACCTTAATCCTTTATCCTTTATTTCTCCTGTTACCTGCATTTGTTAAAAAATTTTATACTACATTTAAATAGATATTAAGACATAATTACATGGCTGGGATTATGGCTCAGTGCTTGGCATGTGTGAGGCACTGTGTTTGATCCTCAACACCACAATCAATCAATCAATCAATTAATAAATGAAGCTATTATGTCGATCTACAACTACCAAAAAATACTTTATTACATATTAAATTGGTTGGATTTTGTGCATTTGAAACAGTTTCTTGCTATATTAGGCATAAAGCTTAGTTTAACTGGCATAGTAAGTGATCATTAAATTAGAAAGTTGGGTAGACAGAGAAGTTCAGTCTTCCTGTGCACAATTTCAGACTTTGTACCCTTTGAGATGGAACAGCTATGCAGTGAGGGTGGTAGTACTGAGCTGCAGTGGGAGGAGAGGTGCCAAGTGCTGATGTACACTGTAGATGAGAGCCGCTCAGGGTTTCCTTCTGTAAACTCTGCAACTGACCAGGTCTCCCCCAGGGGCACTGTTAACTCAAAGTCTTATGGGTGGAGTTTTAGAAAAGGGAGGAAAGAGCAGTAGCTTTTGGGCACAGGGTTCATAATGAGCTCAGAGCTTAGTGAAACTCCTTAGGGTTATTCCAAAGTTCTGAGAAATTCCCATCCCTCTGAGGAATTTCCTCTCTTCTAACACTGAAAGTTTTTTTCCAGTGTGTTGCATGATACAAATTTGTGTGGAGCTACGCAGAGTGAGTCTATTACTACAGAGTCTAGATGGTGTCTTTAAATAGACATCCAGCTTAGGAGTATGGCTGAAAACCACTATCCCCTTCCCCACAACTTATCTATAGCACTGCAATTGAAATTTCACACAAGCTTTTCCTTCTTTGGTTTGTATAGAGAGGACACCTTGGTGAAGCTTGTGTTTGTGTGTGTTAAACCCCATGTGTTTTGTTTTAGATATATTTCAGTCTGTTCTAATATTTGAAAATTTTTCAGTCTGAACATTCTAGCAGCCATCACTCAAACATTAATTGCTGTCAATGGGAAAGGATATCTTCCCACATCATCTCTTGGTGCATGAAACCATCCCACTTCCTTTTTTTTTTTTTTTACTTTAAGAACAGATAATAGACACTTGGGAATTATAATCAGATTGTATCATTTTTTTTATTGAAAGGTTACCAATTATTGCACTGCAAAATGGTGATTTCTTTCTAATAGAGAGTGTTTCTCTCCATCTCTCTCTTTCTCTCTCTCAGTTCAGTGCTCTGAAAATACCTCTTAGGTGAATGAATGCTTTGTGTCATGCCCTGATTTAATATGTTTAAAAGATACTTTATTGATAGCTTTTTCAAAAACCTATGTGGTAGGTGGATGAAGGAGAAATATTATTCATTCAATGTGAAATCTTCATAGATCTTTAGATATCCACAAGGTAGAAGGTTGGCCAGTGTTAATCATCCCTACTCTGATATAAGTTCTGAAATGAGTATTTGCTGTGAAGAGTTGTGAAAAGTGAGGATTTTGTGGTGGGCTGTGGATTGAGCATTGCACTGTGCTCTTTGTGTGCATTACTTCATTTTGTTCTCAATACAACAAAGACTCAATAAAATTGTGAAGTTTGTCCTTGGGCATGTAGCAAGCATGTTTAAAAAAATAAAAACAAACAAACAAAAAACTAACACTTGAATTCAGTTCTCCCTATCTTTAAGGTCCAGTGCTTTCTTATGTATACAGAAAAGGGTATTGGTAGAAGCTTAGAAAATTATATGCAACTTCAGAGGCTGCAGCAGGAAGATAGATAGGATAAGGCCAGATTCAGCAACTTAGTGAGACCCTGTATTAAAATAAATAGGTCTGGGGATGTAGCCCAGAGGTAGTACATCTCTGTGTGGTTCAATCCTCAGTTAAAAACAAACAAACAAACAAAAAAAAAAACACGGAGAAAGTTGTTTGAATGTTTCCATGGTTGTAGTCTAGATAATGGAAGTGTTGAAAAGACTGACAATAACTTTATTCTGTCATCACCACTGCCATTATTAATACTATCCTCTTTATTTTTAATGTTCTTCAGCATCAACTAATGAAGTCTAGGAGCATTCCAGGGTGTCTGGCTCTTAGGCTTGTGTAATTTAGCAGCACTCCAAAATGAAAAGTTCATGCTGCCAAGTACAAACAGACGTTCTGTGGATTGTTAATTTGGTTATAGGAGAGAATGCTTGTTTTTCCTTGCTATGTGCTAATAAAGAATCTGGAAGATTTTCTTATAAATGTAATGGATTTTGACTTGTTTAAATCAATGTAATTGAAAAGAAATGGGCAGTCCTAATAAACATTTTTTCTTTTGTAGTGTTTGGGTAGTTTCATTCTGTAACCTGCCAGCTAATTGTGAATTGCATGCTCTTTTGTTCTTTGCTATTTTTACTTTGGATCTGGCTTTATGGTTGGTTTCAATTGGAATTTATTGGTAGGAACATAGATTATTTCCCCATTTGAACAGATTGTGTGTTTTTATGACAGAATATTCTGTCACAGGCAGAGTGATTCAACCAGACCCTTATGCAGAGGTGTGACTATATGACTTTGTGCAACTATTTTAAAAAATAACAGTTTTATTGATATATAGTTCACATTACCATCAAGATCACTCCTGAAAAGTGCAATTCACTGAGTTTTAGTATATTCACATAGTTGTGTGCCTATCTTGCTGTCTAATTCTGAAAAACTTTTGTCATCTTCAAAGAAAATCCATACCCTTTAGTCATCACTCTCCACTCACTCTTGCTTCATGTATCTATGAATCTCCTTTTTCTCTTTGTTGATTTACTTGTTCTGGATATGTTATATAAATGTTATCATTCAATATATGGCCCTTTGTGTCTGGCTTCTTAGCCTATTTTTGAGGTAGCACATATCAGAACTTTATTCCTTTTTTATTGCTAAATAGTGTTCTGTTATATGGGTACACTACAGTTTGTTTATCCATTTATCAGTTGATGGATATTTGGATGACTTGCACTTTGTGGTTCTTATGATCATGCCGTTGTGAATATTTGTGTTTTTTAGTTGACTTATGTTTTCTTTGGGTAGATATTTAGGAGTGAAATTAATGGACCATAGTAACTCTCCCAGACTGTTTTATAAAGTGACTATAGCATTTTACATTCCCATCAGCAATGTTTGAAGATTTCATTTCTCGATATTCTTGCCAACAGTTTGCCATTGTATTTTTTTTCATAGTAGTCATCCTAAGGGGTATGAAGTGGCATCTCATTGTGGTTTGGATTTGCATTTCCCTTATAACTAATGATATTGAATATCTTCATGTACTTTTTAGCCATTATTTATCTTTGTCAGACATAAAATTGAGCTGTCCTTTTCTTGTTCATTTGTAATAGTTCTTATGTATTCTGGATATACACAAATGTACTCTTATGAGATATGAGAAGTATAATTTTTTTTTTATTCTATAGTCTTTTCACTTCTTATGAAGCAAATAGATTTTTTGTTGGAGTCCAATTTACCAGTTTTTTATTTTTTTTATTTTTTTTTTTTACTGCTTATGCAGTTTTCTCTGAAATTTTCTAAAGTTAAAAAAAAAAACAGACCTTATTTCTCAACATCTCCTATTAATTTTCTTCTACAGAAGCAATGATCATTTCTTTAACTACAAAATAGGTTAGAGATATTAGAAAATATTTTGTGTTTTCAAATATTTTCTTCAAATTTAATGGGTGAAGCCCAAGTTTTCAAACCTGATATCCAGTGTATTTTTTTTTAAATCATAAAATGTCTTTGAGTGTTCTGCTTAGCTCAGAATGCACATATTATTCTGTAAACATTTATAAATGTCTAATGTATTCTGAGGACTTGACTGGGCTTGGAGATCCAGGGATGCTGGGAACAGGGTCCTGTACTTAAAAACCAAGAGGTCATGTGCCAGGCTACAGATTTCTAAGGAGTGTAGTGGCACCAGTAGAGGAAGAGGGGCACTGCCTGTGTGAGAAAGCCTCACAGGGAGTCAGTGATGGTATTCTGTCTGCAGAGATAAGTGGGTGATCAGGACCTTTGGTTATAGTATATGATTCTTTCTTTCAGACACTTGCTGTTGTGTGTTCTATACCTTGGCGCCAGTTACCTATAACAGCAATATTTAGGGATATTGATGTAATGAAATGTAAATATCAATGTGATGACTTTGATACCTAGAGGAAAGCCTGAAGACAGCCACTTTTCTTTGACTTCTCCAGGTTTTCAAGAATGGGCACTTCCTACTTACTAATTAATTCAGTGTGGTGTATGTGTGTATCTGAGTTCCAGCCCGAACCCAGGCAGTTCTGGGTAATCAGAGCTAAAATGTGAGTCACAGAGGAACAACTATTTGGCTGGAAAGAACATTGTGTATAGAGAGTGGGGTGAGTCATTTTTAGGAATTTAGATCTCTCTTTAATAATGAAGAGCCATTGATGAGTTTGGGTGTATGTGGGGAACATGGTCTCTCCTGTTAACTGTATCACAGATGATGGTTGTGAGGACTAGAGATAGGAGAATTCTGGGGCTGTTGGACTACTCCAGATGAGAACCAATGAGGACCTGAGCCAAGGCACAGATGATAGAGGTGGATACACAGTCTGGAAATGTTTAGAAGGTGCAAGTTGGGATGCTTGGTTGCAATCAACCATCGTAAATTAAAAGGAAGATTAGTGAAGAAGGAAGATTTCTGAAGAAGGATTAAAGGAATAAAATTCCACAGATGCCAGCATGATTTTAGGCCCTTGGGGGTAAACAGTGACAGAGCAGGGGGCCATTTTCAGGCTCTCCCACAAGAGGGAGGAAAGAGAGTCTCCTCCCAGCTGTGCTTTTTAAAATTCCAAGAGCAAGAGCACTCTTTTTTTTGTTGTTAAATATATATATATATATATATATATATATAAAAAATTTTCTTTACTTGTTGATGAACTGTATTTTTTTTTTTTTTACTTTTATGTGATGCTGAGAATCAAACCCAGTGCCTTATACATGCTAGGCAAGTGCTCTAACACTGAGCCAAAACAACAGCACTCAAGAGCACTCTTAGCCTTGGGTATTGTGGCCCCTGCTCAGGCAGAAGCTTTGCTGGGAGTTCCTGCCATCATCACTAGCATTCCAAGAAGAGGGGAAGGATTGTGGAGCAGAACCATCTGTTTCTCTTTGGTAATTCAAGCTGGCTTGGGCAATTGTTGAGATCTGAAGAGGAAAGTTCAGAATACTTCAGAAGTTTGTGATGTGAATAGCCCATGATTACAGCATTTCTGTGCAAGAACAAGGTTCACAAATGAGTAGACTAGAATGCAGAAAGTAAACAGAGTTCACATTTAGACCAGCTTTGTTTGGGATGTGACTGTCCAGATGTTATGTTTTTGTGACTATTCCCCTCTAAAGACTGGTTATTTTCTTTGCTATGACTTTCCAGCATGGGTTTTCAGAGGTACTCTTATCAGCTCCTAGAAAAAAGTAATTAAAATTCATTTTATACAGTGTAGCTTATTGAGTTTTTGTTTTCTGCCTATTTTTGTACTAGGAATTGAGCCCACAGTGCTCAACCACTGAGCCACATCCCCAACTTTTTTTTTTTTTTTTCTTCAGACAGAGTTTTGTTAAGTTGCTTAGAGCCACACTAAATTGCTAAGGCTAGGTTTGAACTTGCAGTCCTCCTGCTTCAGGTTTACAAGCCATTGGGATTACAGGTGTGTTCCACCAACCTGGTTGAACAATCTTTCTTAATGGACAAAGAACAGTAGATGCTGTTCTTGCTCCTATGCTAGTGAAGTGTGAATTTAAATTTCTTTATGCATCTCAAAGAGAACACAATATTGTACAGCAATTCTAAAAGGGTGGAAGTTATGTGGTTTCTGTAAACTACTTTTCTTGATGTTATCCATGAACCATCAGTGTGTTTAGCAGTTAAATAAAAATTTTTGTCAGAGGACAGTGGTCAGGCTGGACTGGCACTACACTGTTACGCCAACAGCATCATTCAAAAACAAGCATTCTTGGCTGGGGATGTTGCTTTCCTCACATGTGTGAGGCCTTGGGTTTAATACTCAGTTCCACAAACAAATCACTGTTCTATGTTTTCATTAATGAAATACAAAGTAATTTTTGGAGGAATGAAGTATAAATTACTCATTTATGTATCTTATTTGTTATAACATGGCACAAATCATTTGCTTATGTGATAAACACTGCTACAGTTAAGATCAGCATTGTCTTGAATATTTAATGTCACTTTAAACATGGTCAGGGTTAATAATAATACTGCTGGTAAGGCCACTCTATAGATGTCATTTTACTAAGGATCTTGATCGTGCCTAACTTTCCTAGATATAACAATAAAGGCTAGCTGAAAGCCAAAACTTGGAAGATAAATTGTTGCACACACCCAGCTCTGCCAGTATGTTGTTTCTCCTCCATGCCAAGGCAGATGATCAGATTAAGGTGAATTAGAGAAAAATAACTGTACTGAGATTAAATGGGAGTTACTCATGATGGGATGGATCCAATTTCTCTGGCAGGTTTGGTCCAATTTGGGGCCCTCTTGTTAAAAGGTTAAGATATACTCTGTTTCAGTAATGGGAAGTAGTTCAGTGACCTTGGACAAGTTATTTAAGGTCAGTTATTCTCCATTGTAGCAATGTTTTGAGGATGAGCACAGTTGTTGCATATAAACTGGTAAGCACAGTGCCAAGCACATTACAAATTACAAGTAGATCTTACTCCATGAAACAGTGTTTTTCTTCAAGGTAAAATGCAACAGGAGGGCAGTAATTGACATTGGACGTATCATGAGGAACCACAAATTGGCTCTTAGCTTCAATGGAGCTCAAGCTGTAGCAGGTATTATTTCACAATTTTAATTAAAATCAGTTTCAGAGGTGAGATGTAAAGTTTTCATAATTTTAATTAATAGTGGTTAAATGTCTTTGCTTTTTTCACCAATTTACCTAAAGCAAACCATTTGCATTTGTAAAACTCCAAAAATCAATAAATGGAAGATGCAATAACTGAGTACTATGGTTTGTTTCATCTTTTGTTTAGTGGATATTGCTTCTCCATGAAGATGAGAATACTTGGATATTGTGCTTTCAGAACTCGTGTTCTGCATTCCATGGTTACTGAACACTCAGGATTAGTAGTATTTAATGTAGATATGAATTTGGGTAGGATGTGTTTAGAACACATGCAGAGGAATCGTGTCAGTCAAAATTTACTAAAAGCTTATTGTTTAGCAAAACTCTATCTTTGAGAACACAAAACATGACAGTTCTGAAAAAACCTGAAGAAATTTAGAAGAGGAGTGACTTTCTAAGTCAATCAGAAGCACATGCCATCCATAGTTATTGCTAACAAGTGATTTTTATAGATTTTTGTGTACCTGGCATGGGTTCGTTTGATTCTTTTTTTAATTATTCATTAGTTATGATCAGTTATACATGACAGTAGAAAATGCTTAAATTCATTGTACACAAATGGAGCAGATGTTGGGTTCTTTTAGAGAAACAACCTTAAAGGGTAGTATCATTTCAAGGGAAAAAGATAGTGGAAGGTTTACAAATGGATTCCCTTGCTAAGCTGTAAAATATCTTGTATTTTGTGGCAGAGCTATGGATGATTTTATTTGTGATAAATAATTAAGCTTGTATCTTCTATAAGATATAGTAATTTCCAATCTTGGTCCAGTTAACTGAACTCAATAATGAAGAATATGCTGCTACAGAGTATTATCTTTGATACCAGCTGTTAGAGAATTCACTTAAAACTTCCTATTTGTTATTGGTATTAAAAAATCATTGGGGGTCTGTCTTTTCACATCCTTTCATATTTCTAAGCCAGAATGACCTCTTAGAGCTGGCAGACTTCATACTCACTGTGTGAGGCAGTAATTTGTAATCTTTGTTCTGAGTTCACTTAAGATATGAGAAATACTTGTAATGTTGGAATTAAGCTGTTAGGATACAGTTCTTCAGTCATATTATCATTGGAAGTTATTATTTTAACCTTTAATTAGGAGAGTCACTGTTCTTGGCTTTCTGTGGCCTGTTTCCATTGCTATTCTTTCATCATGTGATTTAAGTGTTTCTAAATCTTACATATAGAATAACTTTGACATAGAATAACTTTGTAGTTTGGTCCTGTCCATTCTGCATGAAATCCAGCCCTTTCAACAGTGGCATACAGAGGGCACATGTGCAGTAAACATTTATTTGAATTAATGAATTGTTTTAGGGCAGCTTGCAAAAGTAATGTTTTCAGTATTCAGTGACTGAGCCTTCAGTACTGGTAATTCAGCTAAACTTTCAGACTTCATTTGAAGCCAGTAAACAGACAACTGTGCACTCCAGGGAGACCAATTTGTTAACATTTCTATCCAATAGTAATTTACTTTTTTTGTAAGAGAGGGGGAGAGAGAGAGAGAGAGAGAGAGAGAGAGAGAGAGAGAGAGAGAGAGAGAGAGAGAATTTTTTAATATTTATTTTTTAGTTTTTGGTGGACACAATATCTTTATTTTATTTTTATGTGGTGCTGAGGATTGAACCCAGTGCCCCACGCATGCCAGGCAAGCCTGTTACCGCTTGAGCCACATCCCCAGCCAGTAATTTACTTTTACAATCGTGTTTATGTAGAGTAAATGTCAAAAGAAAAGGTGTATTTGAAGCAGTTACATGAGTAAGTTTGCTACAGTGAAAGATTTTTGGTATGCTGATGGAAAAGGGACAATTTAAAATTGATATTATAAAATTCAGGTAGCTCTTTTTAAAGACAGTTTTATTGAAGTCTAATTGACATCCAAAACACTTCATGTTCAAAGTGTATGATTTAATCAGTTCTGACACATGTGCACACCCAAGAAACCATCATCACAATAAGGAGAATGAACAGATCCATCACCACCCCAAATTTCTTTGTTCTTCTATCCTCAAGGTCCTCTGTTCCTTTCTCCAGGCAACCACCAACCTATTGATCTGCTATCACTGTAGGTTAATTAGCTTATTCTAAGGTTTTATGTAAATGGAATTATAGAACATGTTCTCTCTGTCTCTCTCTCTCTCTCTCTCTCTCTCTCTCTCTCTCTCTCTCTCTCTCCCCCCCCTTGCTCTTTCACTCAGTAGTTTGTTCCTTTAAGTGCTCAAAGTATTCCATTGTATGGATGTGCCTGTTCACCACTGACAGCCATTTGGGTGTTTCCAGCATTTGGCTCTTAGAACTAAAACCCATCTGAACAACTGTATTGCAGATCTTTGTGTGGACTTAGGCTCTCTTTTCTCTTTGGTAAATACCTAGAAGTGGAATGAGTAGATCATGTGCTAGGTGTATTTTTAATTTTTTAAACTGCCAAACTGTATTCCAAGTTGTTGTTTCATTTTACATTCCTACCAGCAGTGAATGAGGAATCAGTTGCTCCAAGTCTCTATCTTAAATATTACTATGGTAGTCTTTTTAAATTTTAGTCCTTTAAAAGATACATAGTATTACCTCAATGTGATTTTTTTTAAAAAAAATTATTTGGATATATACACAATGCCTTTATTTTATTTATTTATATTTATGCAGTTCTAAGGATTGAACCCAGTAACTTATATGTGCAAGGCAAGTGTTATGCCACTGAGTCACAACCCCAGCCTCTCATTGTGATTTTAATTTGCATTTTCCTATTGGCTTATTATGATGTTGAGCATATTTTCATGTGCGTATTTGCCATTCCTTTTTAAAGTATCAAATCTTGTATGTTATTATTTATTGAGGTATTTGATTTTCTTATTAAGTTTTAAGAGTTCTTTATATATTCTGGATACAAATTCTTTATTAAATTTATGATATTTTGTCCCAGTCTGACACGTTTTACATTCCACTAGCAGTGTCTTTCAAAGAACAGATGTTCTTAATTTTGATGAAATTCAATTTATGAATTGTTCTGTAATGCCCTTTTGGTATCATATCTAAGAATTCTTTGCCTAACCCCAAGTTACAGAAGTTAGCTCCTTTTTCCTTGAGGAGGTTTATTGTTTTTGGTTTTACACTTAGGTATATGACCCATTTTGAGTTAATTTCTGTATGTGGTGCAAGGCAGGGGTCAAAATTCGTAAGTTTTTGTATATGGGTATTTAGTTCCAGCACCGTTTGTTAAAAATGAACGTTGTCTCTTTGCTGAATTGCCTTTGTACCATTGCCAAAAATCAGTTTTTTGTGTACATGGGTCTATTTTGGCCTCTATTTTGTATCATGATCTACTTGTTTATCTTTATATCAGTACCACATTGTCTGAATTACCTTACCTTTGTAATAGTGTTTTTCTTCCAGATTTTTTCTTTTGCAAAGTTTTTTGGATTGCTCTGGGTCCTTTGTATATGCATTGGAAGTTTATAATTAGCTTACCTGTTTATACAAAACAGCCTGCTGGGATTCTGAGATATTGAATCTATAAATCAACTTGGAGAGAATTGACTTCTTAACATCATTGAGTCTTCCAACAAATGAACATGTTATTTCTTCCCATTTGTTTAGATTTTCTTTAATTTCTCTCAGCAATCTTTTAAAGTAGAAGTCTTGCATATCCCTTTCAAATTTGTCTTAAATATTTGACATTTTTGGTGTTATTATAGTATGTTTAAAAAATTCAATACAAAATTTTTCATTACTAACATAGAACAGCAATTCAGTTTTGTATCTAGCTCTTGTATCATGCAGCTTTGCCAAACTCACCTTCTAGCAGTAGCTTTTTGGGGGGCATATTTCATCGGATTTTTCTATATAGATAATCTCATCATCTAAAAATATTGTTTGAATTCTTCCTTTCTCACTTGAATGTCAGTTTTTTTCTTGCCTTATTAATCTAAGCAGAATCTCTGGTATATTGTTGGATAGAAATGATGGGAGTGGTCGTCCTTGTCTTGTTCCTTATATTAAAAGAAAAACATTCTATCTTTTTTTATTATGCGTGCTGTTAACTGTAGGTTTTTTTGTTTTTGGGGTTTTTTTTTTTTTTTTTTGGATTCATTTTATCAGAATGAGACTGTTCTATTCCTAAGGTTTTTATTGTTCTTGTTTTTGAACTAAGAAGGGGTATTGGATTGTTATTATTTGTTTGCTAATATAATGATGTGCATTGTGTTTTGAATGGCAAACCAGCTTTGCAATATTAGCATAAATCTCATTGAGTCATGAGGTATTATTCATTTTATATATTATTATAATTAATTCATTAAAATTTTGCTTGGGAATTGGATGTGGTGGCATACACTTATAATCCCAGCTACTCTGGGGCAGGAGGGTCACAAGTTCAAGCCTAGGCTGGGTAACTCAGTGAGATCCTGTATCAAAATAAAAAGGACTGAGGATGTGGCATTTGCCTAGCCACATTAGAACATTAGCTTAGCATGTGTGAAGCCCTGGGTTCTATCCCTTTTTACAACCACCCATCCCCCTCACAATTTTGTGTAGGATTTTGCACCTGTGTTTATGAGGGGTATCCCAACCTTTTATAATGTCATTGTCTGGCTTTGATAGCAGGTTAATGCTGGCCTCAGAATAAGGTTAGGAAGTATTTCCTCCTATTCAGTTTTCTTATAGAATTTGTATAATTTTTTTTTTCCTACATGTTTGTTGGAATTTTCCAGTGAAGCTATCTGGATCTGAAAAAAAAAAAATTAAGAGAAGATTTTCAAGCTACAAATTTTCTTAAATATAAACCTGTGACTATTCAATTCAGGTTTTCATTGTAGGTGAGTTTGGTGGTATCTTTCTACAAAATTTGTTCTCTTCATTTAGGTTAATGGATTTATTGGCATATATCCTTTTCATCTCTACAAACTATGGTGATATCATCTTTCCTGATTTTAGTAATATGTATATTCTCTCTCTCTCTCTCTCTCTCTCTCTCTCTCTCTCTCTCTCTCTCTCTCTCTTTTTTTTCTCATTAGCCCAACTGGAGATTTCCACTTTTTTCTGTCTTCTCAAAGAACCAGTGGTTGTTTTTTGTTTATTTTTTTGTTTTGTTTTGTTTTTGTTTTGGGGGGCGTGCTTGGGATCAAGCCAGGGCCTTACACATGGTAAGCACACACTGTACTATTGAGTTATACCCCAGCCCAAGAACCAGCATTTAATTAGTTTATTTTTCTCTATTTTTTTTCTGTTGTTTATTTATTGATCTTTCTGCTTTTTCTTCATTACTTCTCTTCCTCATTTGCTCTCTACATGTGATTTAATTATTTCTTTTGCCATATTTTAAATTTTTATACATAAAATATGGTTCTTTGAAGATTGTGATTTAAATTGTTTCCTCCCTGAGACATAACGATATTGAGGCACAGAGAAGTGTGCTGTAGCTCAGTGGTAGAGTGCTTTCCTCACACATATGAGGCACTAGGTTTTATCCTTAGCACCACATAAAAATAATTAAATAAAGATTAAAAATAAATAAATAAAGATTAAAAAATGAGAAACTAGGAGAAACTAATGTCTGAGGTATCTTACTTTGTTGAAATCTGTGGAAAAATTTCTGAGAGCAAATCATAAGTGTTACTTTTTTGTCACTTTCTTTTGCTTTTTTGCAGTGGCAGGGATTAAACTCAGGGATGCTCTGCCACTGAACTATATCCCCAGCCCTTTTTATTTTGGGGCAGGGTCTCAGTTGCTGAAGTTGGCCTTGAACTTATGATTCTACTGCCTCTGTCTCCCGAGCAGCTGGGATTATAGGCTTGCACCTGTGTGCCCAGTTTTCTGGTGTTAGTTTTTTTTGTGTGTTTTTTTTTTTTTTTTAGATGGACACAATAGCTTTAATTTATTTATTTTTGTGTGGTGCTGAGGATCTACACGAGAAGAACATGACTCTCTGAGGAATGGAAGCTAAATAAAATTTGTGATTTCGAAGTGGTTTCCTGGAATTAGTGAAAATAGTAATTAAACCACATCTAATGAAAAGGTGGCATAGCACATTTGAAAGGAACCCTCTTTTATGATTTTTAGCTCCAGAATATGATGTCAATTAGATACTGCCTTTGCCTTATTGAGAGATTTGCATCCCCATGCAACTTTATTTCTGGAAAGGGTGACACTGACATAGCTCAGTGGTAGACTAGCTTTGTTTTCATCATGTAGTAATATAAATAAATAGGCCCAACATGTTGACCCCATGCTTTATTTTCCAAGAGAATTCTGGCTTAACTGGACAGGATATGTTACATTCCTTAACAAACTGTTATCTGCTGAAGAAATGCAGTTTCAAAATAATGTTTATTAGAGAAACTTAAGTTACCCTGAAGTGAAGAGTTTTGTGACCCTGCTATAGACCAGATTCTGGAACTCAGAGAAATAAAGATAATTCTTACTAACCATAAAATCTGTGAGAGTTTATGCTTAAGAATTCAATTAGAAATGGTGAACATGAGCCTAATTAACCTAAAGTTGTCATGGCAGAGGATACTTGAGAGTTTGATGTTATCCTGCTCTCAGTCCATAGTCAAGAAGTGTACCTGGTCAGGACTCTTTGGGATCTTGTTATAGATCTTCAATAAAACTGAAGTTCAAGAGAGCCATGCTATTATCTTTTCAGAGAGAACACACTTTCTTCTGTCAGAGTGTCACCCTGTTCTTCCTTCAAATCACTTCTAATAAACTCATTGCCTGCCACTCTGATTGCTAAGTTTGGAAAGTTATGTCTTGATTGAAAAAAAAGTTTGCATTTGAAGGGAGTGGTCTTCATTCTACCTCAATTTTTCAGAGTGTCCCAGCCATGTATCACTAAAAGATCCTTGCCATCTGAAGGGCTATCAGAGACTCCCTGGAGTGTCTTCACTTCATAGTTTATACTGATCTCTAGAGAAAGAGACCCAGGGAATGATATTCACTAGACACTCCAAAAGAATTTAGACATGGGGCTGGGGATGTGGCTCAAGCGGTAGCGCGCTCACCTGGCATGCGTGCAGCCCGGGTTCGATCCTCAGCACCACATACCAACAAAGATGTTGTGTCTGCCGAGAACTAAAAAATAAATATTAAAAATTCTCTCTCTCTCTCTCTCTCCTCTCTCCTCTCTCACTCTCTCTTTAAAAAAAAAGAATTTAGACATGATGGCTCTTCAAACCTTTTGTTAAGCAGTTATGAAACCCACAAGTAGGACAATATAGGAGGTTAGAAAGAGGACACATCACACAGGAAAATCTTAAAGGAGGAATTTCAAATCAGATATTGTGATAAGGTGTCTGTACCTGGGAAGACAAAGAGCAGAGAAAAATTGTTCTTATTTTTCAAACTGTCAAGTTACAATTGTCTGCTTTATTCTCATGTGAAGTGCTCACAAAGAGAAACCAAAATCTTTAATCTGACATCCAGTTCTTAGAGAAAAATTAGAAATACTGCATTCATTTGAAATGTAAAATAGAAAAAAGAAAACATTTGACAAGCAAAGAGGGAATGCTGGCATTAAATATATGAACAGTGCCAAGTGCAATGGTGCACTTCTGTAATCCCAGTATCTTGGAAGGCTGAAGCAGTAGGATCATGAGTTCAATTTTAGCTTCAGCAAAGATGAGGTGTTAAGCAACTCAGTGAGAATCTTTCTCTAAATAAAATACAAAATAGGGCTGGGGATTTTTCTCAGGGGTCCAGTGAGTGAATATATTTTAGAATGACTTGTTATCCAATGACAGATAACTAATCCACTCATTATTGACTGAATGCCATGATTCAATTACAAGATACCAACTAGTTTCTATGTGGAAAATAGCTGGTATCTTATAGACAGTGTGGTGAAGATGTTCCTACAACTCCTGTCTGACAGGGTCACATTGTGGGGGATTCTGTGGCAGGGCTGCACCACCTGAAAACCAGAACAATGGGGAATGTTAAGTGTTTTGTTTATGATACTCATGAGATAGATAATAGGGCATACCACAATCAATAATAAAAGTACATGTTGCCTGAGATTGCAGGAAAATTCCCAGAATGAGATTAAGGATGCAAATAAGATATGTCCTGAGATGTATTTTAGTATCTTTGACAATACAAACAATAGTGTTTTTTCTTAAGAAATTCACAGGGGAAAGATTGCAAATCAAGGTTCCTGAGAAAAGCTTAACAATCTACACTAAGCTCCTCATTCTAAAGTCACAACCTGTGCAACATACATTCCCTTTACTAACAGAGCCTTCTTTCTCTACACAGGAATTCATGATGAAAATAGGAAACACATAGTCAATACTAATAGCAAATGAGTTGAAGTGCAGAGCCTGCTCTTTAATTAAAAATTATAAAGACATAAGAATTCATAATTTGATGGAGGATCAAAGAAACTCTTTAAAAAAGCAGTTAAATAGGTCATGTGAAAAAAGAAAATTACTTTGGAAAAACAGAATAATGTAAAATTTTATATAGATATATTGTTGAGTCAGTTCAGAGGAGTAGGCTTTTAAATAATAGACTTTCACTGTTTTAAGTGTGTGTTATTAGGACTTTAGTTTAGAAGCAAAAAAAGCTTACCAATAATCATACATGTGCTTCAAAGTTTAAAGTTGATAGGTCATCATGCCGGTAGTCAAGTTGCATAGTCTAGTACTTAGTGATTGAAGTGAAAATGTAAAAGCTTAATCATGATTGGCAAAGGTTACAGGAACATATTTTAAACAATGTGTTCAATATCTTATGAAGTTAATATATGTCAGTAAAGATTGCAGCTCTTGAAAATTATTTAAATGAAAGAAGTTTTGGGCTTTGATGCTATTTTAACTCCATGAATAAATACTGTTACAAAAGGTATAAAAATAAAGGCCCCTCTATGGGCATCAGATCCTTCTGAAGGCTGCTTTTAATTTGCAACCTGTCATCCTGTCTCCTCTTCTTTTTCTGAGGCCACATATCCTTCAGTACCCCATGCCATTCATACTTCAGGACCCCTGGATTCCTGCTAGGGCTGGACCCTGGCAATAATAATTAAATTTTTCTTTATTTAAACTTGAAGTTGACTCTGTTGATGGGCTGTATTGAATTATAGAAAAAAAAATATATATAGACATAATGCCTGTGATTTGTGCTAATATTCTCATAGTACCCCATACCAAAGAAAAAACAGACATCATAATTCTATTTTTATGCTCAAGGCAAAATTGCAAATAATTTATTTTTTAATTCCTTATACTCTAGGTTCTGGAATACTGAGAGATCTAGAGACCTGGCACCATTCACCTCTTGTTTATTTTATTAAACTAGAAACTTTAAAAATTTTTTTGTCCCATTTTTTTGTAGGGGAGTAGGGACAATGCTGCCTCAGGGAATTACTTATGAGTTGAAGTCTCAAGCTCTTTTCTCAAAAGGCCAGAGAAAAGAAATGTTAAATAAAATTTTACAGTAATTGTGATATTTAATTTTTATATAAATGCACTTCTGTCTGGGCTAGATCTAAACACTGGGAGGAAACTCTGCCATGAAATAATTTTATCCTGAGTCACTTAATGCAATTCACAGAAAAAAAAAGAAATAAATAAAATAAAGATTCCAAGGCTGTGGAGCAGTCCTGTAATATTGTAATATCAGTTACTTGAAAAGCCATCAGAGAATTTGTGACCCTTCCCCAGGACTCTATATATGTTTCTATCAATTCATCAATCCATTCATCTGTGGTCCTGGGACTCTGTAGTGAATAATACCCATGGGTCTGATCTCCAGTATTTTTTTTTTCTACTGGCAATTGAACTCAGGGGCACATGACAACTGAGACCACATTCACAGCCCTATTTCTATTTTATTTAAACACATCATCTCAGTGAGGTTCTTAGTGCCTGCCATTGCTGAGGCTGGCTTTGAACTCACTGTCCTCTTGCCTCAGCCTCTCCAGTTGCTTGGATTATAGGCATGCACCCCTGCATGTGGTACATCCCCAGTGTTTGAGCAACAAAAACAGAACAGACGAAATCTGTCTTTGTGTCCTTATTTGATTCAGATCTGGATAAAATTTACTATTACTCAAACAGTAGGCCTACTGAATTAGACAGGAAGTCAGTGTAGATAGGTAAATCGAGTCAGGTTGAATCTAGGAAGCCAATTTTGAGTGAATCTGGGAAGTTGGAGACTGTCCCCTGAGGGATATTATCAAGAACTTGCCCCTGCTCCAACCTGTTGCCAAGGTAACCTGTCCCAGGAATTTCCCCTCCCTACAGGGAGCTATAAGATTGTTAATGTGTCCTTGTATTCTATCCTGCCATTCCCCTTAAACCCACATATTTTGCAACTTTAGGCCATTCCACCAAGCATTTTTGGGCCTAGACATGTCCTCAGGAAGGAGAAAGATATGGGGGGAAAGGCAGGAGAACAAAGGAAGCCTAGGACATATAAAAGGGCAGAACACCTTGCTTCTTGTGATACCCTGATACCAGCTATGTCCCCCTTCTCCCTTGTGGGAGAATCTATGTTACCCTTTTCTAAATAAACCCTGCTTTGTATGCTTACCTCGACATTCTTCTCTAATTTTCAAACTTCAACATGTGGAAAAGTAAGACTTGTCACCAGTAACCAATGGTGTCACTACCAGGATCAATTTTGGAGGAAGTTTCTGAAGCCCTTTCCAATCTGTCTCTTGGGTGAGAACTGTCCAATCACGACACAGACAGTGATGAGGGGAGGGACTTCCACAGTCTTCTATTCCTTTTGTTTTGGGAGCCTGCCATTTATTGAATCCATTTCTCTGCTTCCAGGTTTTTGTGCTACACTGGAGCTGAAAAAAATATATATAAGGGGAACACTAAGCATCCTGAAATCCAGAAAATGGTAAGTGTGCTTATTTTGAGACTGGTTAGGGAGGCTGTTTGAAGCCAGTGGGATTGGCAATTGTGGCTGGAAACTCCTCATAATTGTCTCCAGAGTCTGGTGGCTATGTTACCGCTGTTGACCGGTGAGGAGTCCTTGCTTCCCCGATGTTGAAGAATAACACCAAAGAAGCACGCTGAGGCAAGGTCAGAGTAGAAAGTAGAAGTTTATTAAAGGACAGCAGAAAAGACTTTCCTGGAGGAAGAAGGGGACCCAAGAGGTGGAATCCAGTTGGCGGCAAATGTGTTCCCCTTTTTATAGGTTTGGTGATGAAATGTAAGTTGGAGAGCCCGAGGGGTGGGACACTTCTTTGTGATGGGCTATCTTTAAGTTTGCTGGGGGCTGTTCATTAACACTTCTTTGAGGTGGACTTTGGCCTAGGGCCTTTTGGGGACTTTGTCAACATTCCATGAATTGTCCTGTGTTTTCCCTGAGTCATTCCCATCATGGCCTCCATTTTAGATTTCACTCGGTATTAGACCCGATTTACCTAACTACACTGACTACCTAACTTTAAATCTGGCTTCAGCTAGAGGGTCTCTCTTTGGCAGCTTAGCCTTTAGTTTTCTCTGACTAGTATAGTGGAGCTTAGATCAGTATTTTAGACCTCAAGTCTTTTGTTCCATAATTGTATGGTGTTTTCAGGGCCTTCCTGATTCCTATCAGGGCATCTGTGTGCCATTAGCTCAGCATGTCCCCAGAATGTGTGGTGAAGACTGGGATAATCATCAGAAGAGGACCCCAACTTCATTAGTTGTGTTCCTGTGTGAGAGAAGCTGTGGCTTTTTTAGGGACCCCTGTTCTTCTTCCTCCTAAGTTTTTTTTTTTTTTTGTTTATATGTTTGTTTATTTTAGACCATGAATTATTCCCCTGGGTGTTTATCTACTGACCCACATTCTCAACCTTTTTCTATATATTTATGTAGAGACAAAGTCTCACTGAGTTTCTTAGAACCTCACTAAGTTGCTCAAACTGGTTTTGAACTCAACATCCTTATTCCTCCTGAGCTTTGTAAATGTAGACTAAGAAGTATCTCAAATCCAGAATAGTTATCTGATAGTTTAGCTATTTATAGGTCTGAGATTAAATCCCAAATTTCCAGCTCCCTTCACATTCTCAAAGGCAGGGTTCTTGCTCAACTTGAGAAAAAATAAAATAAAATAGATAGTAAAATTACAAGGCAGCTGTACAATGGACATCTTATTTAACCATACCTGAATGTTAATGGATAGATATGTTAATGAGCACCATTAAGGCCTATTCAAATAAAAAAAAGAAAAAAAAATACTTGAGACTCACTTATGGGAATACCTTCAACCAAATTCTTTTTCCTTGGGGTGAACCCAATTGGAAGTCACTGGAAGGAGGATGGGATACATTAAGGACAAACTTGAGCCTAGTTGGTAATAAAAATGCCTTTTTCAATACTCATTTTAAATAGATATTAACCAATGCTCTGCCAAAAGCCATATTTAAACTTTGAAATTGACACACACAAAAAATGTGTTCGTCTGCTATCATGCCCTCTACCACATTTTGAGAGTTGTATTTTTTCTTGCTAAAATAAATCCTATTCTTTTTACTATTACCTTCCCTGAGTGTCCATAGATTTTATTCTTCAAAACGTGTGAGACAAGATCCCAGAGAAAATTGGTTAAATGGGAAATTTAGTTTCATCTCAAAATTTCAGTTTCAACATAATTATGTTTTCCCATGTTTTCTTTTAAAGGCATGCTTTGTTTGTATTTTTTTCTCCAAGAACTGGATGGCAGTTTTAAAAGATTTTGCTTTATCCTTGTGAGACTTTCACATAAGAAAAAAAGCAGGAAAAAATTAGATGATGTTAAAAATAATGACTTTTATCTTAATAAAATAATATAGTCAATGTGTCCCAGTTGCCAGGGACAAAATTGTGACATATGCAGTCAAGGAGATAAATAAAAAATGTCCAAATGCTTCTGCCCCTTTTAATGCTTTATTCACTCAAATTGCTCACTGCAATTATACTCTATAGGTTCTTACTCAAGAAAATAACAATCCTGAATGCTAGACACTGTAATAGAGATAATCCATTCACAGCAAAAGAAAAAAAAAACAAAGGTTGATTAATTTACTGCTAAGAAGTCTAGATTAATTTTAGACACTGAAAAGTAACTTAATCATGACAGGCTAGTTACAGACATTCCCTCTGTGTACTAAGTTTAAATGTAAGAACAAAATTCTTAAGCCTTAGGCTTTTAGTCCAGCAGATGCACACTCACTCAGACCATGGTGACCAGGTCCAGAACCAAGGCAGATTTCTCCTGGCTTGGAGTGGACAACAGGTTGAGGAGATAACCTATGGAGAAGTTGTGGCTTTCACCAAAGTTCAGATGAAGTGGTAGAGTTTGAGAGATGAGAAAATCATGCAGAGGATCAGAAGAAAAATGACAAGTGATGGGATGTCAGGTCCTCCTCAGGCTCTTCAGCTTGAGTGCATGCTGGTTTCTGCTGGCTAAATCCCTGCTCATTAGCTCTATTATTTATACTAAATTTGGGGGCTTTTAACCTCTCTTTCAATTCTTCTTAGCTATCATGGGATTTCTCCATGACATCATTTACCCTGGGGTCAGAAACTTCTGGTCTTGTGGTCTCCACTCTGATTTTCTTGTCTTTCTCTCTTATCAGGCCAAGTATAGCCTGCCAGATATTTCACTCTGTTTATCAAGTTAAGGGGAAGTAACTTTTTTTAAGGCCATACTGGAGGACTCTGTGGGTGTGCCTCGTGCCACTGCATGTTTCAAACTGGAGTTTTTAAAATGGAGTTGTTTAAGCTCAGGGCTAAGGCCATCCTCACAGTCCCAATTAAATACTTTTTAAAAATGTAATGGGACCTTAATTGATGTTTTTCCCTCCATATATGTAAGACCACTTTATTAAAATGACCTGTATAAGCATTCCAAACATTTCCAGGAAACATCTGTGTCCTAGTGTGGAGGAAAATAAAGATGGGACTGAACTTGATTTAAACTCTAAGGAAGTTTAATCACAAAGGGTAGAGTACATAGTGAATCTGAACATCAAAAGCCATGTGAGAAACCTGGTACATTTAAAAAAAATAGTTATCAATGGACTTTTATTTTACTTATTGATATGTGGATCTGAGGATCCAACCCAGTGCCTCACCCATGCTAGGCAAGCATTCTGTTACTCCAGCCCTAATCTGATACATTTTTAATAACCTGTTTTACATACATTAACCAGTAGCCTTAACACTTTTTCAATATCTGTTTGGTTTGAATTAATAACCCAGAAATCAGTGAAGCAAAGAATCTAATTTTATCTCCAACTGTGGTTTCAGATATCACAGTGTCTGAGTTAAGATTCCCCTTTGAAGAACTTAACTGTGTTGTGTTCTCATTCCAACGTCCCATATTTGCCCAGTCCTCAGTTTTAGAACAGTCTGACATAAGGTGTCCACAGATATCAATGTCTCTTAGCCTATTTGGAAAATATCATTATCTGAGTCTTGTCTTCTAGAGATCAGTTTGAACTATAAGTGTGTGGCATCTAAGGGGAGTAGTTCAATGCTGTGAAGCTGGAAGAAATCTTTTGATATTCTTTTCATCTAAAAGGATGTTTTTTTTGGGGGGGTGCATACCAGGAATTAAACTCAGAGGCACTCCACGACTTAGGCTCATCCTTAGCCCTATTTTACATTTTCTTTGGAAAGAGTTGCTTAGTGCCTTACCATTGCTGAGGCTGCTTTGAACTCTCCATCCTCTGCCTCAAACTCCCAAGCCCCTGGGATTAGAGGCATTTCCCACCATGCCTGACTGGCATTTCATTTTTTTATTAGATACTGTGAATAAAGCTACAGTAAAAATGGAATTACAGTTATTTCTTTGAGAAAAGTTTTCCAATTCATTTAGATGTATGCCCAGAAATATTATTACTGGATTGTATGGTACTTTTTAGCCAGATTTATTATTATTATTTTTAGTTATTGAGTCACTATAGATTAACCCATGGACTCTTTTTCACTGTGCTATACACCAACCTGTACCCCTTTTTTGAGACAGCATCTCACTCATTTGGTTACAACCTTGCTAAATTGCTAAGACTGGTTTTGAACTTGAGATTCTCCCTTCTTATACTCCTGAGCCACTGGAGCATAGGCATGTGAAGACTTGCTTTGCTACCCCAAATTATTAGTGGATTATATGTCATTTTTTCTTGAGCTTTGGAAGAACATTAACCCTTTTTTCATAAAAATATATTTATAAATTTTTAAATTTTCACTAATATTTTTACATGTATATGGATACTAGCATAATTGTAATCTTTCAGAAATTGTTCACCTTACTTGGTTTGGCACTGGGAGATAAACCCAGGAGTGCTAACCACAGAGCCACATCCCCAGTCCTTTTTATGTTTTATTTTGAGACAATGTGGAGAAAACAGGAGCCACTTCAGTGAAACTAAAAATGTGTCTGATCCCAAGAAAGCAATTTTTTCAAACTATAGGATTTATTTCACTTTGAATGTTCCTCCTCTTTTCACCTATTTTTCTGGTTTCAACAGCATGGATGAACATATCTGTAGCCTTATGCTATCATATAACTACATATTATCAGGATCAGAAACACAGTATTTTATATAGGCTTTGCTACTGTTTGAGGAGTATCATATATATTAAATAAACACTTTACACAAAAAATAATAGCAATTTATATAGTTTCTGTAATTCAAGAGAATTTGTTTCTGGTCCTCATCAATACTGTGTAATTTTTTTTTTTTTTTTGGCATCAGATGTTAACTTGCATTTTTATAATTTGTTAAGATGTTAAGAGGTTATAATTTTTGAACATTTCTCCTACCATAAGTGTCATTTTTTTAATTAAATATTCTTTACTTTTATTATGTGAGCTCATGAGTTCTCCCACTTCTCTTTATACCTTTTCTTAAAATTATGTTATTATTTAGCTGTGGCTGGACATACTACCCTTATGTTATTTATTTATTGTTATGTGGTGTTGAGGATGGAACCAAGGACCCCACATGTGCCAGGTGAGTGATCTGCTACTGATCCAGAACTCCAGTCCATCTTTGTACCACTTAATGAAAAAAAGTTTATTTCTTAATGTTGCCCAATTTATAATTTTTTTAACATATTTATGTAACTTTCTGAAAATAAATAACTGCTCTGTTTTGTGGTTCTTGAGATTTAATCCAAAGTTGCCATTACACTCATCAACATCCCCAGGCATTTTTTCAAAATCTTATATAGAGACAGGTTGTTGGCAAGTGGCCCAGCTAACCTTGAAATTTTAACCTTTCTGCCTTAGTCTTCCAAATAGATGGCATTAGAGGCAAGTACTATGACATTTTCCATATAAATCTCTTCTATTCATGCTGGGAATTGAATGCAGGGGTAACTGACAAATGAATCATATTCCCAGGATTATTTTATATATTATGTAGTGACAGGGTCTCACTGAGCTTTTTAGTGACACTTTTTATTGTGGCTGGCATTGAACTCAAAATCCTCCTGCCTCAGTCTTCAGAGTTTTGGGGTTGCAGGCATGTGCCACCACACCTAGCATAAATTCTTTGTTATAGTAACTTTTGACAGATATATATGTGTTATTGAATCTAGGGGTGGTATACCCTTAAGCCACAGCCATATACCCAGGCCATTCAATATTTTATTTTGAGACAGAAACTTCCTCATGGTGGTCATGGCCTTCCTGTGTTGACAAGACTTTCTTTGAACTTTTGGTTCTTCAGCCTCTACCTCCCAATTCATTGAGATTATTTGTGTAATACCATCCACAACTCTATTTTATTTTTATATTGAAGTATATAATGCTCCTGAAAATGAGTTTCTTCTGATATTAAGAAAGCATATAATATAGTTTTCCCCAAAAATAATTTTTTGTCCCAATGATTTTTTTTTTTTTTTGGAAAGAATGTCATATTTCTATTTCTGCAAAGCACTGCAAACTTTCTCTAAATTTCAAGTTTCTTGTTGTTTGTTTTGCTTTGTTTCATTTTCTTTTTCTTAATAAAGGTTCTATGTTACTTACACACATCTATTTATTCATATTATTATAAGGTATCTATTTCTATAGGTTCATATTGTACAACAATGTGTGGTAAAATTCATCTCTTTTTCAGTGATGTACTTCAAGTAAATCTAATATGTAGCCTAAGATAAATTAAAAAAAAAGTTAAAAAAAGTTTAGAGTTCAATGTATACCTATTATTAAATGAGGCATATTTGGTACAGGTACATATATATTACTATTATATACAATTAATATTTTATTGCTACATCTCAAATTAATCATATCTCTTTCAATTTAATTTGTCTTTTGGAAGCACGCATACATGACACTCTATGCAGATGTACATTTTTTGTGGTGTGAAAATTTTGCTTTTGCTTAGTATGTTCTGCCCTTTATTCTCCTTTTTATGAAATTGTCATTTCAAAATTATTCATTTTTCTGAATTTTAGACCTTTTATTTTAACTAGTGAAGTCTGTAGATTTTCTTTTTATCCTCAGCTTTAGGTGCATCCCACTATATAAATTTTGATGTTGTGTAATTGACCTCTAATATTCTGTAAAATTTACCCCCAATTCTGAGCACTCTGGACTATTGATGTCTGAATGAAAAAAAATCTCAAAATTATTCATGCAAAAAGCTGGAAATGGATGGATCAGAATGTAAGACTGGTAGATGCTAAGTATGTAGGTGACATTATTTTTTTTTAAGTATTGATGTAGGGGCTGGGCTCAGCTCCATATTTCTGACCTATCACATAAGAGGCCCTGTGATTGATCATCAGCACCACATAAAAATATATAAAATAAAGATATTGTGTCCAAATACAACTGAAAATAAACACATTAAAAATTGTGGAATATATGGGGGTAGGGAGAAAAAGATCAATGAAAAAAAAACTTGAGCAGCAGAAGGGTTCAGATGCAACAAGTCTACAATGGCATCATGAGGTTACATGGGTAGTGTTCTTGGAAGCAGAAATAAAATTTGGGAAGAAAGAAAAAGGTAACTGTTGCACTATTCCCAAGTGAGAGAACCAGTTGTGTGGGTTCTCTTTTTAACACTTCCCATCTAGAAGTGGAATTGACAGTTCATAAGGTATGCCTCAGTAAGTAGTAGAACACCATATTGAAAGTACCTTTACACTTTTTCAAGGGTACAAGCTCTCTTTTACAATTGCAGTCACATTACATCCTTGTACTTTTTAGTTATTCATTCATTCATTCAATTATTTATTTATTTATTTACTCACTTTTTCTTGTCATTGTTTTTACATTATTAGTGATCATATAATGGCATAAATATCCCAAATGTTAACTTCTCTAATATTGGTTTATGTGTTTATGTATATACTTATTATTTGAACAATTTCCCCCTTGCCAAACCTGATTTATATTAGACCTTAATCTTGTTTTATAAATACTTGATTAAAAACATTATTTTAAACAGCTTAAGGATCTATCTCCTGAGCATAATTCCAATCACAAACTAAAGTGGGCATCTGGGTCAATTAAAAGATGAGTCAAATTTTTTCTTTGTTCCTATTTACACCTTAAAATAGGACTCCTCTCCCACTTGTATATGTTTGAGAACATACTAATTTCTGAATGCAGCATTTAATAAATATAGATGAGTTTTCATCAACAAATTCACTATTGTTTTTAAATTGTTTAAATCCTTGATCCTTAAAGTTTCACTGATTACCCCCCCACCTCTCTCTCTCTCTCTCTCTCTCTCTCTCTCTCTCTCTCTCTCTTTCATATTACAGATTGAACCCAGGAATGCTTTTCTGCTAAGAAACATCCTCAGCCCTTTATAAAATATTTTATATAGGAAAAAGGTTTTGTGACGTTTCTTAGAGCCTCACTAAGTTGCTGAGGATGGCTGGCTTTGAACTAGTGATCTCTCATCCACAACCTCAGAAGACTCCAGAATTATAGGCATGTACCACTGCACACAGCTTTTGATACTCTCTTTAAAATAATCAGTCACAACTCTAATAATTGAAATTGCATTTACATCACTTTTTTCTAATGCAGTAATATATTACCATCTAAAATATTTTTTTGAAAAAATTTATTAGATGACTACTATTTTATTCCCAGATTTTATTCTGTTACCTCTTTAGTATTGATAAATGGTCTTATTTCTCTTCTTTCTTCGTCTTAGATACGTGTGGTCTCTTGTTCTCAAATGCATCTATGATAAGTGTGTTGAAAATTATGATTCTAAACCTATCACGAATCCCAACATTTCCAAGAGTATTGAGAGTAGAAAAAGAAGAATATTCATAACTAATGAATCACTTTCAGTGGAAGCATAGTACCAGTGTCCAAGGTGGAATGTAATCAAGATGCTTCAGTGGTAAGGTGGAGTCAGAACACCACCCTAGGGATTTGGGGACCTCTAAAGCACCATGTCCACATCAGAATCTTTTATTCACCTTTTAAATACAGTTATTGCTGCTTGCATAAAAAATAAAACACTATGTATAAGAAAGGTGAATGAGAATTAAATCCTGTGGAGGCACCAAGGTTGATCTTTACTTCTAGTGGATAATTAGTAAAATAAGAAAAACCTTGCAATAGCCTCCATCTTTCCCAACTACGTGGAATAGAACATTTAGATGTACTGAACTGAAGTGACAAAAATGCATTTCATGGAGGTGGTACCAAAGAAATTTTAATGGCAGAATCCTGGAAATGTTAGATAAAAATATACACATACATATACAGTTATACAGAGAAAAAGATAAAATAGTAAATTCAGTGTACATGAGTTGTATGTACAAGGTAATGATAACAGCATGAGTTCTATGTACAAGGTAATGATAACACCTAAAAGATGAAGAAAGTAGTAATTGACGTGATACAGAACTCTATAATTGTGGGGAATAATAATAAAAAATTAATAAAAATAGATACTGTTATATCACTTTGGGTATGCCTCTTTCCTCTGCTGTTCATCTGAATTTGGTTCTCTCAAATAAGCTTAGGTGGGTAAAGTGCTTTCTGAATTTTTGTTTTCTTTTGTTTTCAGGATTTTGTCAGCTAAGTCTTGTAATGCCCAGTCCTGAACTCACTTTTGTTGCTTTTTTACAGTTTATTCTCATCTGCAGAGGCACAAACCCACTTCACTCACTTTGTTCAATAAACTGACTTTTTTCTATCTTTGCAAACAATGTTTGAAATAGTCAGTCTATAGGAGGGTCTTCCATATCGTATGATATGGTTCTCAGACCCTGTGGGAATTGAGGGTAGTTCCCTGCTGTTTTACTATCATCTTCCCTGTGAGAAGGTTTATCTATCTTTTGTATTCCACCGACTCAGAAGAGAAGTATTTGTGGTCATAAGGTAAAGAACACTAGAAGCTATAAGATTTGAGAAAATGCAAGTAATAACTGTCTCTTAGACTATTATAGGAAGTATGGCTATTTCATCAATTTGATAAAAATTTATATACTCAGTCATTCACACTGTGAAAGTCTTGTATTTAAATAATCCATAATTGTAAGAAATAATTTCTGGTTATTTCATTCCAATAAGTGACTTAATTTTTTAGCCATATTAAAATCAGAAATTACTGAAAATTAAATCTATGTATTCAAATTTCCACGATAATAATGTGATCAGAATTAAGTAGGAATTAAGAGAACATTGAACAAATTTGCTATAAAACATGATTGAAACTTCCCTGCCTTTCCCTGTAAGAAACAGGTTGATAAAGCAATGTTAAATTTCTGAATAGTATTTAAGTTTATTTGTGATTCATTTTTCAATACTAGTTTCCAATGCTGAGGATATAGCTCAGTTGGTAGAGTGCTTGCCTTGCATGCATAAGGCCCTGGGTTCAATCCCCTAGCACACTCAAAACAGAGAGAGAGAGAGAGAGAGAGAGAGAGAGAGAGAGAGAGAGAGAGAGAAATACCTGTTTGTTTGTGATGTAACTTATTGGTGTTCTTTGCTAAACCATTCTCTTCATGTTAGATACTCACATGTTCTCTTTGCTTTTAGTTACTTCTGATAACTTCTGCCTTGACTATTATTTTCTTATGAACCTAATAAAGATTCATTTTATTATTTGGAACTAAAAAAACTGATTTTCGGGCTGGGGATGTGGCTCAAGCGGTAGCGTGCTCGCCTCGCATGCGTGCGGCCCGGGTTCGATCCTCAGCACCACATACCAACAAAGATGTTGTGTCCGCGGAGAACTAAAAAATAAATATTAAAAAAAATTCTCTCTCTCACTCTGTCTCCTCTCTCACTCTCTCTTTAAAAAAAATTTAAAAAAAACTGATTTTCACAGAAGGAGGTTTTCTACTGTTATATATATACTCTGATCATTCTAGTTCTATATTTTGGAGATTGGCTGTTTTATTCCCAGGTTTTTAACCTATTCAATTTAAATTTGATCAATTTGTTGGCTAGTTTCCTATCATTTGTTTCATCAAGTGAATGTACTTTGATCAATTTTATGGTCCCATTCTCTACTTTTCTACCTCATTGATATTGGTTTCTTCAAAGTTTCCCATCAAAGTCTCTGATTGGTGGTGGGGATAACTAGAAACCAAACTCAGGGCTACTGGAGTACCCTACTCATACCCAGACCTATTTTGTATTTGATTCGGTGGCAGGGCCTCACAGATTTGCTTAGTGCCTTGTTGCTGAGGATAGCTTTGAAGTTGAAATCCTCCATCCTCAGTCTCCAGAGCTACGGGGATTCTAGGCTTACGCCTCCTTACCCAGCTAGATCTTGCATGTCTTAATTTGATGTCATTTTAAACTTGCAAATACAACTATGTTGCACTTACAGAAATATATTTCCATTCATTATGCAATTATTATTGTGGTAGCAAAATTTTTTTTGGGGGGGTAATGTTTCTCTATAATTTTTCTGTTGTACTTACTAAATTAAATATATATCATGTTAATGTCATGTTATTGACAGTGTTTTGCAACATTTAATATTTTTGTAGCTATGTAGTAACTAAAAATGAATAAGCTCATATTTCTTCAATCTTATATGACCCCAATGTAGCTAGTTTCAGATACACTTTTTACTGTTTCTACTCAAATTTGTCATTTTATGATGAGTAGGCCAATGACAAAATTTAGTTTCATTCAAAAAATAAATATTTAATTGTATTTATTCAGGTTATCATCACATCTGATAAGCCTATAAAGAAAATAGTAGTGTGACTACTTCATAGGTGATTGTGAGTTGTTTTAGTAATTAATATGTTACCACAATGTGTCCGTTAGAAACAGCTCATAATTTACTCAGTGAACATTCTTTAAAATATGATATTTTGAGAGACCTTTAGCATGACAGCATGAAGATATTCATGAAAGGTTAGCCCAGCAGAACTAGTGAACAGGAAAAAAAAATTCCAAGTATTTATAATTGCTGGTCCAGAAAATTAGCTCAAGAAAATAGACAAGTAAAGGTACAAACAAAAGTATAAAAGCAATAGAAATACACATTTTTCTACTTTCTTAATGGATATTGAAAGCAACATATAAAATTGCATATTTAAAATATATGTCCTTAGTTGCTCAAAAACCCTGACCTGAAAAATAAAAAATAAAAACAAAAACAAACAAAAAAACCTCTCGCTATGTGGTAAGCATTCTTAGTATTCTTCTTTATATTGTTTGACACATATTTTGAGGTTTCTAAAGGGAAAACATGTAAAAAATAGAGAGTGTCTTCAGACTGAAGTGTTTAACATTTTTTTTTCATCACCCATACACATACATTTGGCTTGGTACAAAAATCCTTGTTTAATTCTACTAATTTGCACTTTTTTTTGGAGTGCAACCAAAAGTTCCAGATGTGTATCTTCTAGTCTAGCATGTACTTAGTGCCACATTAGTTATTCACCAATGGAAATCAGTCCTCAAAAAGCACTGATTAATTAATTAATTAATTTTTAATTTTACTGTGGAATTGACTTAAGTAAATGTGTGACTCTTTATTTTATTCTTATTTTTGTTCTTCTTTGTACTGGGGATAAAATCTAGCAGTGCTTTATAATTGAGCAAAATCATCTCTGCCTAAGTTGCCCAATTAGTTTTGTACTTTCATTAGTATCAGGAATTAAACCCAGAGGAACTTAACCTCTGAGTTACTTGGAAAACTTTTTTTTTTTTTTTTGGTTAAATCTCTGAGGTTGCCTTTAACCTTGAGAATTACCTGCTTTTTCCTTCTGAGCTACTGGTATTACAGAAGTTCACCATCATAACAAGGAATCTTGTACTTATTTGGTTGGCCTCACCATCACAACTTACTAAAATTATAGATGTACACCATCATGCCTGATTCTTGCTGAGTAAATTTGAGGTACTGGGTTCAATTCTAAGCATCACATATACATAAATAAATAAAAATTAAAAGTCCATCCACAACAAGACACATACTTCACATTTGTTTATTATTTTATTACTAAATTAATATTTGTTAATAAAACTGGTTATTAAACCCATAATATTATAATTAGGCTTTATGAAACTGGATAATGAACTAAAAGTAATGTATATGTCCTGGTCTCAGGAGATTACACTTCATCAGTTATTTACAATATATATCATGTTCCTTTGATTTGCAACTGTTAGTTATCTCCTTCAAATAGAAATTAAAGTAGAGGCTAAAAAACTTGTAGGCCGTATTTGTTTCAACTAAGTGCTAATTTTGTAATTAAAAAAAACTATTAGATAGAATGGGAGATCTTTGCCATCTGCTTCACTGGCAAGAGATTAATATTCAGATACATAAATAACCCAAAACAAAAATAACCACCAAAAACAACCCCACAAATAATCTAATTAATAAGCAGGCAAAAGTACTAACCTATACAGATACTTCTCAAAAGAAGAAATACAAATGACCAACAAATATATGAAAAATGTTCAACATCTTCAGCAATCAGGAAAATACAAATCAAAACTACATTGAAATTTCATCTCAATTTAGTCAGAATGGCAATTATCAAGAATACAAATAAATATTGGTGATGATGTAGGGGAAAAGACACATTTACACATTGTTTGTGGGACTGCAAATTAGTACAACCACTCTGGAAAAAAGTATGGACATTCCTCAAAAATGAATTACAGTAGATGGGGTAGAGAGAGAAGATGGAAGGGGAGGGGAGGGGGGATAGTAGAGGATAGGAAAGGTAGCAGAATATGACAGTCACTAATATGGCAGTATGTAAAAATGTGGATGTGTAACCGATGTGATTCTGCAATCTGTATTTGGGGTAAAAATGGGAGTTCATAACCCACTTGATTCTAATGTTTGAAATATGATATGTCAGGAGCTTTGTAATGTTGTGAACAACCAATAAAAAAAAACTAGGAATGAAAAAAAAACTTAGATAATTAATTCATTTTTAGTAAATTTCAGATATTAGTCATTTTAAGGGTTTTGGGGATTGACCCCATTGACACTTTACCAATGAGTCACAGCCTGAGAATTTCAATTTGAAGACATGGTCTCTCTATGTTACATAGGACCTCACTAAGTTGTTGAAGTTGGACTCCAACTTGCAATCCTCCTGACTCAACCTGCAACATTTCTGTGATTACAGTAGTGCTCCACTGCCCCCTAAAGTTATTAGATTTTAAGAGAGCACAATTAAAAATAGAATGACCACGCGTGGTTTGCTTTGTATTCATAATCCTCTGACCTCAGCCTCCAAAATTGCCAGTTTTACCAACGTATGATAAATTGTGTAATTTGCATCTTTGTGAATTACTCATTTAACTTATGAGTAAATAACATGTCAGGAAACTTTATGCTCAGGCTCTTATTTCTCAGGTTTCATTTTGTCTTTTAGTAAATGCCTTGTGACTCCTTTTTCATAAATCTGACTGTCCCTATGCATAGTTTCTTCTGTCTGAAAACATGGCTATGAGTTATAGATGATTTTTGTTTGTTTTAATGCAGACTTGTTCCTTGCTATGTTAGAGTAAGACCCATGACATATGCAAGAGCATAGGTAAGAGAGATTGCCAACACTGAAGTAGAGCAAAAGTAGGAGTGAGGAGGCTGAGGAGCCCAGAGAACTGAGGATTGTGTGAGATGGAGCACACTAATCAGCAGGGAGATCAAGTTTATATTCTACAAAAAATAAATAGGCAATACAAGAAAGCATATATGTGAAGTATTAGAAAATATTAGTTAATCATGTGAAATTTTTATTCACCCATAAAACAGCAACAACAATCAATAGAGTATTAGTAGAATGTTAATTAGAACATAATAAATGTTCACTTTTGCAATAAGAAATATAATACAGTTGAAAATTGGCATTATATATTTTTTCAAAAAGAGATAAATAGACAGATAAAGCAAGACATGCCTGTAATCCCAGGACTGAGGGCTGAGGCAGGAGGATTATAAATTAGAGGCCAGCTTAATACACTTAGGAAAACTCTCTGCCAAAATAAATCAAAGGGACTAGGGATGTAGTTCAGTGGTAAATGACCCCAGGGTGCCATCTGTGTCCAAACATACAAAACAGAGAGAATGAGAGAAAGATAGAGAGTGAGGGGCTAAGAGAGAGACAAAGAGAGCCAGAAAGAAAGGGAGAGAGAGAGAGAGAGAGAGAGAGGCAACCAAGATTAAAAATATACATTTTACATGGGTTGTGGCAAAACAGTCAAACACCTGCCATGCTTGTGCAAGATCTTGGGTTTGATCTCCATTGGTGCATGCATACACACACTCACAAAAAATGAATATTAATTCATATAAGAATGTTAAAAACTTGACAACTTTACAATAGTGGTTGATGTATAGACATAGTTTTCTTATATACTTATTACAAATTATGAAGTATAAATGAAAATTTAAAAAGTCACAGTATATTCACATAAATGTAAGTGGATCTCACAATGAAAACTCAGTGTTTTTTTAACAGTAATAAGTTACATTTTTATTTCCCTATTTTACAGGCTTTAATTTTGGCTGCTTTATGAATTCCATAAATTATTTATCTTTTCATTCCTAGAAAGCACATGTGAACTTAAAATTAACTTTATAAATATTTTCAGGGTGTAATTCTTTATCATTTAGTATATTCACGTGTTTACCATCCCCAGCATTTAGCTTCAGAAACTATTTTAGATGAAAAGAAATTACTGCCCACTACAAGTTTTTCCTTTTTTATTTTTCACATAGCTCTAGGCAATGACTTATATGTGTTTTGGATTCAAGAATTTACTTGTGCAAAAAAATTAAATATAATATTAATTGTAAATCACATTATAGTTTCTCTCCTTACTTTCAATTAGCTTAAAGTTTCCATGTACACATTCATTGTAACATTTAGTGCTCTCATGAATCGTACTTGCTCAATATGGCTGGGATAATAACTCAGAGGTAGTGTGCTTTCCTAGCCTGTGTGAGGCCCAGAGTTCAATTTCTAGCAACACAAATATAACTTTCCTGAGTAATAGTCTACTGTGAAAATTTACATGTTTCCATTTATCTATTTACCTTGCATTGATTTTACATATTGGTTCTTATGAATGGTTCAGTAATAAATATTCCTATATGAATGACAGTCTCAATACATTTCCAGTTACTTTTGGTATATTTCAGAAATAAATGCTTCTTCATCTATTAATTCTTTATTTTACCAAGAAACCATCAATGTAATTTTACTTTTGTATCAGAGAGGCATGGAATTTTCAATATTCTGCATATTTACATTTTTTTTTCTTTTCTATGTTGTTTTATTTTAGGGTATTATTGCAAATATTTATAATTTTTGTTTACATAATATAAAACAGTTGCTTTGGATAGGCAAAAGGAATAAAAGAATGATGTCAAAAATAAACACATAGTTGTTCATTCAAAGGTATAACAAAAACATATTAGAACTGTGGTAGCAGTTCTATGTACTCTGTACTATATACTATGTACTATGAAGTCATCTAGATTTTAGGAATTATCATTGATTTAACAGCTTAAAAATTTTGGGGTCTCTGGCATGTATAACATTTTTTAATGGTTTATTCCCTTATTGTTGGGTAATTATGAAGGGTGCATTTTGTCACTGGAGTATGAGAGCCTAAAAAGGTAATTATTTGGGCTCTGGGCTCAATCAGCCTCTCAATAAGGAGGAATGACTGCCCTCTAGCCAAGGCTAAAAACGTGTAAAGGATAGTTCTTTGAAAACAAAAAGGAAAACTTGATAATTATGTCTTCAATTTCATGGTGAGGTTAATTTTGTACAGAAGTTTTTTCAAGTCCAATTTCTTATTTCTTATTTTTACTTTGGAAGCATAATAAAGATTCCACAGCTTAATCTGATTTATAAATATGTGATTGTTTTCTTCATAACTTTTTATAGTTTTAATTACTATATTTTAGTGTAAAACACATTTTATGTTAAATATTTTACATAATCTCATGTAAAATCCAATAACATTACTTAAAACATAAGCATGCATTTATATCAATCTACGTTAAAGAAGAGACTACTTATTCTCCAGTAATTTTTCTGACACAATTGCCAAAATTAAATTGACCAGAGCTATGGAGTTTACTTATAGATTTCTAGTTTTCATCCATTGTTGTGTTGCTCAATCTTATTTGTATATATACTACCTGAATATTCAAATAATTATAATGATTAAGGTAATAGGATATGTCAATGTCAGTAAGATATAATATGTAATGACAGAACATTTTTACTTAATTTTATGAGACATTAACAAGATCAACTAGTGAAAAAAATTGAAGCACAACATTTTTAGGAAAAAAAAAAAAAAACACTTTTTTTTTACCTTGGATTGAACCAGAGGCACTTCACCACTAATCCACATCACCATACATTTTCATATTTATCTAGAGACAGAACCCCTCAAAGTTGCTTAGAGCCTCACTAAGTTGCTGATGCTAACTTTGAATTTATTATTTTTCTCCCTCTACCTCTTGAGCCACTGGGATTTTAGATATGTGCCACCATGTTTTGTTAGTTTTTGTGTTTTATAAAGATGAAATATTGTTAACTTGCATTATTTAAAATCATTCTTACTTATTAACAGAAGTGTTAATAATCAGAATTATCAAAGCAGAGAATCAAGGTGCTGCTTGTGAGGATGATAGCTAACCCTCTGAAGTTCACCAGCCATCAGCTAACTTTTTCTACCAGAAAAACCCAGATAAGCCCAGCTTGAATTAATAAAGCAGCCCAATCATAATATAATAAGCTCTAGAGTAAATCATTCACCATTTATAATTGGAAACCAAGATTCTGTCACATACTTGGAGAAAATTCTGTGGAAAACAGCAGTTGCCTTATTGGTACTGTTTTCCTTTTTCCCTAAGTTAAGTCTGGACCATTATTGAGGTGCTATTAGCTTATGCAGACATGTATGCATCAGATTGATGCAAAAACTGTCACAATACCTCATACAAACTGAGAAAACAATATCACAGCTTAGGTAGGCATTAGGTCAAAGGCTAAGTTACAAAATAAGATGTTTGTCTTTCATATATTTAAGTTTTAGAGTCAACGCTATGAAAAGGTATACCAAAATGAGACATCCAACTCTTGGAACTCTCTGTTATGCTATCTGACATCTGAAATGGGAATGAGTCTGTGTCCAGCATCAAATAGAAAATAAAAATCTTTATATTTTATACCTTGTCTTTTGGTCTTACTTCTCTTTCTGAGGGCAGTGCCACTACTGCTGTTTGGTTTTGTGGAAAAGCATTTATTAGAAAGTGTATTCTCATATCTTTTGTATGGAATGCAGGGGTCCAGGCACTTTGACTCCCCAAGGACAGGGAAGCCATATTCTCAAAATGGAATGTGATCATTATGAATTAAGTTGTGCTAGAGCATTAAAATTGAGGGAGTTGTGAGGATGGAGTTCTAAATACATATATATTCTTTATCAGTAATTTTATATTTGTCTCATAATAAGAATACTCTAGATATATTCAGTTTTGTGATTAAAATAAATTTCAACTATGTCTTTTTTTATTTTATATACTAAAATAGTTAAATCTACACCTATGCCTAACATATTATTTGTAGTTGGAGATTAGGGGAGTGCTTCCCAGTTGAGAGCTCTAACTGTCTTTTTAGAAATTAGATCAAGAGACTTTAATAAAAAATTATTGCCCTTTATATAGTTTTCAGTAATTAACTATATGTATGCATTTAATTCATACATTGATATTATCCTATATAAAAGGCTTAATGTAAATATCCTATTGCCAGGCTAGACTCCATAACTTTTGGATAAACTTGCCTTTTAAAAAAGCTGCTGTCTGTACTCAATTATAATCACCTTTAAAAAATGAAGTGAATGCACACAAGAACATGCATATCTTGACTCATTCTGGCCTCATTCATTCCTGGAGGTGATGCCATCTACTGTTATTAGATAGTAGGCTTAATGGATTCAGACTAGGAGAGAAGCAGTTTCCAATCAGGTGCTCTTGGATGATAATTGATTAATCCAAATTATGATAAGTACAAAAGCTATGACTTACACTATCTGATCGAGTTTTAATTTCTGGAGCTTGTCATTCTTTCAGATTCATTTCTAGGCTTTCTTCACAGTGCTCAGGAGACTGAAGTTCTGCTTCCACCTAGATAATAAAAAAATCTATTGGGAAAATGCAAGTCACCCTGAAAGCCAGGCAATAGTTACTGTGCAGGGTATTGAGACCATATGTGTACACTGGAAAGGGAGAAGCACTCTGAAATATTTTGTGGAGATTATCTGGAGAGTAGTTGGATGCCCTGAACCTGAAATAAATCTCATGAGACATCCTTCACTTAAGTCTCTTTTTTTTTTTCTTTGACTATTGGCAATACTGCTACATGATAATGGGCATGCAGTCATTTCTTTTACTTACTCATTTTAACTCCTTGAATTTATATCCAGAATTAATTTAACCATGTTATATGTAATTTCTGTTTTAAATAGTTCAAGGAGTTTACATTATTTTCACAAGTGACTTTTTTAAACTTACATTTTCACCAACAGAGTGCAAGGGGTTTCTTTTTTTCCATATCCATAGCTTCTTGACTCTTTGTTTGGTATTAGATTATTGACAAAACTATTCTCTTTTTTTGGGGGGTAGGCACTTGGGATTTAACTCAGATGGGAAAAATTGGCTGTCATGGAATTTTTAGAGGGGCAAGCTGAAAACTGGAGCTCTTTGTGTGCTGAACACCCATAAATGCATAAACCAAGTTATTTGTGATTTAACTTCTATGTCCCAATCCCAGGGTCTTACGCCCATGGAAACCCTTGGAAGAACATAGATAACTATTATTTTTTTCTGTATTCTTAGTGGTATTAATGTGAGGATCCTTCTTCAGCACAAGCAAAATTAAGATCTAAAGCACAGAAAACAGTTTAGAGGTAGGGTGTTATATATATGGTCCCAATCTTCCTCTTCTTGGGGTTTCACTAGCTGGTGGTAATTCTGTTCCAATTACGTAGCACATTGCCTAAGGCTGGACTGAGATCCCAGCCTACCCTAGCTTCTTAAGGTCATCAAAGGGTAGACATTTTCCAAGTTGTACAGTTTATATAAATCTTTCAACTCATTTTTTTACTTTGCCTAAGAGGAACTTGAAATATAATATTTCAATTTAATGTATTCATTAATGGAAAGTGAGTCAGGAGCTACTACTTATTTACATTCCCAACATTGCCCTCACTTAATGTATGCCTTTTATCATTGGGCTATTATTGTAGTCATGTGTTTTGCAGATTTTACACAAACTACACCAGTGAATTCTGCCCCCAAGTCGATCTTTCTCCAGGTTGGCCATGTCAACCATTCACATGTGATGTTGTTCTTGAGGTGTTTAGATTTATGTTGACCTTTCAATTCCTATTAAGTATACATAAAGTTTTACATACATATACATTCACCTATGGATTTTGTTTTTTATTATTGTAAAATAAGTTGTTCTTTAAATTCAGAATTTTCAGGTTGCTGGTTTCAAATATAACATATAACATTCCAGATGAATTTTAGAATTTTTTCTCTGGTCACTTCTCTCATTAAAAGTAAAATATGCTAATATTTTAATGAAGTGATATTGTAGATTTAGGGGAAATTTTACATCTTGGTAATGAGTTTTATCATGTACACAATGATGTGTATAATAAAGTCTTTTATGTTCTTTTGTATATTTTTATTTTCTCAAACTCTACATATTTTTATACATGCATGAATGCAAAATAACATATGTATGTGACATCTACATAAAATTATGTGATGACTCACATATTTGTCAAACTGGATGTATTATGATGAAAATGGGTTTTGAAAATCATTTTCTCACTGTATTCCCTTTGCCTTTCTAACACTATTCTTGTTATATCTTTCTCAATGTACATTGCCTTTTCTCCATGTCCTGGATTTCAGCTGTTTGTAACAATACGGCCATATCCTTATATGTTATCATGGTTCAGATATGCAGTAATTTTAATAAGCATATGCTTCTGCTGGGGAATAGACATATATTTTCAATACCCCTTTCCTAAAAGAAATAACAATTTTTACTCTGTCTTTAGTTCCTTAGAATTTACTTGCTCCATGTTTTTACTTATACTATTTAATTTTTGTGCCACAGATATGATTTTAATTGCCATTTTCAAATTTCTAAAGCTATTGAGCTATTTTTTATTTATTGAACAGTATGTTTCCTTTTAAAAGGTGGCTATTGATCTCTTCCCTTCCTTTTATTGGCACCGAGCATTGAATTCAGAGGCACTTAACCCCTGAACAACATCCTAGATTTTTAAAAATATTTTCTTTTGATACATGTTCTCACTTGATTGCTTAGGCCCTTACTAAACTTCTGAGACTGGATTTGGACTCACAAGTCTCTTTCCTGAGTATCCTGAGCTGCTGGGAATATAAAAATCTGCCACCAATCATAGCTCTTACTTTCTCTATTTTGGAGTCTCTGTGTTTGATATTCTTTCTATTTTTATTTACTATTTTGGTGCCCAGTTTTAAAATCAGGGATTCTTAACTACTGTGCAACATCCCCTAATATTTTTATTTTATTTTTTAAGTTTTAGACAGGGTCTCTAATTTGCTTATGGGCTTGGATGTGTTGCTAAGGCTTGGGATCCTCTTTCCCTAGCTTCTGTTACTCCTTTTTTATATGTGAGGCATACATTTTGTCATATGTGAGGCAATTAGTTTTTTCCCCAATTTGTTACTTCAGTTTGTACCCTTTAATGGTATCATATTATAAATATGATTTGCATTTAAGTATTTTCCTGTTTTGTTATAAAGTGATCATTTAGGGGCTGGGGATGTGGCTCAAGCCATAGCGTGCTCACCTGGCATCCGCGGGGTGCTTGGTTTGATCCTCAGCACCACATAAAAAAATAAAATAAAGATGTTTTTTCCTCCAAAAACTGAAAAATAAATATTAAAAAATTCTCTCTCTCTCTCTCTCTCTCTCTCTCTCTCAAAATAAATAAATAAATAAATAAATAAAGGTATCATTTAACTTTGAAAATAAACAACCATATTTCTGTCTCTTAATGTTATTATTATTTAATATTCTTCATGATTAAAAAAGGTGTGTCATACTACTCAGACACATTCACAGCCATTTCTAAAGTTTATTTTGAGTAAGCATCTCACTAAGATGCTTAAGCTGATCTTAATTTTGCAATATTTCTTTTTCTTCCAAGTAGCTGGTATTACAATCACCGACCATTATGTACACTGTATAAATTTCTTTCTTGTAAAAACTATGGCATATCTTATATTTTTCTTTTATATTAAGGTATATTTTACCAGTGAATGATTTATTAACTAATACCAGGAAATGATAAAATGGCATTTTTATTATGCAGATACTGCATTGTTTAAGCAGATTTTTTTTGGAAAGTTTATCTTTTTTTTCTCCTTTATGGTAGTTCTGTTTCTCTTACATCATTGTCTAAATGGCCAGAGTCTTCTGAAGTATTCTGTTTTTAGTTCCACAGGGCTAATAACTCACCTCACCATGATATCTATATTGATTGCTATAATGTTAAATCCAATAGTCATATGTAGCACAATGTTTTCATTAATGATGGACTTTATGTACTCTAATGGCTAAATTATAACCTAGGTGTGTAGTGGTATATAACATGTAGAATTAAGTAAGTACCCTGCATCATTAGTAAAATAACAGAATCACCTTATGGTGCATTTTCTATAATATATCCACATAATTAAATGAGGCATCGTTATACATACCATACATTTTACAAGTATATAATATATAAATATAAAAATTTTACTTATAAAATTTACCAGAGCTCTTTTAATTTTAGTTGTGTTCTCAATGCAACATTTGGAATTACTGATACTTTCTATGCTATATTCAGTGTTAATATGTTCAAGTATTACTCCTTTGTTAGTATTTTCCCTATACACTCTACCTATAAAAATTGCCTTTCTCAAAATATTGAGACTGATATTTAGTGAATGAATTCTTTTATTTTGAATTAATCATTTAATAGTGTAATTTCAGGTACCCTAATTTTTTTGTCTCCCTTATGCTCTTCCCCACCAACTTTTATGAAATTAATTTGATTATATTTAACAATGCAAATACTTGATCGGCATCACAGTCTACCGATCAATGAATTATTACAAGTGGAACATTACTATGTGACTACTATTTCTATTAAGAAATAGAACATTATTGATGCTACGTAGAACAGATTCGTGTCCTCTTGCTTTCACTATACACTCCAGTCACCCTAGTGGTAACTTCAACTTTTTTGTTTCAACTAGTTATTTTAAAGTATTATTCTTTAAACAAACAAACAAACAAAAAACAATTGGGACCATTTATTTATTTTGTTAATTGTACAAGAATTGAGTAAAATATGTATCTCATTGTGTAGGAAACAAAATTTTACACCAATTATGCCTGAAGTTTTTTTGTGGAGCAAATAGGAGGGTGATCCTGAATCAAAAAAAGAGGGGTAGCTCAAAATATCAAGGATGGAGCATGAAGAGTTCAGTTATGAGAGGTTACCTGAGTATAAGGATTGTGGGATGGTTTGAAGAAGAAGAAGAAAAAAGATTAGGTATGAGTTACTGGAGACAATCTGAGGGAGCTCAGACGGAACAGGTTCAGAAGTAGAGGACCAGCAGATTTAAATTGGATGAGCAGTGCCTGGAGAGGGATAAATTCGAAGTCTTTAAAGAAAATGAGAGTGACATTTCTGGTAAAGCTCTAAGAGCAGGAAGCCAGGTGTGTGGCATACTTGTTTGATTACAGCATTTTGGTTTTTAGGAATGTCCAAATATGAGGCCACTCGGGTAAGTATCCTGCTGCCACAATATTTCCTGTCTTCTTCCCCATGGGATCAACCTCTTTTCTCATCTAATACACAGTTAGCAGTTTCTTCATCCTCCTTAGATCCTTTCTTTTAGTCCTTCTCCTTTCTTCTACTTGTTCCAATTTGGTTTTTCTTTCATTGTGTCCACATTCAGATCCTTGATTCTCAAGGATGCCACATACCTTATGCTTTACTCTGACATTGTTGTGGGACTGGGCATGGGCTCATGGGAATCTTGGTAACCAGGGCTCTGACTTAGACAGTGAAAGATGGCTGCAGAAGCAGTGTATTTTCATGATGAAAACAGCAGTGGCAGTAACCTGTTGGAAAATTCACAGTATTTTGGTGTCCAAGAGTAGAACTGATGACTCATTGAGGTATACCTATGTAGGCAGTACCAAATCAATTTTCCACAAGGCTTGTAATTTCAGTTATTTTTTTTTGCCTTTCTATTTCATGTTCTCCTTCCTGATTGATATGCAAAAGTGAATTTGCTTTTTGTAAACTTGTCTATATAGTCATGATTTATACTCCTTTTTGTAAATTTACATAATGGTTTAATATTTCCTCTTTAATTAAGTGAATTTAGAAATATTTTGACTGTAACATACTCTTTTGGTATGCCTTCTTTTCCTCACAAATATAAACCACTTTCATTCTGTCATATCAACTTTTTGCTACATATGTACTTTGCAAGTATTTTCTCTCACTTTATATTTTATCTTGGATACCTGAGTGTTCCTTATCTAAAATATTAAAATTTGGCCTTCACATACATAAATCCATGAAAATAAACAGGAAAGGGTCTTAAAAATTGAGTGATATAGGTCACTGATATAGTTTCTCTTTTCCCAGTATTCAAATAAGTACCATGCACATTCATTTTAAGAGGATTACCAAGGACAGGCAGAAAGTATACATAGAGCATTAGTTGGAATAATCCAAAGCTCCATGTAATTGAGTGGGTTTACAGGGTTTCAAGAAAAAATAAGTAAATCTTCCACTCTGTACACAGCTATGTCCTCTGCTCTGCATCTGGAGACAGTGTATGATGTCACATTTTAATCTGTCATAGTCAGTTTTGTGCATAATTAACCTGTCTTGCAACTTTCTCCTGGATCAGTGTCCCCTCTCTTCCTTCATCCACTGTGCATGAAATTTTATTTTTTGTGATTCTGTCAAATACTCTGTGCAAGAATAAAAACAAGCTCAATGGAGGATCTAACATCTATGTTGCTATAGTTCTGATTCTATGAGGCTTGAATGTTGTAACTTGTTATGACAGCACTTTTCTCTCTCTCTCTCTCTCTCTCTCTCTCTCTCTCTCTCTCTCTCTCTCTCTGTGTGTGTGTGTGTGTGTGTGTGTGTTTGTGTAGTCTCTCTCTATTCTTTTGAAGGCTGTATCACTACTAGGAGAACGGAAACATTTGTAACCACAGAAAAAATACAATAGCCATTAAAAGCTGGAATGATTTTCTTCCAAAGTTTCTGAAGGAGTGTGTCTTTGCTAAAATTTGTTATTAATCCTCTGTCTTGATAATAAAAACATCCATAACTATAAAAATGAGTTTTTTTATTATTTTAAGCTGTTATATTTGCGATTATTTCCTTTAGTAGCAATAGGAATATAGGGACTTTTTTTGCAAGTTTAATTGACAATGTAACCAAACTGAATTCTCCAAAAGTGGTAGGTATCAAATATAAATACTGGTTGTCCAGGTTGTTTATATATATTTGCAAGTTTAATTGAAAGCTGCCTAGCATATTTTCAGAAACAGAATGAGCTTGGTAAGGCAAATTCTTCAGCATTTCATTTATTTATCTATTTATTTATTTATTTAATATCTTACCTGCTGCTTACTGCAGATGTGACTCTATCTTTTATATAACTTCTCATTCTTTATAAAATATTTTCTTCTAAAATACTTTTTAATATATTTATTTTTGCAGTTTTCAAAAATGTAGGGCTGATTCTGAGAAACTTCCTGAAAATATGTTTTTATTTTTAAAAATTGGAGGAATTTTTTATTGCTTCTGTCATCTACTTAATTGAGAACAGAAAATTTACTGGTTCATGTTTCTTTCACTTTTTTCACTGAGTGGATATATTTGTGTCTCTTTGGTGGTCTTGTTTTTTTGTTTTGTTTTGTTTTGTTTCTGAATTGTAGATTTTTGAGATTCAAACCAATGTTTTTAATATGGTAAAAGTAAGGTATATACCAAGTAGCTTACTTGTGTCTCTTGCTATTTAATTTTGTTTTTTCCCCAAATGAGTTATAACAGAGCTTAAAAAGTAGATATTTTCAAGGTCACCATAAAGGAAGTGTGTAAAAATAGAAAAAAATTAGACAAAATGGAAAAGTCAACAAAATATATGCACTTGGGCTTCTGACTAATGTGGTGAATTTCTGGCTGAATGTTATCTAATGTGCTGTCATTGTGTACATAAAAATTTGAGAGTGAAGACTTAAATTCAGAATGGTCACATAGAACTGTTTTTCATCTCTAATGTGTCTTGTTGTATTTACCAGGGGTATTAAAGGATCTCTATACTCCTTATTGTGTAGTGTTCAGTGACTTTGAAACCGTTTATGAATTCACGTTCCTGAAAACTTTAAAAAGCTGAGAAAAAGTGTCTTTTAAACATAAATCAATCAGTATAAAAGAATACTATATTCTGTTGTTTAAATGGGATCTCAACCTATAAATAGTGATATTAAAAATCTATACTTAGAAATATGTGCACGTAGCAAAGAAAATTTACCAAAAACTACATACCTATTAATATTGCATCCAAAATGTAACTAACAACATTTTATAATTTCTCAGTATTATCTATTAAATTCTGTATGTGCTTTATTATTGTCAAAGTTTTACCACACTGCCTAAATTTTGTAATATATTAGAAATCTTCTCTTTTTTTGGTACCATTAATTGAACCTAGTACACTTAAGCATTGAGACAAATCCTGTGCTCCCATGCCCTTTTTATATTTTTGTTAGAGACAGTGTTTTGCTGAATGACTTAGAGCCTTGCTAAGTAGCAGAGGCACTATTTGACCTTGTGATCATCCTGCCTCATCCTCCCAAGTCACTGGAATTATAGGTGTATACCACCATGTCTAACATATATTAGCAACCTTAAGATTGACACTTGTTTCTCTTTGTTTTATAATAACCTATGGTTATTTTGTACAAAAATTATGCAATGTATTTTGGGATGTATAATGCGTACATAAACATTTATAGTACTTGCACAAAGGGTACAAGAAAATAAACAGTCTGTGGTAAGGTTTTTATTTTGTATTTAGTAAACTCATATAATATTGGCTCTAATTAAATTGAGATAAGATGGAAATTATAATTTTCTTAGCCACCAGTAAAAATGAAATATAGTGTCATTGAAATACTAGGAAAGAATAAGCTGAGTGGAATAATTATTTGTTTAAAATTATTGATGGCCCCATTCATCCTAATGGTCCAAAATAAGAAATAACTCAAATGTTCTTGGATGTTGAAATGAACAATTTGTAGTGCATCCATAAAATACAAAATCAGTCATCAATATAAAGGAACACTTTACTGAAGCACACATGCTTATTGACTCTTACAGCAGCTGTATTTAAAATTATATTGCATTATGCCAGGCAAAATAAAATTATAGTTTTTATAATACATTATAATAACATCATTCTGGGGAAAACAAAGTTGCATGTAAAAGAAAATGTTTTTTTTTTTGGGGGGGGGCGGCAATAATGTAAATACTCTGTGCTTAAAAGTAGTGAAGGATTTAACATTCTAATTTGTTAAAACTGTATAATGTATTTCTATGACATTCAAGATATGTACTTATGACATCACCAAAAAATAAATATACAAGGAGGATGGCTGGCCTATGTTGTGAAATGGGTAGAAGCATAGAAAAAATAAAAATGGCATAAAATATGCAGGTATTAAATTTGGGTAACTGATAAAATATTTACTTTTTTAAGATACATTTTACATTTATGTAATAAAACATTCCCATGCTAGTTATTAAGAACCTTTTTGCTCTTTGGGATAGTAGATGAAAAAACTGATTTAGACTGTCCTGAGCAAGGCTGATTCAAAATGTGTTTACTTTTGAATAACTTCTGAATCTTTACATAAATGCTTTATGTGGTTTTATATGTGCATCATACTTTAATGAAAAATTTAAAAGTTATGTTTCTGAAATAATTATGTTTCTCAGAATACTAGTAACAATTTATGATTTGGTATAAATCTCAAATTGGTTTTCTTTCTATTTTAATATTTTATCATTCTCAAGCATTTACCCATGTTCTAACACTTGGACATAACTTTATTTATTTAATTCAGCAACCATTTGGTAAACATTATTTTTTTATTCATTTTTTTCCCCTCAGTACAGAGGATGGAAGTAAGTATCACCAAATACATACACACACACACACACACACACACACACACACACACACACACACACCAGTGGGGAGATATATATATTCATTCACTGGTAAAATATTCACTTTGTGAATATATATTTTTTCTTTTAAATGACACCAGGCTATGTTACCTAATGTCAGGTGTGAAGATGCAAGTTCATAATCTCAGCATTTTAATAGGCTGATGTGAGAGAATTAATATATTGAGAATAAAAAATATAAAGGGGAGGTGAATGATGCTCAGTGTGTAGGCACTGCTGAGTTTAATCCTTGATATTAAAATAAAAAAAAATCTTTGAACTTTTGTTTATTTGTCTTTCATAAGCATAGACAGCAAGTTTAGGTACCCATTAAGAAAGTTTAGAGTGTGATGTCTTTTCAGTATCTGCCATGTCTTTGAGTGGCTATGGGGTAAAAATTACATGAAGCTGACCCAAGGTGTCCACAGGTTCCATGTTTGTTGAATTACCTAGAGAATGCTAACCTGTGTGTAATCCTCTCTTCCTACAGAGCAGCTTGTGGTCAGGGAATGGAACACCTTGTTGGACTAGCTGGATACTCTAGATACTCTAGAGATTACAGGAATATCCTTTATAGTTTTCATCTAAATAATGCAGATATTGGAATATTAATAATATTTTCTCCAAATGTTAGGTTCAGCTCCCGAGAAACACATTACTGCTCAGATCTATTGATTCTGTAACTGAAAAGAAAGGGAAATATGATTTTTGTCCTCCTTTTTCTTATTGATGTAGGGAAGATTGAGTATAAGGGGCCAGAATTTGAAATGAGAATAATCCGTAGCAAGGATTTAGGAAAAAAAAAAAAAAAAAAACACTAGTGTGTTTGTGCAGATGTCTTCAAGGAAAAACTCAGTATATGCTAATTGGAAGACATAATGTAATGCCTCAAGTTTGGGGTGGTAACTAAATATTTAAATAAATAGGATGGTGGGTTTAGCATGTCTCACTTAGTCTAATATTTTTATTACCTATAAAATGCAATTCATCACTAACATTTGAAAGATTAAAAAAAGTTGCCAAAGAGAAAAGATAGAGGCAAATTTCAAATAAAATTGTATTCAAACTAAGGTAATTTTTTGAGCCTGAAAAAGAACATCATTGAAGGTAAGTGACATCTTAGTTGTATCTGTGGCTATAATTTTTATTGCTGTGGAGCTATTTCTAGAATGTCAGATTGGAAAAAATTCAGAGATAGTTTATAAGCAGCTTTTGTTTTTCTAAATCTATTTTGCAATACTTCAAATTTATCAAATATAAGATATGGATGCATCCAAAATCTTAGGCTGTCAAGGGTTTCTTTTTAGAAGAAATAGCAAAAAAATAAGGTGAAATGAAAATGGACCAAAGGAAGTTAGAGCATTCATATCTTTCTGGGCATATTGTGACATTCCAGTAATCACAACAACCTGGAGGTTGAGGAAGAAAGATCAAAGCTGAAGCTTAGTGTAGCAACTTAGTAAGCGACTGTCTCAAAAAAAAAAATAAATAAATAAAAGGTCTAGAATATATCTTAGTTGTAGAATACCCCTGTACCAAAAAAAAAAAAAAAAAATCAAAACTCCAAATGAAGTATCCTTTTCCCTGAAGCCAATGAATACTTAGGAGTTTAAGAAAATTGTGTGTATGTTGGTTTGGACTGCCATGAGATGGCTCAGTATTCTTAGATTTTCATATAAAGGAAATTATCTAAAGAATACCAACCTGTTTTTTTTTTAACAAATATTTTGTTCTTACCCCTGAATGTAAAAGTGTTCAATTAAATATTAGTTTATGTAAAACAATGGGAATATTCAGAATGAGTATCTGAATTAGCATATTTAAAATAGTTAGGATCTTCTAAATCTTATTGGGAAAGGGGCTCTTCTATGGGAGAACATAAAAATTGGAGGTAATATCTTCAACCACTTATTTCCTCAAATGGCCTATATACTGTCTCTTTTTCCTCTGACATTTTTTTAGAGTCTATGTAAGGTTTCAATTGTCATCTTCCAGATTTATATAATTTATAACAAGCTGGTATACATAAGAGTTCTTTTTTATCAGAATAAGTACCTTGAGTGAGTAAATGTAGAGACCCCTAATTTATAGGAAATTAATTATAAATATGAATATTGTTCTATTCTGGGGCTTGAAACTGGCACCTAAGTTAGTAAAATTTGATAGTAGGGAACACCAAACTTGTGGGATCTGTGCTAGATGGTATCAGAACTGAATTATTGGACTACTAGTTGTTGAAATATTGGTTGTTGTGCAAGTTTGCACATTTGGTATCAAAAGTGGTTGCAGAGTCAGGAAAAGGTGGCACAAACCTGTAATCATAGTGATGTGGAAAAATGAGGTAGGATAAAAGTAAATATGATTCAAGACTCAGTAATTCAGAGACCCTAAGCAACATTGTAAGCCCATTTATCACAATAAAAAAATCAAAACTTCTTGAAATGTAGAGTGCCCCTAGATTAAATCTTTAAATTAAAAAAATAATAATAATAATGCTGAATCAGAAGAAAGACATCACAGATCAGAATGTTATACTAATTTCATGTATGTGTTTGTTCACTAGTGATAACTGAGACCCTGGTAAAAGGAGTATTTCCAAGCTGTCAGAGAGGCATTTAGGGTGCAAGAGCCTTTCAGAATTTTTTTCTTAACTGCTTAGTATTCTCTCAATTTCTACTTTGAAATGAGCCAAGTGAGGATACAGTTTCACAGTGAGAGTGGTTTTACAAATCTGGGAATGTTAAACCTGATATGTCAGTTTCCTTATGAACTGAGAGATTAATAGTCTATTCAATTAATTTGCTTTTTTTATTTTTATTTTTGTTATAACTTTGTGCCATGTGATTCAAGTTGACCCAAGTACCTAAGTGTTTTGTAATAGTTTGATAGTTAAAAATTTTATTCTTTTGTTTTAGAAGTGAGTTGTGATGTTGTAAAAGTAATTTTTAAAATACAGTATAGATTTATGGTATATTTAAATAATGAGAAGATAGACAACTTTGGAGATAAACATTCAAATAATTATGTGGGCTGTTGAAAGTTTTGGTGTGTCTTTAGTGATCCCTTATGTCTTCTGCACACTAAGGTGACCACTGTCATATGAGTATAGTTATTACTAACAATTTTGCTATGCATATCTCAAGTATCATTGATTTGTTTGGTTGTTCTTCTTTTGAATATTCAATAACTAATTGCAACTATTATTTATCCTTTGGAATTATGTTGGATTTTTTCCCACTTTTTTTGCTTCAGTGTTTTGCTTTACATGTGCTGCTGGCTGTGTTTCATTATACCAAAATTATCCACCAATTTTACTGCTTAAAATGAATTATTGGTGCTGGGGATATAGCTCAGTTGGTAGAGTGCTTGCCTTTCATGCAAAAAGCCTCGGGTTCAGTCCCGGGTACCACAAAAAATGTATCTTATTGAATGGTTGACATCACTACCATTTGTGAAAGCCACCTATTTGAACTCTCATTAAAATTTGTATGAAATTAAATACTATGTCATTAATCATATGGTTTATGTGTTATGTGTTTCTTCATTTTTATTTCAGGAACCATTGACATTAAGGGATGTGGTCATTGAATTTTCGAAAGAGGAATGGAAATTCCTGGACCCTTCTCAGCAGACTTTATATGGAGATGTGATGTTAGAGATCTGTAAAAACCTACTCTTTATTGGTGAGCCTAAATTTCATTCAGAATTTTTAATTAAAAACCAATATTTATTTTTTTAACTTTATAGAGTATCTTATGGTAGCTTCTATTCTGCATTAAAAAGTTTGCTTCTTGTTTTTAGTACAAAGATTGGGCATTTGTTTATGTAGAAAAGAAAATGTTAAAGATTTTTTTCTTTTTAGGTGTAACTTATCTTTTCTAAGTATTGATTACAATGTAGAGAATGAAAATGGTTTCAAAGTATTTTAGTGTTTTTGTCTAGAAAAAAATGTTTGAGAAAATAATTTTGTAGACTCTTATAGGATATTTTCTCTTTCATTTTTTCCTAATGAGGGTAACATTAAAAAGACTTCTTTAGTTACCAAGAAAATAACAAAACGTGACATATTCCATCAAAAAAAAAAATATTGATGTCTCTATGTAATCTTTGGTCACCACTTGGTCTCCAATGAAATAACCTTGGGATTTGAAGAGAAAAGTGACAGTAGACATACCAAATTAGGTAGAAATCAATGAAGCAAAGAATACAGATAAGAGGTCCAAAATTAAAGAGGAATTCACATTTTAAAATGTTAATTGATAAGCTAAAATCTGACAAAGTGTTTTTTCAATCCTTGGTTTGTTTCAGTTGCAATCATTAAAGAGCATTTCATACACTCTGTTTACCATGCATATCAATTATTTAAGCTCCTTCTTGTTCTTCAGTGATCTCCCTACATTTCAATTAACAAAATATTGTAGGAAAATCAAAAGAACAGGGGCTGGGCATGTGGCTCAAGTGGTAGCTCGGTTTCCTGGCAGGCATGCAGCCTGGGTTCGATCCTCAGCACCACATACAAACAAAGATGTTGTGTCCACCAAAAAAAAAATATTAAAATTCTCTCTGTCTCTGTCTCTGTCTCTCTCTCTCTCTCTCTCTCTCTCTCTCTCTCTCCCTCTCTCCCCACACACACACACACACTCTCTCTCTCTTTTTAAAAAAAAAGAAAATCAAAAGAATACACAGATAAGTGACAGGAAATGTGGCGTAGTGACAGAGAGGCCAAACTGCCAAGCTTTGTTTATATCAACAGGTTAATTTAGGTCATTGGCATCACCAGTACATACTGTTCACTTTATTACTAGGCAGATTACAAACTTAGCAACATTATGCAGCTTATTTATCAGTTATATACTAAGTTGCAATGTGAAGTGTTAGGAGTTTGTGTAGCTCTCAAGAAAGTCTATTGTATAAACTTACTGTTTTATGGACAGATTTAGACTCAGTGAACCATTGTGCTTGTCTAAAAAGAGAGTTTCTTTATTCCAAGGAGTTGTGTGCCAGAGATTATGTTTCAGGCTGATAATACTCTGGTGCAGAGCCTTTTCAAGCAGGGCACTGCCATAGCAGATTTACATTACACATGTATTTAATTGCTTGACTGGTTCCTAGGGAAAATTGCAGGGCATTCTAAGGCGGGGAAACAAAGTCTTGTCACCCCTACAAATTATTCCACAATGACTATGCATAACCTGGCATTTATTTGCATTTGGAGGCTCCCTAGAAAATCTGCTCATTTCCAAATATCTCTAGGCAAACCATTGTAAGATAAATATTACAGGAGAGTTTCTTTAATATAATATAAATATTTATTCATTCAAATTTTTCTCATCAGAACTTTATATGAATGCTTATATTGAATGTTCTGTAAAGTTTTTCTGCCATGTAATGAATAGCAGTATTTCACAATACCTGCTCCTAGTGGTTCTGTAAGTATAGCTAGCTGATCAATGTGGTTTAAAGAAGAATTTTCAGGGCTGGGGCTGTAGTTTAGTGGCAGAGGGCTGGCCTCACACATGTGAGGTATTATGTTTTATCTTTAGCACTACATAAAAATAAATGGATGAAATAAATGCATTCTATCCATCTATGGCTACAAAAATTAAAAAAAAGATTTCTATTGTAATACAATTATTCATAATATTGTAGGTAACATTTCTCTAATTCTTGTGTCTTTTTTGACTCTCACTCTTTAGAGAGCTTCAGTGTTGTTCATAATGTTTTCTCACATTAGTGATACTGTTTTTGTTTTTATATCTATATGTAATAATTGAATAGAAATTATCATGACTTGTCACTTTAGGACAACATTAGATAAAATTAAACTGCATGTGACCCATATGCCAATTTTCAATCAAGTTTTCCATGCTTTTACTTACAAGTACAAATAATACCCCTGTTTTATATATGATTGTATATTGCCTTGATTATTTACTCTGCTTTTGTGCTTAATCATGTAATGTATCTAAAGTTTGTTTATATATATATATATATACACACACACACACACACACACACACACACATACATACACACACACACATACATACATACATACACACATACACACATACACATAGAGCAGATTGAACACAGAGGTTCTTGTAATATTGAGCTACATCATCACCCCCTTTTGACTTTTAGTTTGAAATAGACTCTTGCTAAGTGGCAAAAGTTGGAATTGTATTTCCATGTTTCAGCCTTCCAAGTAGCTAGAATTAATGGCATATTCATCATCTCTACATATATAAATCTGTTCTTTTGTCTAGGAGTAAGACATTAGCTTTTTAAATGTACCATAAAGATGTTTACAATTCTTTTATCTTTTATATATTTGAAAAATATGTAATTGTGTTCAAAACTGTATATCTTTGCTGAATTATTATCTTATATATTTTAAATTTACTGGTCAGTTCTGTTCATTCAAATTTTTTTGTAACTTTTTTTTCTAGAAAATTTGTATCACATTTTTTCTTCAAACAAGTTCTCCTTTTCCTTACTTTTTCATCCCTAATGCCATTCCTTTTGGTCTTTATATTTGGCTACATTAGATATCTCTCAGAAGTAGAATTACCTGGTATTTTTTTTTTGGGGGGGGTGTGAATTACTATTTTACTTAACATACTCTCCTGAATGTTGATCATTGTAGATATTATATAATTTATTATCTTTGAAAAGATTTTTAACTTTTTCATTCCAAATTGCCTTCATGTAGTCATTTGAAATGATATTTGATTTGCTTGCCACATTGGTCTCTTTTGAATGTTGTTTAATGAGAATAGGTCTGTAAATATATTTTGATTTGACCATCAAGTTGAGGGCTAATTGATATACTTTCAATTTTATTACCCTTGGCTTTCTCATTTAACCTCATTCCATTGAATATTGTAGTTTTTATTATTTTATATCAGGAATTACTATTTAAATTTTTTTAGTATGTGTAGTTATTGATGTACCAAGAATATTCTAAAGAATTGTTCAAATAACTTATTTTGTTTACACAAAAATAATATTGTTTGGTATTACATAGTCTTCTTAGATTTTTGGGGGTGCTACTGGCATTTTTTTTTTTTATTTTTAAGAACAGGTGCTTAACCACTGAGCAACATCAAGAGCTCTTTTTGGGGAAGGGTACTAGGGATGGACCTCAGGGGCACTTGTCCACTGAGCTACATCTAAAGCCCCATTTTTTTTTTTTATTTTATATAGAATCATGGTCTCCTTGATTTGCTTAGCACCTTGCTGTTTATGAGGCTGGCTTTGAACTCACAATCCTGCTGTTTCAGTCTCCCAAGCTGCTTGAATTACAGGTGTATATTACTGTGCCTAGCTGGCAGCTGTTTTTTTTTTTTTTTTAATTTTATTTTGTGACAGTGCCTAGGTAAGTTGCTTAGGGCCTTGCTTAATTGCTGAATTTGGCTTTAAACTCATATTCATAAATTTTGGATATCACTTTCACTTTTGCTTTCCAACTTATTATTTTATGTTACAAAGCAACTTCAATATTTTAATATATTTAACATTTGTTTTGTATTTTTACCCTGATCTCTTTGGAACAATATTCCATACACTATAGAGAAGATTGCCTCTGTAAACCTAATTAGTTTTTAGTGCTTTTTGAAGTATTTTCATTCCCTGAGTATTAATGCAATGATATTTTTTTTTTATTTACATCAACTGGGGATTGATGTATCCTACTATTAGTGTGTTGCTTTTTATGCTGTTGAATTTTTTTCTGTGATTTCTTTCTATATATAAAAAATATGATTGGAGTTACAAATATTTCGACTATGATGGTATTCAAGTGATTAGTCATATTTATCTTTATATGATATTGTACTTTGTCTCTCATTTATATAATTATTATCACCTTTGCAATTTTGAATGTAATATTTGTTATATCTTTTTGTTTTTAGACTTTTGTGACCTTGTATCTTAAGAAAACATTATGTAGATTTGCATCTGACATAGTTAATATAATTTTAGTTTTAATCTTGTTAATCACATTGTTTTCTGTTTAGTTTTTTACAAATTAGTTTATTTCTATTTAAATTCCTGATGAGGAAGAACTTATTTCTGTAGATTTCAAATTTTGTTGATTTTTTATAAACTTTTCTACTATGAAAAAAACTGCCTTAATTTTTCTACTATGAAAAAAAAAACTGCCTTAACAACATCAATTTTTTTCATAGATTTTATGGTGATTATTTTATTTTATTACCCTTAATGTTTTATTTATCATTTCTTTGGAATTATGTAAGTACATAGGATCTCACTGAGGTGCTTAGTGCCTCAACATTGCTGAGTCTGTCTTTGAACTTATGGTGCTTCTGCATCAGTCTCCCCAGATACTGGGATTACAGTCATGTACCACATCTTCCAGCAGTACCTGTGTATTTTAATGAATTCTAGCCTTTGATATATTTTCTTTCTCAAATTTCTAATTTATGAGAGAGAGAGAGAGAGAGAGAGAGAGAGAGAGAGAGAGAGAGAGAGTGTGTGTGTGTGTGTGTGTGTGGTGCTGGGGATTAAGCCCATCCTTTTGCATGTGAGGCAAGAATTCAAACATGTGAGCTGTGTCCCCAGCCTGAGACATTGTTTTTAAAATAATATTTTTAGTATATAATTTCTAACTTTTCTGTTGCTATTTTTTCTAATTTTTTTTCAATTTTCTACATTGAAATTTAGTTTATTAAATACATTTCAGGTGGTTTTCTGGCATTACTTAGTTAATTAACAACATCAATTTTTGAACTCTCAATTACTAGTATTACATTGTTTGTTTGCTTGTGTTGATTATACTCTTTATTGTGTGAGATATTATCTTCATTGGGATATTTCTATTCAAAATCTGTTCAATTAGATCATTATAGTCATTTTGGAAAATATTTGGAAGTTACAAAGTAAACAAAAAAAGGTGATGTGCAATGATATATAAATTTAATTCCATATAACTGGAAAGGTGAGACAGTGGAATGCCAGTTTAAAATAAATTTCAGCATCTTTTTCATAAACTGTCTTTTAAAAAAAGTATATAGATATATAAATAGAGAAATGCCTGTGGATCTAGTTTGGTGATAGAATACCCTTGTGTTCTCTTATGAAATAATGCCCCCAAAGATAAAAATATAAATAAACAAATAAGAGATATTCATTTCCTGAAACATTTGAGTCACAGGTGGATTCTGAATATGTTGAAGTGAAAGGCTATGATTTGACATTGTTGTAGTAATATTAGTCAGTTTGCATTTTGTCCTCATCTGTGGTGCTATAATTTCTTAAGATAATTTTCAAAATTCTCAAAGCTTTTGTCATCATGTTGTAGTAAATTCTATATATTTCTTGAGTAAAAATCACCTTTAATCATACTGTTCTGTGGCTATTCCCCCCCACTTTGATAAAGTTTTATATAATTGCAGAGTTATTCACCATAGTAAGTGAAATAACTTTCTATTATTTTTTTAGGTATGTCTTCTAATCAAAACCAAGAATTTTCAGGAGAGCAAGAAATACAATATTTTTTGCAAAACTTGAAAAAGCAAAGGTATGGAAAGCAGGGCAGTTAATACTTCGTTTTAAACAAGAAATTGAAATTGAAAGAGAGGGAAGTTCAGAAAATTTGTCTTCATGAATGGAAAAAAAAACATGAAAATTATTTATTCAAAAAATTACAAGTTCATCAGGTTATATTATTACAAAAATCTCTGAAGACTGACTGCTCATCTAGTGCCATTCAGTTTTTCTTTCATTAAAACTTTAAATTACACTATTGTAATTATAAAATTTTTACTACTCAGTATTTTTTGTAAAACCGCTTGCAATACACAATATTTTAAATTGCAAAAACATGTATAAAATTACATTTACACAATGTTTACAGGGCATTATTAAGCTGTATCTTAAAAATACCTTTAGGATAATAAAGACTCAGCCAGTTTGCTCAGCTTTAGAATTAGGATTAAGATAGAAATAGGCATTTTAATGAAAAAAAAAAAAAACTCAAAAGTTATAAAATGCTTATAGTCAGTTATGTTTTTAAAACTTTTAATAATCTCTACATAAGCGCAGGTTAGAGAAAAGTGTACAAATCATTAATTTAAAGTTGCAGCATTCTAATCTGTCTTTTTTATAAAGTTATAAAAAGATTTTCTACACAGTATAGACAAATTATCTAATTTAAACACATGCATACTATTTCTACTTAAAAGAAATACATGCAGATTAAGGAAATGCTGAAACAAGCCTTAGTAAGACATTTCTGTTGAAAAGAACAATTCAATAATTAAATGTGCTTACAGTGAAAGTTTGGTAGGTATTGCTTTTAAATGCAATAATAATTAAGCAAAAAAACAAAAAGAAGAGAAGCAGTTGAATCTTTCTAAAACACATCAAATAAGCATACAGCTCATCTGTCATGTATGACAATCCAAACACAGGAAAGTCCCAGGAACTTTTAGCACAGTCTCCCAGAAAGCCCACAGCCCAAATGGCTCGCAGGAATCACACCCACAGCCCAAATGGCTTGCAGGAATCACACCCCAAAAGCAGACATGAGGGTCTTGTGAGAATTGTGAAAGGCTACTGACACTTTTCTGGGATCTTGCTAAGAGGTATAAAACAAGCCTGAGATAGTAGTAGTAGGGATGGTGTGGGGCAAATGAAGAACAATGAAGGGTAGCTAATAATTGTATAACACTTTGAGAAAAGTAAAGCAGCCACAGTGGTGATTTAAGACAACCTTTGAATGAGGAATGGCTTATCATTAAACTTCTCCTCTGTAAGAAAAAAAAAAAGATCTATAATGTCTTTGTCATTTCATGATTCTGTCTACCATTGCAGAAGCCCACTTTTGTAGAACCTTCTCCCTGAAGCTTGATAGTATGAGTCAAAGGTGCTTGTAAATGTTTATTTATAATTTTAATTCAAATTGAAGCAGTCTTTGTGTAGTTACCAATGTATTTATGGCTCATAAGTTAGCATAATTACTCCATGTCATGGGACATCAAGCATCCCTCCTGAGTAATTTCTTTTTTGGAAGGTGATAAGCCATCTGAAAAAAAAAATAAATATCTGAAATAATTAGTAAAGGAACATAAGACCAGGCAAGTACTTATGTTAAAAGCGGTAAAACATCTTATAGATTCTCTAGACCTCATAAGTTCTGAAAATCAATTGCTAGATAATTTTTCCAGTTCTTTATTTAAGGGAGTGTGCATCAAAGTAGGAATAAGATTTCAACAGTAAGAGTCTTTCTTGAGACAGGTTGATTGGCCTTCTGACATGTCTCACCCATCTTTGTAATGCTAAGTGACTATATGGCTCCAATGGATGATACCATCTCCAGTGCCATGCTTAATTTAGACAAAACTAGGTAGTATATAACATGTACTGGATAGTCCCAAACCAGCTGGATTTCAACTGTGAGTTCCCAGATACCAGACTTTTTTCCCTAAAGGCTTCCATGCTTTTATTTTAATTTCATGCACAGATTATAGATATCTTTCAGCAGTTCCTTCTGACATGCAGTGCTTCATCTTTCATATCAACAGGGATTTTGACCAGACTCCAAGTGAATATCCCAAAAGATCTATGCATTTTTGTGGTTTTGGGTGGAATGAGAAAAACTTTCCAAATGTGAGAAACAGAGACTTCCTGGATCCTATACATGTCCCTAATGAACTAAATTCTGTTGCCATTAGATTTTTCTGAGGCCTTAGGTCTACTTACCTGTGCATCTCAAGAAATGTTTTCAACAAATCAAAAGTATTCTCTAACTTATTTCAGTAAGCTAGTTACATAGAAAGAATTTTAAAAACACCCTCAGTGATAGATATTTTTGCTGGAAAGTTGAGCAGACAAGCTCAGATGAAGTTTGCTCTTTGGCTTAATGAAGAATGCTCTGGCACATCAGGGCAATAATATGTCCAGTGCCTGCAGGATTCCCCACAAATTAAAACTAGACAATAGTGTGTTGGAGGAAAGGTGGAACTGTAGGGATGTGGGGCATTGGCTAATCTGGAGAGAGACAAGAACACATATGGCAGTCACATTTGAGGACCTGTGTGTGCTTTTAAACATTTTTGAACAGCATTTGTAATTATACTGTTCCTCTAAAAAATGAAAAATTTGCAATGGAGTCTATTTCATGCTTTAGTTAGTCACTGGAATAATTTAAAATTCACCATTGAGTAAATATACACAAATATTTCTTTAGACAAGATAGAAGAAAAAGAAGGAGAAGAAGAAATTTCTGAGTTTTAGTAGTCTCTCTGACTGTTACTTTACAAAAGTGATGAAATGAACAATTTCTCCTTGTGGCAATGCATGGAATTATAATGGATGTGGGAGTATTTGTACTTACCTGCTATGTGCTAATAAAGAAGCTGGCAGATTTTCTTATGAGTATAAAGGATTTTGACTTGTTTATATCCGTGTAATTGATAAGAATTGGGTAGTCCTAATAAACTTTTTTTTTTTTGTAGTCTTTGGTTAGTTTCATTCTGTAACCTGCCAGCTAATTGTGACTTGAATGCTCTTTTGTTCTTTGCTCTTTTTACTTTGGATCTGGTTTTATGGTTGGTTTTAATAGGAATTTATTGGTAGGAACATAGATTATTTCCTCATTTGAACAGATTGTATGTTTTTATGACAGATTATTCTGTGACTGGCAGAGTGATTCAACAAGAGCCTCTTGCAGAGATGTTACTATATGACTTTGTGCAGCCATTTAAAAAAATAACCGCTTTATTTATAAATAATTCACATTACCATCAAGGTCACTCCTTAAAAATGCAATTCACTGAGTTTTAGTATACTCACATAGTTGTGTGCCTATCCTGCTGTCAAATTCTGAAATGCTTTTTTCACCTCCAAAAAAGATCCATACCCTTTAGTCATCACTCTGCACTCACTCTTGCTCCATGTAGCAATGAATCTCCTTTCTCTCTTTGTGGATTTACTTGTTCTGGACATGTTATATAAATGTAATCATTCAGCCCTTTGTGTCTGGCTTCTTAGCCTGTTTTTGAGGTAGCACATAACAGAACTTTATTCCTTTTTTATTGCTAAATAGTGTTCTATTATATGGATACACTGCAGTTTGTTTATCCATTTATCAGTTGATTTATATTTGGGTGACTTGTACTTTGTGGTTCTTATGATCATGTGAATATTTGTGTTTTTTAGTTGACTTATGTTTTCTTTTGGGTAGATACTTAGAAGTGAAATTTATTGGCCATAAGTAAATCTGCCAGACTGTTTTATACAGTGACTCTATCATTTTGCATTCCCATCACCAATGTTTGAAGATTCCATTTCTCCATATCCTTGCCAACACTTTGCCATGGTATTTTTCCATAGTAATCATCCTAATGGGTATGAAGTGGCATCTCATAGTGGTTTTAATTTGGATTTCCCTCATAACTAATGATATTGAACTTTTTCATGTGCATGTTAGCCATTGGTTTTCTTTGATAGACAAATGCCTATTCAGATCCTTTCCCAATTTTAAAATTGAGCTGTTCTTTTCTTGATCAGTTGTAATAGTTCTTACATATTCTGGATATACACAAATGTACTCTTATCATATATAGTGTTTTTACTTCTTATGAAGCATGTATATTTTTTATTGGAGTCTAATTTACCAATTTTTTGTCTCCTTATGCAGTTTCTCTGAAATTTTCTATAAGTTAAAAAAAAACACAACAGGCCATATTTCTCAATGTTCCATTAATATTTTTTAAGAGAGAGAGAGAGAGAGAGAGAGAGGGAGAGAGAGAGAGAGAGAGAGAGAGGGCGAGGGAGAGGTAGGGAGGAGAGGAGAGGAGAGAGAATTTTAATATATATTTTTTAGTTTTCGGTGAATACAACATCTTTGTTGAATATGGTGCTGAGGATCGAACCTGGGCTGCACGCATGCCAGACAAGTGCGCTACTGCTTGAGCCACATCCCCAGCCCCCATCAAAATTTTTTTCTACAGAAATAATTGTCATTTAGTTAACTACACATGGGTTAGAGATATTAAAAAATATTTTGTGTTTTCAAATATTTTTATCAAATTTAATTGGAGAAGCCTAAGTTTTCAAACCTGATATCTAGTGCCCTTTTTTTAAAATCAGAAAATATCTTTGAGTGTTCTGCTTAGCTCAGAATGCACATGTTATTCTGTAGACATTTATAGGTGTCTAATGTATTTTGAGGACTTGACTGGGTTTGGAGATCCAGGGATGCTGGGAACATGGTCCTGTCCTTAAGGAACAAGAGATCATGTACCAGGCTACTGATTTCTATAGAGGGTAGTGGCACCAGTGGAGGAGGAGGGGCACTGTCTGGGTGAGAAAGCCTCACAGGGAGTCAGTGCTGGTGCTCTGTCTGCAGAGATGCATGGGTGATCAGAACCTTTTGTTATAATCTGTGATTCTTCCTTTCATACACTTGCTGCTGTGTGTGTTGTGTACATTGGCACCAGTTATCTGTAACAGCAATATTTATGGATATTAATGTAATGATATGTAGACATCATTGTGATGACTTTGATACCTAGAAGTAAGCCTGAAGAAAGCCACTTTTCTTGGATTTCTTCAGGATTTCAAGAATGGGGACTTGCTATTTACTAATTAATTCAGTGCGGTGTGTTCATGTATCTGAGTTCCAGCCCAAACCCAAGCAGTTCTGGGTAGTCAGAGCTACAATGTGAATCAAGGAGGAAAAGCTGTTTGGCTGGAGGGAAGATTGTGAATAGAGGGTGGGGTGAGTCCTGTTAAGGAATTTAGATCTATCTTTAATAATGGAGAGCTATTGATGAGTTTTGGTGCGTGTGGGGAACATGGTTTTTCCTGTTATTGTAGCACAGATGCTGGTTGTGAGGACTAGAAATAAGAGAATTGTGGGGCCATTGGACTAGTCCAGATAAGAGCCAATGAGGACCTGAGCTAGGGTACTGATGGTAGAGATGGATACACAGACTGGAAAATTTTAGAAGGTGCAAGTCTGGATTCTTGGCTGCAGTCAACCATCATAAATTAAAAGGAGGCTTACTAAAGAAGGAAGACTTTTGAAGAAGGTTTCAAAGGAATGAAATGCCACACAAGTCAGCATGATTTTAGGACCTTGGGGTTAAAAGTGACAGAGCAAGGGCCATCCTCAGGCTCTTTCACAAGAGGGAGGAAAGAGGGTCTCTTACCAGCTGTGCTTTTTAAAATCCCAAGAGCATTCTTTTTTTTTTAACTTATTTTTTTTAGTTGTTGATGAACTTTATTTATTCTTATGTGGTTCTGAGAATCAAACCTGGTGCTTCACACATGCTACACAAGTGTTCTACCACTGAGCCACAACCCCAGCCCCCAAGATCACTCTTAGGCTTGGGACTTTTGAACCCTGCTCAGGCAGAAGTTATGCTGGGAGCTCCCTGCCATCTTCAGAAGCATTCCCAGAATTGGGGAAGCATTGTGGAGCAGAGCCATCTGTTCCTCTTTGGTAATTCAAGCTGACTTGGGTAGTTGTTAAGATCTGAAGCAAAAGGTTGAGAATGCCTCAGAAGTTTGTTGCCTGGGTAGCCTGTGATGACAGCTTTTCTGTCCAAGAACAAGGTTCACAAGTGAGTAGACTAGAATGCAGGAAGTAAACAGAGTTCACTTTTATTCCAGCTTAGTTTGGGATGTGACTGTCCAGATGTTACATTCCTGTGACTATTCACTTGACTTCCTTCACTAATAAAAGCCACTCTAGGGACAGGTTATTTTCTTTGCTATGAGTTTCCAGAGCCTAGCATTACTGTACTTGGCACATGTGTGAATGAATGCATACAGGTGGCCATGCATAGCAGGCCGGGATGGATTATTTGATCAGGAAAGGTAGATTCAGGAGCCCCATGTAGAGCTAGGTGGTTGATAAGTCTTGAGATTTATTCTTATTGGCTAAAAGACTTTTATGAAAGTTCAGCTATTGTGTGGATCTGTAATTTTCATGTCTAAGTAACAAAATTGTGCCTGTTTTCTTTTCTTCTTTTTGCCCTGCCTAGAATTTAATGCCAGTGATTGTCTGTTGACAATCCTGCCAGTGATTTTGTGTGTGTGTGTATGTGTGTGTATGTGTGTGAGTGTGAGTGTGTGTGTGTGTGTGTGTGTGTGTGTGTGAGTCAGATTAGAATCAGTCTTGTGATAAATAGGGCAAATGTAAGTGATAAAGGCAGAGAAACTCTATTTCCTTTTAAGAATAACTGACACATAGGGTAAAATCTTGGAAATGATTTCAGATCACTCATGTAAACTCTCACAGAAGATGTTTATAAAACACTTGGAACAATACATATTGTACTAAGAAAATGTGCTTTTATCAACTCTAGAAATACAAAGCAGGGAACTTAATAAATCAGGCCTTATTTGTGAATGGAAAGGACTGAAAGTTCACCTTAAAAGTAAGAATTCAGTTGATATCAAGATTGTGTATTCTGAGTAGCAGAAGTTAATGTAGTTACTTTTCTTCTTTAAAAAAAAATGATTACAGATTTCAGATTTTGGCATCTTAAAATCTGACTCCTGATTCCTATCTCTTAATAGTTATTGGAATACCAGTCTAGAATGGAATTCAACTTTGATATTTTTACTCTAATTTTGAGATGACTGTGGTTCTAATTTTATCTCCACTCTATATTCAGTAAAGCCAAAGTATTGTTAGCTTGGGTATGCCATAATTTTTATTATTTCAATTTCAGAAAAAACATAATTGTGTCTATATAAAGTAGTAATATTACTCTTCTACTTGGGATAGGTTTGTGTTGCTTTTAAAAATGTAAGGCAAAAATACAGTTGTATTAACTTAGAGGCTAAATATTTTTTTCCTACCACCCTACCATATAACACAATATAATAGTGAGTTGCATATTTGTTTGTGCCTTGGTGTATGTGGGAAATTGGCTTGAGAACCCCCTGTGAACACCAAAATCTGTCGATGTTATACTCTCTTATATAAAATGATGCAATATTTGCATGTAACTTATACCCATTGTTCCAAGTACTCTCCATCATGTCTAGATTACGTACAGTATCTAATATAGCATAAATATGGTGCAAATAATTGTGATGTTGTATTCCTTAGAGAATAATGACCCTCCAAAAAGTCTGTACATGTTCAGAACAAAAGCATGTTTTTTCCAAATATTTTTTACCTGCAGTTGGTCAAATCCATGTATGTAGAACCCTGAAATATTGAAGACCAGTTTTAAAATATTTATTCCTTTTTTAGTTGTAGTTGGACATAATACTTTATTTATTTTCATGCAGTGCTGAGGATTGAACCAAGGGCCTCATATGTGTTAGGGGAGTGCTCTATTGCTGAGCCACAACCCCAGCCCACCAATGTGTTTTTAACATTTGTATTTATTGTCTCAAATCTTCCTATTCCCTGCAGTAGATGTGAGCCTTTTAAAAAATTTTACATTTTTTTTTTACCAAAAACTTTCAGATTCAGCAGTATCTTTTAGCAAGTTGTAATAGACATTTCTAAGAATTAAAATTAAGTTATAGCATCTCAGCTTTTGAAAATACTGTAAGATATATTGCTATAATTGATTATTTAAAATAACTCAGATTAACTTTTGCTTGAATTGTAGATTAATGCTTGTTCTTTCAGTTAGAGTTTGAAGAAATATAAAATAGAGACTTTGTGTGATCTAAATCTTAACAAAGCTACTCAGTATGGAAAACAGTACATTTCAGATTTTAATGATGAGATCAAAATCATGAATCTGAATTGTGTATGCAGTTAAATAACTACGTGAATATTTTTTGAACCAAGGTCCTAGAACCTCACATTTTATCACTTTTAAAATCTGTTACAGAGCTGAAATTAAAGAACATGGATTTTCAGAGGTACCCTTATCAGTCTCTAGAAAAAAGTAATTAAAATTCATTTTATACAGTGCAGTTTACTCTGTTTTTCTATTTTCTGACTTTTTTTTTTTTTTACACCAGGAATTGAGCCCAGGGTGCTCAAGCACTGAGCCACATCCCCAACCCTTTTTTCTTCTTTTCTTCAGACAGAGTTTTATTAAGTTGCTTAGAGCTTCACTAAATTGCTAAGGCTAGGTTTGAACTTGCAATCCCCCTGCTTCAGGTTTACAAGCCACTGGGATTACAGGCATGTGCCTCCAACCTGGCTGAACAATCTTCTTAATTGACAAAGAACAGTAGATGCTGTTTAACTGGTTCTTGCTCTTATGTTAGTGAAGTCTTAATTTAAATTTCTTTCTGCATTTCAAAGAGAACAAAATAGTTACAGCAATTCTAAAAGGGTAGAAGTTATGTAGTTTCTGTAAACTTCTTTTTTGGATGTTATCTGTGTGTAGCAGTTAAATAGGAATTTTGGTCAAAGGACAGTGGAAGGCAGGGCTGTCACTACACTGTTACTCACACAGAATCATTCCAAATCCAGCATTGTGGGCAGGGGATGTGGCTTGCCTCACATATGTGAGGCCTTGGGTTTGATCCTCAGATCCACAAACAAATCATTATTCTATGTTTTCATTAAAGAAATACAAAGTCATGTTTGGAGGAATGAAGGATAATTACTCATTTATATATCTTATTTGTTATAACTTGACACAAATCATTTGCTTATGTGATAAACAATGCTTCACTTAAGAACAGAATTGTTTTGAATATTTAAAATCACTTTAAACATGGTCAGAATTAATAATAGCACTGCCGGTAAGGCCATTCCATAGATGTCATTTTAAAAAAAGAGATCTTGATCTTACCTGAAATTGCAAGATATGGCAATAAAGGCTAGCTGAGAGCCAAAACTTGGAAGATAAATTGTAGCACACACCCAGCTCTGCCACTATGTTGTTTCTTCTCCATGCAAAGGCAGATGGTCAGATTAAGATGAATTAGAGAAAAATGACTATACTGAGATTAAATGGGAGGTACTTGTGATGGGATGAATCCATATTCTCTGGCAGGTGTGGTCCCATTTGAGGCCTTCTTAATAAAAGGTTCAAGATATACTCTGTGCTATTAGTAATGGAAATTAGCTCAGTGACCTTGGACAAGTTATTTAAAATCAATGACTCTTTACCTGTCTATAATATTCTCCAGCATAGCATTGTTGTGAAGATGAGTGGGGATGCTGCATATAAACTGGTAAGCACAGTGCCTAGCACATTGCAAATTACAAGTAGATCTTACTCCACAAAACAGTGGTTTTCTTCAAAGCAAAATGCAACAGGAGGGCAGTAATTGACAGTGGAGGTGTCAAGAGGAACCACAAATTGGCTCTTAGCTTCAATGGAACTCAAGCTGTAGCAGATGTTATTTTGCAATTTTAATTACAATCAGTATCAGAGGTGAGATGTAATGTTTCATAACTTTAATTATAAGTGGTTAAATGTCTTTGCTTTTTTTCACCAATTTACCTAAAGCAGACCATTTTCATTTGTAAAACTCCAAAAATCAACAAATAGAAGATGCAATGAATACTATGAATACTATGAATACTGAATACTATGGTTATCTTCATCTTTTATTTAGTGGATATTGCTTCTCAGTGAAGAGGAGAATACTTGGATATTGTGCTTGCAGAACTCATAGTCTGGATTCCATGGTTACTGAACACTCAGGATTAGTGGTGTTTAATGTAGATATGAATTTGGGTATGATGTGTTTGAAACATGTGTAGAGAAATCATGTCAGTCAAAATTCATTAAAAGCTTATTGTTTAGAAAAAAAATGTACCTTTGAGAACACAAAACATGATGGTTTTGAAGAACCTGAACAAATTTAGAAGAAGAGTAAGTTTTTAAGAGAATCTGAAGCACATACCATCCACAGTTACTATTGACAAGTGATTTTTATAGATTTTTGGGTACCTTGAATGAGTTCCTGGGTTCTTTTTTTAAATTATTCATTAGTTGTAATCAGTTATACATGACAGAAGAAAATGTTTCAATTCATTGTACACAAATGGAGCAGATGTTGTGTTCTTTTAGAGAAACAACCTTAAAGGGTAGTATCATTGTAAGGGAAAAACATAGTGGAAGGTTTTCAAATGGATGTCCTTTTTATGATGTAAAAGGTCTTGTATATTATGGCAGAGCTATGGATGGTTTTATTTGTGATGAGTAATTAAGCTTGTATCTTCTATAAGATATAGTAATTTCCATTCTTTTTTTAAAATTTTATTTTATTTTACTTATTTTTTTTTAAAGAGAGAGGGAGAGAGAGAATTTTAATACTTATTTTTTTTTAGTTATCGGTGGATACAACGTCTTTGTTTTGTATGTGGTGCTGAGGATCGAACCCGGGCCGAAGGCATACCAGGCAATCGCTCTACCGCTTGAGCCACATCTCCAGCCCATAATTTCCATTCTTGGTCCAGTTAGCTGAGTTGAGTAATGAAGAATATGCTGTTACAGAATATTATCTTTGATACCAGCTGTTAGAGAATTTACTTAAAAACTTCATATTTGTTATTGGTATTTAAAAACAAATTATTTGTGGTCTGTCTTTTCACATCCTTTTATATTTCTAAGCCAGAACCACCTCTTAGAACTGGTAGACTCCATATTTGCTGTGTGTGGAAGTAATTTTTATTCTTTGTTCTGAGTTCACTTAAGATATGAGAGATACTTGTCATTTTGGAATTCTAAGCTGTTAGTATACAGTTCTTCAGTCATGTTATCATTGAAATTTATTATTTTAACCTTTAATTAGAAGAGTCACTGTTCTTGGCTGTCTGTGGCCTGTTTCCATTGCTATTCGTTCATCATGTGATTTAAGTGTTGCTAAACCTTACAAATTATTCCAAAAGAGACATGGAATAACTTTGTAATTTGTTACTGTCCATTCTGCATAAAATCCAGCCCTTTCAACCATGACATACTGATAGCACATGTACAGTAAACATTTATTTGAATTAATGAATTGCTTTAGGGCAGCTTGCAAACATAGTGTTTTAAGTATTCAGTGGTAGTGTAGCTAAACATTCAGACTTCATTTGAAGCCAGTAAACAGACAACTGTGCAATCCAGGGAGATCAATTTGCAATTTGTTACCTTTTATATACAATAATAACTTAGTTTTTTTTTTTTTTTTTAAGAGAGAGAGTGAGTTTTTTAATATTTATTTTTCAGTTTTTGGTGGATACAACATCTTTATTTTATTTTTATGTTGTGCTGAGGATGAAAGCCACCACCCCGCACATACCAACCTACTGATCTGCTGTCACTATAGGTTAGTTTGTTTATTCTAGGGTTTTATGTAAATGGAATTATATCACATGTACTCTTTTTTTTTTTTTTTGGCTTTTTTACTCAGTGTAATTATTTTGAGATTTGTCTCTGTTTCTGATTATATCAGTAGTTTATTCTTTTAAGTGCTCAAAGTATTCCATTATATGGATGTACCTGTTCACCATTGACGGCCAATTGAGTGTTTCCAGCATTTGGCTCTCAGAACTAAATCCATCAGAACAACTTTATTCCAGATCTTTGTGTGAAATTAGGCTCTCTTTTCTATTTGGTAAATACCCAGAAGTGATTTGTATAGATCATGTGGTACGGTATTTTTAATTTTTAAAACTGCCAAACTGTTTTCCAAGTTGTTGTTTCCTTTTACATTCCTACCAGCAGTGAATGAGGAATCAGTTGCCCCAAGTCTCTATCTTAAATACTTACTGTGGTAGTCTTTTTAAATTTTATTTCTCTAATAGATACATAGTATTACCTCATTGTAAATGTTTTTTTTAAAAAAATTAGTTGTAGATGTACACAATATCTTTATTTAATTTATTTATTTTTATGCAGTCCTGAGGATTGAACTCAGTGCCTCATATGTGTAAGGCAATTGCTGTGCCACTGAGTCACAACCCCAGCCCCTCATTGTGATATTAATTTGCAGTTTCCTCTTGCCTGATGATGATATTGAGCATATTTTCACGTGCTTATTTGCCATTCCTTGGTAAAGTATCAAATCTTGTATGCTATTATTTTTGGAATATTTTATTTTTTTATTTATTAAGTTTTAAGTGTTCTTTATATATTCTGGATACAAATTCTTTATCAGATTTATGATATTTTGTCCCAGTCTGACATGTTTTACGTTCCCCTAGCAGTGTCTTTCAAAGAACACATGTTCTTAATTTTGATGAAATTCAATTTACGAATTGTTCTTTAATGCACTTTTGGTATCATACCTAATAACTCTTTGCCTAACCCCAAGTCACAGAAGTTAGCTCCTGTTTCCTTGAGGAGGTTTATTGTTTTAGGTTTTATACTTAGGTATATGACCCCTTTTGAGTTAATTTCTGTATGTGGTGCAAGGCAGGGGTCAAAATTCATAAGTTTTTGTATTTGGGTATTTAGTTCTAGCACCATTTGTTAAAAATGAACATTGTTTCTTTGCTGAATTGCCTTTGTCCCATTGCCAAAATCTGTTTTCTCTGTACATGGGTCTATTTTGGCCTCTATTTTGAAGCATGATCTGCTTGTTTATTTTTATATCAGTACCACATTGTCTGAATTAGTTTACCTTTGTAATAGTGTTTTTCTTTCAGATTTTTTGTTTTGCAAAGTTCTTTGGACTCTTCTGGGTCCTTTGCATATGCATTGGAAGTTTATAATCAGCTTACCTGTTTATACAAAACAGCCTGCTGGGATTCTGAGATATTGGACCTATGAATCAACTTGGAGAGAATTGACTTCTTAACATCATTGAGTCTTGCAACAAATGAACATGTTATTTCTTCCCATTTGTTTAGATTTTCTTTAATTTTTCTCAGCAATCTTTTAAAGTAGAAGTCTTGCATAGCCCTTTCAAATTTGTCTTAAATATTTGACATTTTTGGTGTTATTATAGTATGTTTAAAAACTTCAATATATAATTTTTCATTACTAGCATAGAACAACAATTCAGTTTTGTATCTAGCTCTTGTATCATGCAGTTTTGCCAAACTCACCTTCTAGGAGTAGCTTTTTTGGGGGTATATTTCATTGGATAATCTAATCATTTAACAATATGGTTTGAATTCTTCCTTTCTCACTTGAATGCCATTTTTTTTCTTGCCTTATTAAACTAAGTGGAATCTCTGGTATATTGTTGGATAGAAATGATGGGATTGGTAATCCTTGTCCTGTTCCTTATATTAAAAGAAAAACATTCAATCTTTTTTTTTTTATTATGTGTGCTGTTAACTGTAGGGTTTTTTTATTCCTTTTATCAGAATGAGACTGTTCTATTCCTAAGGTTTTTATTGTTTTTGTTTTTGAACTAAGAATGGGTATTGGATTTTTATTATTTGTTTGATAATATAGTGATGTGCATTGTGTTTTGAATTTCAAATCAGCTTTGCTATATTAGCTTAAATCTTATTTAGTCATGAAGTATTATGTTTTTGTTTTTGTTTTTGTGCTTGGGATCAAGCCAGGGCCTTACACATGGTAAGCACACACTGTACTACTGAGTTATACCACAGCCCAAGAACCAGCATTTAATTAGTTTATTTTTCTCTATTTTTTTTCTGTCATTTATTTAGAGATCTTTCTCCTCTTTCTTTATTACTTCTTTTTCTCATTTACTCTCTGCATGTGATTTAATTAATTCTTTTGCCATATTTAAAAATTTTTATACATAAAATATGGTTCTTTGAAGATTGTGATTTAAATTGTTTTGTCTCTGAGACATAATGATATTGAGGCACAGAGAAGTGTGCTGTAGCTCAGTGGTAGAGTGCTTCCCTCACACATATGAGGCACTAGGTTCAATCCTTAGCACCACATAAAAATAAATAAATAAAGATTATAAAAAAGATGGATTAGGAGAAACTAATGTCTGAGACACCTTACTTTGTTGAAATCTGTGGAAAAATTCCTGAGAGAAAATCCTAAGTGTTACTTTTTTTGTCACTTTCTTTTGCTTTTTTTTTTTTTTTTTTTTTTTTTGCCGTGGCAGGGATTGAATTCAGGGATGTTCTGCCACTGAAATACATCCCCAGCCCTTTTTATTTTAGGGCAGGGTCTCAGTTGCTGATGTTGGCCTTGAACTTATTATTCTACTGCCTCTGTCTCCTGAGCAGCTGGGATTATAGGCTTGCATCTGTGTGCCCAGTTTTCTGGTGTTAGTTTTTTTTTAGATGGACATAATACCTTTAATTTATTTATTTATTTATATGTGGTTCTCAGGATCTACAGGAGAAGAACATGACACTCTGAGGATTGGAAGGTAAATAAAATTTGTGATTTCAAAGGGATTTTCTGGAATTAGTGAAAGTAGTAAATAAACCACATCTAATAAAATGTTGGCATAGCACATTTGAAAGGAACCCTGTTCTATGATTTTTAGCTCCAGAATGTGATGTCAATAAGATACTGCCTTTTCCTGGTTGAGAGATTTGCATCTTCATGCTACCTTATTTCTGAAAGGGTGACACTGATGTAGCTCAGTGGTAGACTAGCTAATCTATGCTTTATTTTACAAGAAAGTTCTGGCTCATCTGCACAGGATATGTTACATTTCTTAACAAACTGTTATCTACAGAAAAAATGCAGTTTCAAAACAATGTTTACAAGACCAACTTAAGTTACCCTGAAGTGAAGACTTTTGTGACCCTGCTATAGACCAGATTCTGGAACTCAGAGAAATAAAAATAATTCTTACTAACCATGAAATCTGCGAGAGTTTATGCTTAAGAATTCAATTAGTAATGGTGAACATGAGCCTAATTAACCTAAAGTTGTCATGGCAGAGTATACTTGGGAGTTTGAAGTTATCCTACTGTCAGTCCAAAGTCAAGAAGTGTACCTGGGCAGGACACTTTGGGATCTTTTTTTTAGGTCTTCAAAAAAAAATGGATTTCAAGAGAGTCATGCTATTTTTTTTCAGAGAGAACACACTTTCTTCTGTCAGAGTGTCACCCTGTTCCTCCTTCACATCACTTCTAAAAAACTCAATGCCTCCCTGAGATGTATTTTAGTATCTTTGACAATACAAACAATAGTGTTTTTTCTTAAGAAATTCACAGGGAAAAGATTGCAAATCAAGGTTCCTGAGAAAAGCTTAACAATTTACACTTAGCCCCTCATTCTAAAGCCACAACTTGTTCAACATACATTCCCTTCACTAACAAAGCCTTCTTTGCCCTACACAGGAATTATGATGAAAATAGGAAACACATAGTTAATACTAATAGCAAATGAGTTGAAGTCCCCACCTATCCTGAGTCAGTGACACCTGGCACAGCAGATCTCTCCTGTCATTTGTAGACAAACAATTTAGCAGGGTGGGAATGTACCTAGAAGTGCTCTGTGGGTCTTTCTAAGGACAAAGGTGATACATAATCTCAGTGAGGTTCTTAGTGCCTTGCCATTGCTGAGGCTGGCTTTGAACTCACTGTCCTCCTGCCTCAGCCTCTCCAGTTGCTAGGATTACAGGCATGCACCCCTGCATGTGGTAGATCCTAAGGGTTTGATCAATGAAAACAGAGGAGCCATAAACCTGTCTTTGTGTCCTTATTTGATTCTGATCTGTATGCAACTTACTGTCACACAAACAGTAGGCCTACTGAATTAGACAGGCACTCAGTGTAGATAGGTGAATTTGTAAGGGTCCTTGAAGCATCTGAGAAAGAGACCACACAAGAGACTGGCTTCATGCAATTGGCAGGAGGGAGTTTATTGAACCAGCATGCTGGGGCTCAAGGCTCACTCAGGAAGGGAGAGCAGCCCAGAGCCCAGAGCAAAGGTCAAGCAGAGCTTAAGTACACTTTTTGGGGAGGGTGGGGGGAGGGGGCGGGCTTTGCTTACATCAGAACAAATCATCATGAGGCACGGGAAAATTGAACAACAACTCTGAGACATGATTAGCACATTCCTTGGTGGGAACAGGTCGGGCGGGGGTGATTGGTCACTCCTAAGCGGGGTACACATTCAAACTGATTGGTTCAGGCCCTCTGACAAACTGCACAGGGCCCTAGGCTAAATGTCCAGTAGGGCCTTGTCTTAACTATCTCAGGAATTTCAGGTTCTGGGTGTATCAGAGGAACTTAAGAATACCTAGTCTTTTACATTTTAATTCAGGCTTTGCAGCTTAGAAACTTTACCCTTTCAAATTGAGTCAGGTTGAATCTAAGAAGCCAATTTTGAGTGAATCTGGGAAGTTAGAGATGGTACCCTGAGGGGTATTATCAGGAACCTGCCCCTGCTCCAACCTGTTGCCAAGGTAACCTGTCCCAGGTTTTCCCCTCCCTACAGGGAGCTATAAGATTGTAAATGTGTCCTTGTCTACTCCATCTTGCCCTTCCCCTTCAGCCCACCTATTTCCCAACTTTAGGCCATCCCACCAAGCCTTTCTGATCCTAGCCAGTCCTCAGGAAGAAGAAAAGGGAGGAAAGGCAGGAGAACAAAGGAAGCCTAGGACATATAAAAAGGGCAGAACACCTTGCTTCTTAGGATACCCAGATACCAGCTATGGCCTCCTTCTCCCTTGTGGGAGAAGTCTGTGTTACCCTTTTCTAAATAAACCCTGCTTCATATGCTTCCCTCAGCATGCTTCTCTAATGTTCAAACTTCAACATGTGGAAAAGTAAGACTTGTCACCAGTAACCAGTGGTATCTCTACCAGGCTCAATTTGGAGGAAGTTCCTGAAGCCCTTTCCAATCTGTCTCTTGGGTGAGAACTGTCCAATCAAGAAACAGTCAGTGATGAGTGGGCAGACTTCCACAGTCTTCTGTTCCTTTTGTTTTTGGAGCCTGCCATTCACTGAATCCATTTCTTTGCTTCCAGGTTTCTGTGCTACACTGAAGCCGAAAAAAAATATATGTATATGGGGAACACTGAGCATACTGAAAGCCAGAAAATGGTAAGTGTGTGTTCTTATTTTGAGACTGGGTAGAGAGGCTGTTTGAAGCCACTGGGACTGGCAATGGTGGCTAGAAACTCCTCATAATTGTCTCCAGAGTCTGGTGGATAGAGGGTCTCTCCTTGGCAGCTTAGCTTTTAGTTTTCTCTGACTAGTATAGTGGAGCTTAGATTAGCATTTTAGACCTCAAGTATTTTGTTCCATAATTGTATGGTGTTTTCAGAGCCTTCCTGAATTCCTATGTGGGCATCTGTGTGCCATTAGCTCAGCATGTCCCCAGAATGTGTGGTGAAGACTGGGATAATCATCAGAAGAGGACCCCAACTTCATTAGTTGTGTTCCTGCATGAGAGACGCTGTGGCTTTTTTAGGGACCCCTGTTCTTGTTCCTCCTAAGTTTTTATTTTTGTTGTTTATATGTTTGTTTACTTTAGACCATGAATTATTCCCATGGGTGTTTATCTATTGACCCACATTCTCAACCTTTTTCTATATATTTATGTAGAGACAAAGTCTCACTGAGTTTCTTAGAACCTCACTAAGTTGCTCAAACTGGTTTTGAACACAACATCCTCATTCCTCCTCAGCTTTCTAAATGTAGACTAAGAAGTATCTCAAATCCAGAATGATTATCTGATAGTTTAGCTATTTATAGGTCTGAGATTAAATCCCAAATTTCCAGTTCCCTTCACATTCTCAAAGGCAGGCTTCTTGCACAACTTGATTGAGAAAAAATAAAATCAAATAGATAGTAAAATTAAAAGGCAGCAGTATCATGGACATCTTATTTAACCACTCCTGAATGTTAATGGATAGATATGTTAATGAGCACCATTAAGGCCTATTCAAATTAAAAAAAAAAAAAAAAAAAAAAAAAAAAAAAACACTTGACTCACTTATGGGAATACCTTCAATCAAATTATTTTTCCTTGGGATGAACCCAGTTGGAAGTCACTGGAAGGAGGATGGGATATATTAAGGACAAACTTGAACCTAGTTGGTAATAAAAATGCCTTTTTCAATACTCATTTTAAATAGATATTAACCAAAGCTTTGCCAAAAACCATATTTAAACTTCGAAACTGACACACACAAAAAATGAGTTCTTCTGCTAACATGCCCTTTCCCACATTTTGGGAGTTGTATTTTTTCTTGCTAAAATAAATCCTACTCTTTTTACTACTACCTTCCCTGAGTGTCCATAGATTTTATTCTTCAAAACTTGGGAGACAAGATCCCAGAGAAAATTGGTTAAATGGAAAATTCAGTTTCATCTCAAAACTTCTGTTTCAACATAATTATGTTTTCCTATATTTTGTTTTAAAGGCATGCTTCATTTGTATTTTTTTTCTCCAAGAACTGGATGACAGTTTTAAAAGATTTTGCTTTATCCTTGTGAGACTTTCACATAAGAAAAAAGCAGGAAAAAATTAGATGACATTAAAAATAATGACTTTTTTCTTAATAAAATAATATAGTCAATGTGTCCCAGTCACCAGGGGCAAAATTGAGACATATGCAGTCAAGGAGAGAAATAAAAAATGTCCAAATGCTTCTGCCCCTTTTAATGCTTTATTCACTCAAATTGCTCAATGCAATTATACTCTATAGGTTCATACTGAAGAAAATAACAATCCTGAATGCTAGGCACTGTAATAGAGATAATCCATTCACAGCAAAAGAAAAAAAATAAAGGTTGATTAATTTACTGCTAAGAAGTATAGATTAATTTTAGACACTGCAAAAGTAACTTAATCATGACAGGCTAGTTACACACATTCCCTCTGTGTACTAAGTTTAAATGTCAGAACAAAATTCTTAAGCCTTAGGCTTTTAGTCCAGCAGATGCACACTCACTCAGACCATGATGACCAGGTCCAGAACCAAGGCAGGTTTCTCCTGGCTTGGAGTGGACAACAGGTTGAGGAGAGAACCTATGGAGAAGTTGTGGCTTTCACCAAAGTTCAGATGAAGTGGTAGAGTTTGAGAGATGAGAAAATCATGCAGAGGATCAGAAGAAAAATGACAAGTGATGGGATGTCAGGTCCTCATCAGGCTCTTCAGCTTGAGTGCATGCTGGTTTCTGCTGGGTAAATCCCTGCTCATTAGCTCTATTATTTATACTAAATTTGGGGGCATTTAATCTTTCTTTCAATTCTTATTAGCTATCATGGGATTTCTCCATGACATCATTTACCCTGGGGTAAGAAACTTCTGGTCTTGTGGTCTCCACTCTGATTTTCTTGTCTGTCTCTCTTATCAGGCCAAGTATAGCCTGCCAGATATTTCACTCTGTTTATCAATTTAAGGGGAAGTAACTTTTTTTAGGCCATACTGGAGGACTCTGTGGGTGTGCCTGGTGCCACTGCATGTTTCAAACTGGAGTTTTTAAAATGGAGTTGTTTAAGTTCAGGGCTAAGGCCATCCTCACAGTCCCAATTAAATACTTTTTAAAAATGTAATGGGACCTTAAATGAGGTTTTTCCCTCCATATATGTAAGACCACTTTATTAAAATGACCTGTAGAAGCATTCCAAACATTTCCAGGAAACATCTGTGTACTAGTGTGGAGGAAAATAAAGATGGGACTGAACTTGATTTAAACTCTAAGAAAGTTTAATCACAAACACAAGAGTACATAGTAAATCTGAACATCAAAAGCCATGTGAGAAACCTGATACATTTAATGAAATTAGTTATCAATGAACTTTTATTTTACTTATTGATATGTGGATCTGAGGATCCAACCCAGTGTCTCACCCATGCTAGGCAAGCATTCTGTTACTGAGCCAAAACTCCAGCCCTAATCTGATACATTTTTATTAACCTGTTTTACATAGACATTAAACAGTAGCCTTAATAGTTTTTCAATATCTGTTTGGATTGAATTAATAACCCAGAAATCAGTGAAGCAAAGAATCTAATTTTATCTCCAACTGTGGTTTCAGATATCATAGTGTCCGAGTTAAGATTCCGCTTTGAAGAACTTAACTGTGTTGTGTTCTCATTCCAACCTCCCATATTTGCCCAGTCCTTAGTTTTAGAACATTCTGAGTTAAGGTGTCCACAGATATCAATGTCTCTTAGCCTATTTAGAAAATATCATTATCTGAGTCTTGTCTTCTAGAGATCAGTTTGAACTATAAGTGTGTAGCATCTATGGGGAGTAGTTCAATGCTGTGAAGCTGGAAGAAATCTTTTGATATTCTTTTCCTAAAAGGATGTTTTTTTTTGGGGGGGTGCATACCAGGAATTAAACTCAGAGGCACTCCACGACTTAGGCTCATCCCCAGCCCTATTTTACATTTTCTTTGGAAAGAGTTGCTTAGTGCTTTACCATTGCTGAGGCTGATTTGAACTCTCCATCCTCTGCCTCAAACTCCCAGGCCCCTGGGATTAGAGGCATTTCCCACCATGCCTGACTGGCATTTCATTTTTTTTTATTAGATACTGTGAATAAAGCTACAATAAAAATGGAATTGCAGTTATTTCTTTGAGAAAATTTTCCAATTCATTTAGATGTATGCCCAGAAATATTATTACTGGATTGTATGGCACTTTTTACCAGATGTATTATTATTATTATTAGTTATTGAGTCACTGTAGATTAACCCATGGGCACTTTTTCACTGTGCTATACACCAACCTGTACCCCTTTTTTGAGACAGCATCTCACTCATTTGGTTACAACCTTGCCAAATTGCTGAGACCGGTCTTGAACTTGAGATTCTCCCTTCTTATACTCCTGAGCCACTGGAGCATAGGCATGTGCAGCCTTGCTTTGCTACCCCAAATTATTATTAGTGGATCATATGTCATTTTTATCTTGAGCTTTGTAAGAACCTTAACACTTTTTTCAAAAAATATATTAATTTTTAAATTTTCACTAATATTTTTACATGTATATGTACACTGGCATAATTGTAATCTTTCAGAAATTTCACCTTACTTGGTTTGGCACTGGGAGATAAACCCAGGAGTGCTAACCACAGAGCCAGATCCCCAGTCCTTTTTGTGTTTTATTTTGAGACAATGTGGAGAAAACAGGAGCCACTTCAATGAAACTAAAAATGTGAATGATCCCAAGAAATCAGTTTTTTCAAACTATAGCATTTATTTCATTTTGAACGTACCTCCTCTTTTCACCTATTTTTCTGGTTTCAACAGCATTAATGAACATATCTGTAGCCTTATGCTATCATATAACTACATATTATCAGGATCAGAAACACAGTATTTTATATAGGCTTTGCTACTGTTTGAGGAGTATCATATATATTAAATAAACATTTTACACAAAAAATAAAAGGAATTTATGTAGTTTCTCTAATTCAAGAGAAATTGTTTTTTGTCCTCATCAATACTATGTAACTTTTTTTTTTGGCATCAGATGTTAGCTTGCATTTTTATAATTTGTTAAGATGTTAAGAGGTTTTAATTTTTGATCATTTCTCCTACCATAAGTGTCATTTTTTATTAAATATTCTTAACTTTTATGTGAGCTCATGAGTTCTCCCACTTCTCTTTATACCTTTTCTTAAAATTATGTTATTATTTAGTTGTGGCTGGACATAGTACCCTTATGTTATTTATTTATTGTTATGTGGTGTTGAGGATGGAACCAAGGAACTCACATGTGCCAGGTGAGTGATCTGCTACTGATCCAGAACTCCAGCCCATCTTTGTACCACTTAATGAAAAAAAGTTTGTTTCTTAATGTTGCCCAATTTATATTGTTTAACATATTTATGTAACTTTTTGAAAATAAATAACTGCTCTGTTTTGTGGTTCTTGAAATTTAATCCAAAGTTGCCATTACACTCATCAACATCCCCAGGCATTTTTTAAAAATCTTATATAGAGACAGGTTGTTGGCAAGTGGCCCAGCTAACCTTGAAATTTTAACCTTTCTGCCTTAGTCTTCCAAATAGATGGCATTAGAGGCAAGTACTATGACATTTTCCATATAAATCCCTTTTATTCATGCTGGAGATTGAATGCAGGGGTAACAGACAAATGAATCATATTCCCAGGATTATTTTATATATTATGTAGTGACAGTGTCTCACTGAGCTTTTTAGTGACGCTTTTTATTGTGGCTGGCATTGAACTCACAATCCTCCTGCCTCAGTCTTCAGAGTTTTGGGATTGCAGGCATGTGCCACCACACCTAGCATAAATTCTTTGTTATAGTAACTTTTGACAGATATATATGTGTTATTGAATCTAGGGGTGGTATACCCTTAAGCCACACCCATATACCCAGGCCATTCAATATTTTATTTTGAGACAGAAACTTCCTCATGGTGGTCATGGCCTTCCTGTGTTGACAAGACTTTCTTTGAACTTTTGGTTCTTCAGCCTCTACCTCCCAAGTCATTGAGATTATTTGTGTAATACCATCCACAACTCTATTTTATTTTTATATTGAAGTATATAATACTCCTGAAAATAAGTTTCTTCTGATATTAAGAAAGCATATAATATAGTTTTCCCCCCCAAATAATTTTTTGTCCCAATGATTTTTTTTTTTTTTTTTTGGAAAGAATGTCATATTTCTATTTCTGCAAAGCACTGCAAACTTTCTCTAAATTTCAAGTTTCTTGTTGTTTGTTTTGTTTTGTTTCATTTTCTTTTTCTTAATAAAGGTTCTATGTTACTTACACACATGTATTTATTCATACTATTATAAGGTATCTATTTCTGTAAGTTCATATTGTACAACAATGTGTGGTAAAATTCATCTGTTTTTCAGTGATGTACTTCAAGTAAATCTAATATGTAGCCTAAGATAAATTTAAAAAAAAAAGTTAAAAAAGTTTAGAGTTCAATGTATACCTATTATTAAATGAGGATATTCGGTACAGGTACATATATATTACTATTATATACAATTAATATTTTATTGCTACATCTCAAATTAATCATATCTCTTTCAATTTAATTTGTCTTCTGGAAGCACGCATACATGACACTCTATGCAGATGTACATTTTTTGTGGTGTGAAAATTTTGCTTTTGCTTAGTATGTTCTGCCCTTTACTCTCCTTTTCATGAAATTGTCATTTCAAAATTATTCATTTTTCTGAATTTTAGACCTTTTATTTTAACTAGTGAAGTCTGTAGATTTTCTTTTTATCCTCAGCTTTAGGTGCATCCCACTATATAAATTTTAATGTTGTGTAATTGACCTCTAATATTCTGTAAAATTTACCCCCAATTCTGAGCACTCTGGACTATTGATGTCTGAATGAAAAAAAATCTCAAAATTATTCATGCAAAAAGCTGGAAATGGATGGATCAGAATGTAAGACTGGTGGATGCTAAGTATGTAGGTGACATTATTTTTTTTTTAAGTATTGGTGGAGGGGTTGGGCTCAGCTCCAGATTTCTGACCTATCACATAAGAGGCCCTGTGTTTGATCATCAGCACCACATAAAAATAAATAAAATAAAGATATTGTGTCCAAATACAACTGAAACTAAACACATTAAAAAAATTGTGGAATATATGGGGGTAGGGAGAAAAAGATCAATGAAAAAAAATCTTGAGCAGCAGAAGGGTTCAGATGCAACAAGTCTACAATGGCATCATGAGGTTACATGGGTAGTGTTCTTGGAAGCAGAAATAAAATTTGGGAAGAAAGAAAAAGGTAACTGTTGCACTATTTCCAAGTGAGAGAGCCAGTTGTGTGGGTTCTCTTTTTAACACTTCCCATCTAGAAGTGGAATTGTCAGTTCATAAGGTGTGCCTCAGTAAGTAGTAGAACACCATATTGAATGTACCTTTACACTTTTTCAAGGCTACAGGCTCTCTTTTACAATTGCAGTCGCATTACATCCTTGTACTTTTTAGTTATTCATTCATTCATTCAATTATTTATTTGATTATTTACTCACTTTTTCTTGTCATTGTTTTTACATTATTAGTGATTATATAATGGCATAAATATCCCAAATGTTAACTTCTCTAATATTGGTTTATGTGTTTATGTATATACTTATTATTTGAACAATTTCCCCCTTGCCAAACCTGATTTATATTAGATCTTAATCTTGTTTTATAAATACTTGATAAAAACATTATTTTAAACAGCTTAAGGATCTATCTCCTGAGCATAATTCCAATCACAAACTAAAGTGGGCATCTGGGTCAATTAAAAGATGTGTCAAATCTTTTCTTTGTTCCTATTTACACCTTAAAATAGGACTCCTCTCCCACTTGTATATGTTTGAGAACATACTAATTTCTGAATGCAGCATTTAATAAATATTGATGAGTTTTCATCAACAAATCCACTATTGTTTTTAAATTGTTTAAATCCTTGATCCTGAAAATTTCACTGATTACCCCCACACCTCTCTCTCTCTCTCTCTCTCTCTCTCTCTCTTTCTTTCTCTCTCTCTCTCTCTCTCTCTCTCTCTCTCTCTCTCTCTCTCTCTCTCTCTTTCATATTACAGATTGAACCCAGGGATGCTTTTCTGCTAAGAAACATCCTCAGCCCTTTATCAAATATTTTATATAGAAAAAAGGTTTTGTGAAGTTTCTTAGAGCCTCACTAAGTTGCTGAGGATGGCTGGCTTTGAACTAGTGATCTTTCACCCACAACCTCAGAAGACTCCAGAATTATAGGCATGCACCACTGCACACAGCTTTTGATACTCTCTTTAAAATAATCTGTCACAACTCTAATAATTGAAATTGCATTTACATCACTCTGTTCTAATGCAGTAATATATTACCATCTAAAATATTTTTTGAATAAATTTATTAGATGACTACCATTTTATTCCCAGATTTTATTCTGTTACCTCTTTAGGATTGATAAATGGTCTTATTTCTCTTCTTTCTTCTTCTTAGATATGTGTGGTCTCTTGTTATCAAATGCATCTATGATAAGTGTGTTGAAAATTATGATTCTAAACCTATCATGAATCCCAACATTTCCAAGAGTATTGAGAGTAGAAAAAGAAGAATATTCATAACTAATGAATCACTTTCAGTGGAAGCATAGTACCAGTGTCCAAGGTGGAATGTAATCAAGATGCTTCAGTGATAAGGTGGAGTCAGAACACTACCCTAGGGATTTGGGGACCTCTAAAGCACCATGTCCATATCAGAATCTTTTATTCACCTTTTAAATACAGTTATTGCTGCTTGCATAAAAAATAAAACACTATGTATAAGAAAGGTGAATGAGAATTAAATCCTGTGGAGGCACCAAGGTTGATCTTTAATTCTAGTGGATAATTAGTAAAATAAGAAAAACCTTGCAATAGCCTCCATCTTTCCCAACTACGTGGAATAGAACATTTAGATGTACTGAACTGAAGTGACAAAAATGCATTTCATGGAGGTGGTACCAAAGAAATTTTAATGGCAGAATCCTGGAAATGTTAGATAAAAATATACACATACATATACAGTTATACAGAGAAAAAGATAAATGATAAGCTCATAAATGCAAGAGTAAATTCAGTGTACATGAGTTGTATGTACAAGGTAATGATAACAGCATGAGTTATATGTACAAGGTAATGATAACACCTAAAAGATGAAGAAAGTAGAAATTGAGGTGATACAGAACTCTATAATTGAGGGGAATAATAATAAAAAATTAATAAAAAATAGATACTGTTATATCACTTTGGGTATGCCTCTTTCCTCTGCTGTTCTTCTGAATTTGGTTCTCTCAAATAAGCTTAGGTGGGTAAAGTGCTTTCTGAATTTTTGTTTTCTTTTGTTTTCAGGATTTTGTCAGCTAAGTCTTGTAATGCCCAGTCCTGAACTCACTTTTGTTGCTTTTTTACAGTTTATTCTCATCTGCAGAGGCACAAACCCACTTCACTCACTTTGTTCAATAAACTGACTTTTTTCTATCTTTGCAAACAGTGTTTGAAATAGTCAGTCTATAGGAGGGTCTTCCATATCGTATAATATGGTTCTCAGACCCTGTGGGAATTGAGGGTAGTTCCCTACTGTTTTACTATCATCTTCCCTGTGAGAAGGTTTATCTATCTTTTGTATTCCACCAACTCAGAAGAGAAGTATTTTTGGTCATAAGCTAAAGAACACTAGAAGCTATAAGATTTGAGAAAATGCAAGTAATAACTGTCTCTTAGACTATTATAGGAAGTATGGCTATTTCATCAATTTGATAAAAATTTATATACTCAGTCATTCACACTGTGAAAGTCTTGTATTTAAATAATCCATAATTGTAAGAAATAATTTCTGGTTATTTCATTCCAATAAGTGACTTAATTTTTTAGCCATATTAAAATCAGAAATTACTGAAAATTAAATCTATGTATTCAAATTTCCACGATAATAATGTGATCAGAATTAAGTAGGAATTAAGAGAACATTGAACAAATTTGCTATAAAACATGATTGAAACTTCCCTGCCTTTCCCTGTAAGAAACAGGTTGATAAAGCAATGTTAAGTTTCTGAATAGTATTTAAGTTTATTTGTGATTCATTTTTTAATACTAGTTTCCAGTGGTGAGGATATAGCTCAGTTGGTAGAGTGCTTGCCTTGCATGCATAAGGCCCTGGGTTCAATCTCCTATCACACACAAGAGAGAGAGAGAGAGAGAGAGAGAGAGAGAGAGAGAGAGAGAGAGAGAGAGAAAGAAATACATGTTTGTTTGTGATGTAACTTATTGGTGTTCTTTGCTAAACCATTCTCTTCATGTTAGATACTCACATGTTCTCTTTTGCTTTTAGTTACTTCTGATAACTTCTGCCTTGACTATTATTTTCTTATGAACCTAATAAAGATTCATTTTATTATTTGGAACTAAAAAAACTGATTTTCACAGAAGGAGGTTTTCTACTGTTATATATATACTCTGATCATTCTAGTTCTATATTCTGGAGATTGGCTGTTTTACTTCCAGCTTTTTAACGTACTCAATTTAAATTTGATCAATTTGTTGGCTAGTTTCCTATCATTTGTTTCATCAAGTGAATGTAGTTTGATCAATTTTATGGTCCCATTCTCTACTTTTCTACCTCATTGATATTGGTTTCTTCAAAGTTTCCCATCAAAGTCTCTGATTGGTGGTGGGGATAACTAGAAACTAAACTCAGGGCTACTGGAGTAGTGAGCCTCATACCCAGACCTATTTTGTATTTGATTCAGTGGCAGGGCCTCACAGATTTGCTTAGTGCCTTGTTGCTGAGGATAGCTTTGAAGTTGAAATCCTCCATCCTCAGTCTCCAGAGCTACTGGGATTCTAGGCTTACGCCTCCTTACCCAGCTAGATCTTGCATGTCTTAATTTGATGTCATTTTAAACTTGCAAATACAACTATGTTGCACTTACAGAAATATATTTCCATTCATTATGCAATTATTATTGTGGTAGCAAAATTTTTTTTTGGGGGGGTAATGTTTCTCTGTAATTTTTCTGTTGTACTTACTAAATTAAATATATATCATGTTAATGTCATGTTATTGACAGTGTTTTACAACATTTAATATTTTTGTAGCTATGTAGTAACTAAAAATGAATAAGCTCATATTTCTTCAATCTTATATGACCCCAATGTAGCTAGTTTCAGACACACTTTTTACTGTTTCTACTCAAATTTGTCATTTTATGATGAGTAGGCCAATGACAAAATTTAGTTTCATTCAAAAAATAAATATTTAATTGTATTTATTCAGGTTATCATCACATCTGATAAGCCTATAAAGAAAATAGTAGTGTGACTACTTCATAGGTGATTGTGAGTTGTTTTAGTAATTAATATGTTACCACAATGTGTCCATTAGAAACAGCTCATAATTTACCTAGTGAACATTCTTTAAAATATGATATTTTGAGAGACCTTTAGCATGGCAGCATGAAGATATTCATGAAAGGTTAGCCCAGCAGAACTAGTGAACAGGAAAAAAAATTCCAAGTATTTATAATTGCTGGTCCAGAAAAGTAGCTCAAGAAAATAGACAAGTAAAGGTACAAACAAAAGTATAAAAGGCAATAGAAATACACATTTTTCTACTTTCTTAATGGATATTGAAAGCAACATATGAAATTGCATATTTAGAATATATGTCCTTAGTTCCTCAAAAACCCTAACCTGAAAAATAAAAATAAAAACAAAAACAAACAAAAAACCTCTCGCTATGTGGTAAGCATTCTTAGTATTCTTCTTTATATTGTTTGACACATATTTTGAGGTTTCTAAAGGGAAACATGTAAAAAATAGAGAGTGTCTTCAGACTGAAGTGTTTAACATTTTTTTTTTTCATCACCCATACACATACATTTGGCTTGGTACAAAAATCCTTGTTTAATTCTACTAATTTGCACTTTTTTTTGGAGTGCAACCAAAAGTTCCAGATGTGTATCTTCTAGTCTAGCATGTACTTAGTGCCACATTAGTTATTCACCAATGAAATCAGTCCTCAAAAAGCACTGATTAATTAATTAATTAATTTTTAATTTTACTGTGGAATTGACTTAAGTAAATGTGTGACTCTTTATTTTATTCTTCTTATTTTTGTTCTTCTTTGTACTGGGGATAAAATCTAGCAGTGCTTTATAATTGAGCAAAATCATCTCTGCCTAAGTTGCCCAATTAGTTTTGTACTTTCATTAGTATCAGGAATTAAACCCAGAGGAACTTAACCTCTGAGTTACTTGAAAAACTTTTTTTTAGTTAAATCTCTGAGGTTGCCTTTAACCTTGAGAATTACCTGCTTTTTCCTTATGAGCTACTGGTATTACAGAAGTTCACCATCATAACAAGGAATCTTGTACTTATTTGGTTGGCCTCACCATCACAACTTACTAAAATTATAGATGTACACCATCATGCCTGATTCTTGCTGAGTAAATTTGAGGTACTGGGTTCAATTCTAAGCATCACATATACATAAATAAATAAAAATTAAAAGTCCATCCACAACAAGACACATACTTCACATTTGTTTATTATTTTATTACTAAATTAATATTTGTTAATAAAACTGGTTATTAAACCCATAATATTATAATTAGGCTTTATGAAACTGGATAATGAACTAAAAGTAATGTATATGTCCTGGTCTCAGGAGATTACAGTTCATCAGTTATTTACAATATATATCATGTTCCTTTGATTTGCAACTGTTAGTTATCTCCTTCAAATAGAAATTAAAGTAGAGGTTAAAAAACTTGTAGGCCATATTTGTTTCAACTAAGTGCTAATTTTGTAATTTAAAAAAACCTATTAGATAATTAATTCATTTTTAGTAAATTTCAGATATTAGTTATTTTAAGGGTTTTGGTGATTGACCCCACTGACACTTTATGAATGAGTCACAGCCTGAGAATTTCAATTTTAAGACATGGTCTCTCTATGTTGCATAGGACCTCACTAAGTTGTTGAAGTTGGACTCCAACTTGCAATCCTCCTGACTCAAACTTCAACATTTTTGTGATTACAGTAGTGCTCCACTGCCCCCTAAAGTTATTAGATTTTAAGAGAGCACAATTGGAAATAGAATGACCTTGCTTGGTTTGTTTTGTATTCATAATCCTCTTACCACAGCCTCCAAAATTGCCAGTTTTACCAATGTATGATAAATTGTGTAATTTGCGTCTTTGTGAGTTACTCATATAACTTATGTGTAAATAACATGTCAGGAAACTTTATGCTCAGGATCTTATTTCTCAGGTTTCATTTTGTCTTTTAGTAAATGCCTTGTGACTCCTTTTTCATAAATCTGACTGTCCCTATGCATAGTTTCTTCTGTCTGAAAACATGGCTATGAGTTATAGATGATTTTTGTTTGTTTTAATGCAGACTTGTTCCTTGCTATGTTAGAGTAAGACCCATGACATATGAAAGAGCATAGGTAAGAGAGATTGCCGACACTGAAGTAGAGCAAAAGTAGGAGTGAGGAAGCTGAGGAGCCCAGAGAACTGAGGATTGTGTGAGACGGAGCACACTAATCAGCAGGGAGATCAAGTTTATATTCTACAAAAAATAAATAGGCAATACAAGAAAGCATATATGTGAAGTATTAGAAAATATTAGTTAATCATGTGAAATTTTTATTCACTCATAAAACAGCAACAACAATCAATAGAGTATTAGTAGAATGTTAATTAGAACATAATAAATGTTCACTTTTGCAATAAGAAATATAATACAGTTGACAATTGGCATTATATATTTTTTTCAAAAAGAGATAAGTAGACAGATAAAGCAAGACATGCCTGTAATCCCAGGACTGAGGGCTGAGGCAGGAGGATTATAAATTAGAGGCCAGCTTAATACACTTAGGAAAACTCTCTGCCAAAATAAATCAAAAAGACTAGGGATGTAGTTCAGTGGTAAATGACCCCAGGGTGCCATCTGTGTCCAAAAATACAAAACAGAGAGAATGAGAGAAAGATAGAGAGTGAGGGGCTAAGAGAGAGACAAAGAGAGACAGAAAGAAAGGGAGAGAGAGAGAGAGAGAGAGAGAGAGAGAGAGAGAGAGAGAGAGGCAACCAAGATTAAAAATATACATTTTACATGGGTTGTGGCAAAACAGTCAAACACCTGCCATGCTTGTGCAAGATCTTGGGTTTGATCTCCATTGGTGCATGCACACACACACTCACAAAAAATGAATATTAATTCATATAAGAATATTAAAAACTTGACAACTTTACAATAGTGGTTGATGTATACACATAGTTTTCTTATATACTTATTACAAATTATAAAGTATAAATGAAAATGTAAAAAGTCACAGTATATTCACATAAATGTAAGTGGATCTCACAATGAAAACTCAGCGTTTTTTTTTAACAGTAATAAGTTACATTTTTATTTCCCTATTTTACAGGCTTTAATTTTAGTTGCTTTATGAATTCCATAAATTATTTATCTTTTCATTCCTAGAAAGCACATGTGAACTTAAAATTAACTTTATAAATATTTTCAGGGTGTAGTTCTTTATCATTTAGTATATTCACATGTTTACCATCCCCAGCATTTAGTTTTAGAAACTATTTTAGATGAAAAGAAATTAGTGCCCACTACCAGTTTTTCCTTTTTTATTTTTCACATAGCTCTAGGCAATGACTTATATGTGTTTTGGATTCATGAATTTACTTGTGCAAAAAAATTAAATATAATATTAATTGTAAATCACATTATAGTTTCTCTCCTTACTTTCCATTAGCTTAAAGTTTCCATGTACACATTCATTGTAACATTTAGTGCTCTCATGAATCCTACTTGCTCAATATGGCTGGGATAATAACTCAGAGGTAGTGTGCTTTCCTAGCCTGTGTGAGGCCCAGAGTTCAATTTCTAGCAACACAAATATAACTTTCCTGAGTAATAGTCTACTGTGAAAATTTACATGTTTCCATTTATCTATTTACCTTGCATTGATTTTACATATTGGTTCTTATGAATAGTTCAGTAATAAATATTCCTATATGAATGACAGTCTCAATACATTTCCAGTTACTTTTGGTATATTTCAGAAATAAATGCTTCTTCATCTATTAATTCTTTATTTTACCAAGAAACCATCAATGTAATTTTACTTTTGTATCAGAGAGGCATGGAATTTTCAATATTCTGCATATTTACATTTTTTTCTTTTCCATGTTGTTTTATTTTAGGGTATTATTGCAAATATTTATAATTTTTGTTTGCATAATATAAAACAGTTGCTTTGGATAGGCAAAAGGAATAAAAGAATGATGTCAAAAATAAACACATAGTTGTTCATTCAAAGGTATAACAAAGACATATTAGAACTGTGGTAGCAGTTCTATGTACTCTGTACTATATACTATGTACTATGAAGTCATCTAGATTTTAGGAATTATCATTGACTTAACAGCTTAAAAATTTGGGGGTCTCTGGCATGTATAACATTTTTAATGGTTTATTCCCTTATTGTTGGGTAATTATGAAGGGTGCATTTTGGCACTGGAGTATGAGAGCCTAAAAAGGTAATTATTTGGGCCCTGGGCTCAATCAGCCTCTCAATAAGGAGGAATGACTACCCTCTAGCCAAGGCTAAAAACTTGGAAAGGATAGTTCTTTGAAAACAAAAAGGAAAACTTAATAATTATGTCTTCATTTCATGTTGAGGTTACTTTTTGTACAGAAGTTTTTTCAAGTCCAATTTCTTATTTCTTATTTTTACTTTGGAAGCATAATGAAGACTCCACAGCTTAATCTGATTTATAAATATGTGATTGTTTTCTTCTAAATGTTTATAGTTTTAATTACTATATTTTAGTGTAAAAGACATTTTATGTTAAATATTGTACATAATCTCATGTAAAATCCAATAACATTACTTAAAACATAAGCATGCATTTATATCAATCTACATTAAACAAGAGACTACTTATTTTCCAGTTAATTTTTCTGACACAATTGCCAAAATTAAATTGACCAGAGCTATGGAGTTTACTTATAGATTTCTAGTTTTCTTCCATTGTTGTGTTGTTCAATCTTATTTGTATATATACTACCTGAATATTCAAATAATTATAATGATTAAGGTAATAGGGTATGTCAATGTCAGTAAAATATAATATGTAATGACAGAACATTTTTACTTAATTTTATGAGACATTAACAAGATCAACTAGTGAAAAAAATTGAAGCACAACATTTTTAGAAAAAAAAAACACTTTTTTTTTTTACCTTGGATTGAACCAGAGGCACTTCACCATTAATCCACATCACCATACATTTTCATATTTATTTAGAGACAGAACCCCTCAAAGTTGCTTAGAGCCTCACTAAGTTGGTGATGCTAACTTTGAATTTATTATTTTTCTACCTCTACCTCTTGAGCCAATGAGATTTTAGATATGTGCCACCATGTTTTGTTAGTTTTTGTGTTTTATAAAGATGAAATATTGTTAACTTGCATTATTTAAAATCATTCTTACTTATTAACATAAGTGTTAATGATCAGAATTATCAAAGCAGAGAATCAAGGTGCTGCTTGTGAGGATGATAGGTAACCCTCTGAAGTTCACCAGCCATCAGCTAACTTTTTCTACCAGAAAAACCCAGATAAGCCCAGCTTGAATTAATAAAGCAGCCCAATCAAAATCTAATAAGCTTTAGAGTGAATCATTCACCATTTATAATTGGAAACCAAGATTCTATCACATACTTGGAGAAAATTCTGTGGAAAACAGCAGTTGCCTTATTGGTACTGTTTTCCTTTTTCCCTAAGTTAAGTCTGGACCATTATTGAGGTGCTATTAGCTTATGCAGATATGTATACATCAGATTGATGCAAAAACTGTCACAATACCTCATACAAACTGAGGAAACAATATCACAGCCTAGGTAGGCAGTAGGTCAAAGGCTAAGTTACAAAATAAGATGTTTGTCTTTAATATATTTAAGTTTTAGAGTCAAGGCTGTGAAAAGATATACCAAAATGAGACATCCAACTCTTGGAACTCTGTTATGCTATCTGACATCTGAAATGGGAATGAGTCTATGTCCAGCATCAAATAGAAAAAAAAAATCATTATCTTTTATACCTTGTCTTTTGGTCTTCCTTCTCTTTCTGAGGGAAGTGCCTCTACTGCTGTTTGGTTTTGTGGAAAAGCATTTATTAGAAAGTGTATTCTCATATCTCTTGTATGGAATGTAGGGGTCCAGGCCCTTTGACTCCCCAAGGACAGGGAAGCCATATTCTCAAAATGGAATGTGATCATTATGAATTAAGTTGTGCTAGAGCATTAAAATTGAGGGAGTTGTGAGGATGGAGTTCTAAATACATATATATTCTTTATCAGTAATTTTATATTTGTCTCATAATAAGAATACTCTAGATACATTCAGTTTTGTGATTAAAATAAATTTCAACTATGTCTTTTTTTATTTTATATACTAAAATAGTTAAATCTACACCTATGCCTAACATATTATTTGTAGTTGGAGATTAGGGGAGTGCTTCCCAGTTGAGAGCTCTAACTGTCTTTTTAGAAATTAGATCAAGAGACTTTAATAAAAAATTATTGCCCTTTATATAGTTTTCAGTAATTAACTATATGTATGCATTTAATTCATACATTGATATTATCCTATATAAAAGGCTTAATGTAAATATCCTATTGCCAGGCTAGACTCCATAACTTTTGGATAAACTTGCCTTTTAAAAAAGCTGCTGTCTGTACTCAATTATAATCACCTTTAAAAAATGAAGTAAATGCACACAAGAACATGCCTATCTTGACTCATTCTGGCCTCATTAATTCCTGGAGGTGATGCCATCTACTGTTATTAGATAGTAGGCTTAGTGGATTCAGACTAGGAGAGAAGCAGTTTCCAATCAGGTGCTCTTGGATGATAATTGATTAATCCAAATTATGATAAGTACAAAAGCTATGACTTACACTACCTGATCGAGTTTTAATTTCTGGAGCTTGTCATTCTTTCAGATTCATTTCTAGGATTTCTTCACAGTGCTCAGGAGACTGAAGTTCTGCTTCCACCTAGATAATAAAAAAATCTATTTGGAAAATGCAAGTCACCCTGAAAGCCAGGCAATAGTTACTGTGCAGGGTATTGAGACCGTATGTGTACACTGGAAAGGCAGAAACACTCTGAAATATTGTGTGGAGATTATCTGGAGAGTAGTTGGATGCCCTGAACCTGAAATAAATCTCCTGAGACATCCTTCACTTAAGTCTCTTTTTTTTTTCTTTGACTATTGGCAAAGAAAAAATAATGGGCATGCAGTCAATTCTTTTACTTACTCATTTTAACTCCTTGAATTTATATCCAGAATTAATTTAACCATGTTATATGTTATTTCTGTTTTAAATAGTTCAAGGGGTTTACATCATTTTCACAAGTGACTTTTTTAAACTTACATTTTCACCAACAGAGTGCAAGGGTTTTCTTTTTTTCCATATCCATAGCTTCTTGACTCTTTGTTTGGTATTAGATTATTGACAAAACTATCCTCTTTTTTTGGGGGGTAGGCACTTGGGATTTAACTCAGACGCACATCCCCAGCCCTATTTTGTATTTTATTTAGAGACAGCATCTAACTGAGTTGCTTAGTGCCTCACTTTTTCTGAGTCTGGGCATTGAACTCGAGGCCCTCCTGCCTCAACTTTCCAAGCTGCCAGTGTTACAGGCATACGCAACTGTGACTGGTGATGAAAGCTACTCTAACACCTGTGTTCAGTATACAATTGTCCACTATTTGACTTGTTTATCAAATATGTCAGGGAAGATTGTGGAATCCAGTTTGTCAAGTATCCACAGAGAGAGTGTGTGGAAACCTTTTCTGGGAATTAACAAATATATGTGCTTTATAACCCCTTATCTGAACTACTGCTTGGAATTTTAGAAGCCCATTTAGTTGCTTGCAAATCAATAGTAAACAAATATTTTGTTATCTAGGGGAGATTTGCCTATGATCAGTAAGCTTCATTCCCAGAACTTGAGCATATGGAATGGCTTTTTATTTGGGGTCCTCTCCCTAAGTCTCCTACTTTTCTTTCTCTAGAGTGTTTTCTTATATGTGAGGTAACTGGTTTCTTCTATTGAATGGAAGATGTTGAGATATTACATCAGTCAATAAAGAAAAATTTTCCTGCTGGGAAAAATTGGCTGTCATGGAATTTTTAGAGGGGCAAGCTGAAAACTGGAGCTCTTTGTGTGCTGAACACCCATAAATGCATAAACCAAGTTATTTGTGATTTAACTTCTCTGTCCCAATCCCAGGGTCTTAAGCCCATGGAAGCCCTTGGAAGAACATAGATAACTATTATTTTTTTCTGTATTCTTAGTGGTATTAATGTGAGGATCCTTCTTCAGCACAAGCAAAATTAAGAACTAAAGCACAGAAAACAGTTTAGAGGTAGGGTGTTATATATATGGTCCCAATCTTCCTCTTCTTGGGGTTTCACTAGCTGGTGGTAATTCTCTTCCAATTATGTAGCACATTGCCTAAGGCTGGACTGAGATTCCAGCCTACCCTAGCTTTTTAGTATCATGAAAGGGTAGACAGTTTCCGAGTTGTACAGTTTATATAAATCTTTCAGCTCATTTTTTTACTTTGCCTAAGAGGAACTTGAAATATAATATTTCCATTTAATGTATTCATTAATGGAAAGTGAGTCAGGAGCTACTACTTATTTATATTCCCAACATTGCCCTCACTTAATGTATGCCTTTTATCATTGGGCTATTATTGTAATTGTGTGTTTTGCAGATTGTACACAAACTACACCAGTGAATTCTGCCCCCAAGTCGATCTTTCTCCAGGTTGGCCATGTCAACCATTCACATGTGATGTTGTTCTTGAGGTGTTTAGATTTATGTTGACCTTTCAATTCCTATTAAGTATACATAAAGTTTTACATACATATACATTCACCTATGGATTTTGTTTTTTATTATTGTAAAATAAGTTGTTCTTTAAATTCAGAATTTTCAGGTTGCTGGTTTCAAATATAACATATAACCTCCAGATGAATTTTAGAATTTTTTCTCTGGTCACTTCTCTCATTAAAAGTAAAATATGCTAATATTTTAATGAAGTGATATTGTAGATTTAGGGGAAATTTTACATCTTGGTAATGATGAGTTTTTTCATGTACACAATGATGTGTATAATAAAGTCTTTTATGTTCTTTTGTATATTTTTATTTTCTCAAATGCTACATATTTTTATACATGCATGAATGCAAAGTAACACATGTATGTGACATCTACGTAAAATTATGTGATGACTCACATATTTGTCAAACTGGATGTATTATGATAAAAATGGGTTTTGAAAATCATTTTCTCACTGTATTCCCTTTGCCTTTCTAACACTATTCTTGTTATATCTTTCTCAATGTACATTGCCTTTTCTCCATGTCCTGGATTTCAGCTGTTTGTACCAATAGGGCCATATCCTTATATGTTATCATGGTTCAGATGTGCAGTAATTTTAATAAGCATATGCTTCTGCTGGGGAATAGACATATATTTTCAATACCCCTTTCCTAAAAGAAATAACAATTTTTACTCTGTCTTTAGTTCCTTAGAATTTACTTGCTCCATGTTTTTACTTATACTATTTAATTTTTGTGCCACAGATATGATTTTAATTGCCATTTTCAAATTTCTAAAGCTATTGAGCTATTTTTTATTTATTGAACAGTATGTTTCCTTTTAAAAGGTGGCTATTGATCTCTTCCCTTCCTTTTATTGGCACCGAGCATTGAATTCAGAGGCACTTAACCCCTGAACAACATCCTAGATTTTTAAAAATATTTTCTTTTGATACATGTTCTCACTTGATTGCTTAGGCCCTTACTAAACTTCTGAGACTGGTTTTGGACTCAAAATTCTCTTTCCTGAGTATCCTGAGCTGCTGGGGAGTATAAAAATCTGCCACCAATCATAGCTCTTACTTTCTCTATTTTGGAGTCTCTGTGTTTGATATTCTTTCTATTTTTATTTACTATTTTGGTGCCCAGTTTTAAAATCAGGGATTCTTAACTACTGTGCAACATCCCCTAATATTTTTATTTTATTTTTTTAAGTTTTAGACAGGGTCTCTAATTTGCTTATGGGCTTGGATGTGTTGCTAAGGCTTGGGATCCTCTTTCCCTAGCTTCTGTTACTCCTTTTTTATATGTGAGGCATACATTTTGTCATATGTGAGGCAATTAGTTTTTTCCCCAATTTGTTACTTCAGTTTGTACCAATTAATGGTATCATATTATAAATATGATTTGCATTTAAGTATTTTCCTGTTTTGTTATACAGGTATCATTTAGGGGCTGGGGATGTGGCTCAAGCCATAGCGTGCTCACCTGGCATCCGCGGGGTGCTTGGTTTGATCCTCAGCACCACATAAAAAAAATAAAATAAAGATGTTTTTTCCTCCAAAAACTGAAAAATAAATATTAAAAAATTCTCTCTCTGTCTCTCTCTCAAAAAAAAAATAAATAAAGGTATCATTTAACTTTGAAAATAAACAACCATATTTCTGTCTCTTAATGTTATTATTATTTAATATTCTTCATGATTAAAAAAGGTGTGTCATACCACTCAGACACATTCACAGCCATTTCTAAAGTTTATTTTGAGTAAGCATCTCACTAAGATGCTTAAGCTTATCCTAATTTTGCAATATTTCTTTTTCTTCCAAATAGCTGGTATTACAATCACCAACCATTATGTACACTCTATAAATTTCTTTCTTGTAAAAACTATGGCATATCTTATATTTTTTTCTTTTATATTAAGGTATATTTTACCAGTGAATGATTTATTAACTAATACCAGGAAATGATACAATGGCATTTTTATTATGCAGATACTGCATTGTTTAAGCATATTTTTTTGGAAAGTTTATCTTTTTTTTTTCTTTATGATAGTTCTGTTTCTGTGTTATATCATTGTCTAAATGGCCAGAGTCTTCTGAAGTATTCTGTCTTTAGTTCCACAGGGCTAATAACTCACCTCATCATGATATCTATATTGATTGCTATAATGTTAAATCCAATAGTCATATGTAGCACAATGTTTTCATTAATGATGGACTTTATGTACTCTAATGGCTAAATTATAACCTAGGTGTGTAGTGGTTTATACCATGTAGAATTAAGTAAGTACCCTGCATCATTAGTAAAATAACAGAATCACCTTATGGTGCATTTTCTATAATGTATCCACATAATTAAATGTATCTTATTGAATGGTTGACATCACTACCATTTGTGAAAGCCACCTATTTGAACTCTCATTAAAATTTGTATGAAATTAAATACTATGTCATTAATCATATGGTTTATGTGTTATGTATTTCTTCATTTTTATTTCAGGAACCATTGACATTAAGGGATGTGGTCATTGAATTTTCGAAAGAGGAATGGAAATTCCTGGACCCTTCTCAGCAGACTTTATATGGAGATGTGATGTTAGAGATCTGTAAAAACCTACTCTTTATTGGTGAGCCTAAATTTCATTCAGAATTTTTAATTAAAAACCAATATTTATTTTTTTAACTTTATAGAGTATCTTATGGTAGCTTCTATTCTGCATTAAAAAGTTTGCTTCTTGTTTTTAGTACAAAGATTGGGCATTTGTTTATGTAGAAAAGAAAATGTTAAAGATTTTTTTCTTTTTAGGTGTAACTTATCTTTTCTAAGTATTGATTACAATGTAGAGAATGAAAATGGTTTCAAAGTATTTTAGTGTTTTTGTCTAGAAAAAAATGTTTGAGAAAATAATTTTGTAGACTCTTATAGGATATTTTCTCTTTCATTTTTTCCTAATGAGGGTAACATTAAAAAGACTTCTTTAGTTACCAAGAAAATAACAAAACGTGACATATTCCATCAAAAAAAAAATATTGATGTCTCTATGTAATCTTTGGTCACCACTTGGTCTCCAATGAAATAACCTTGGGATTTGAAGAGAAAAGTGACAGTAGACATATCAAATTAGGTAGAAATCAATGAAGCAAAGAATACAGATAAGAGGTCCAAAATTAAAGAGGAATTCACATTTTAAAATGTTAATTGATAAGCTAAAATCTGACAAAGTGTTTTTTCAAACCTTGGTTTGTTTCAGTTGCAATCATTAAAGAGCATTTCATACACTCTGTTTACCATGCATATCAATTATTTAAGCTCCTTCTTGTTCTTCAGTGATCTCCCTACATTTCAATTAACAAAATATTGTAGGAAAATCAAAAGAACAGGGGCTGGGCATGTGGCTCAAGTGGTAGCTCGGTTTCCTGGCAGGCATGCAGCCTGGGTTCGATCCTCAGCACCACATACAAACAAAGATGTTGTGTCCACCAAAAAAAAAATATTAAAATTCTCTCTGTCTCTGTCTCTGTCTCTCTCTCTCTCTCTCTCTCTCTCTCTCTCCCCACACACACACACACACACTCTCTCTCTTTTTAAAAAAAAAGAAAATCAAAAGAATACACAGATAAGTGACAGGAAATGTGGCGTAGTGACAGAGAGGCCAAACTGCCAAGCTTTGTTTATATCAACAGGTTAATTTAGGTCATTGGCATCACCAGTACATACTGTTCACTTTATTACTAGGCAGATTACAAACTTAGCAACATTATGCAGCTTATTTATCAGTTATATACTAAGTTGCAATGTGAAGTGTTAGGAGTTTGTGTAGCTCTCAAGAAAGTCTATTGTATAAACTTACTGTTTTATGGACAGATTTAGACTCAGTGAACCATTGTGCTTGTCTAAAAAGAGAGTTTCTTTATTCCAAGGAGTTGTGTGCCAGAGATTATGTTTCAGGCTGATAATACTCTGGTGCAGAGCCTTTTCAAGCAGGGCACTGTCATAGCAGATTTACATTACACATGTATTTAATTGCTTGACTGGTTCCTAGGGAAAATTGCAGGGCATTCTAAGGCGGGGAAACAAAGTCTTGTCACCCCTACAAATTATTCCACAATGACTATGCATAACCTGGCATTTATTTGCATTTGGAGGCTCCCTAGAAAATCTGCTCATTTCCAAATATCTCTAGGCAAACCATTGTAAGATTAATATTACAGGAGAGTTTCTTTAATATAATATAAATATTTATTCATTCAAATTTTTCTCATCAGAACTTTATATGAATGCTTATATTGAATGTTCTGTAAAGTTTTTCTGCCATGTAATGAATAGCAGTATTTCACAATACCTGCTCCTAGTGGTTCTGTAAGTATAGCTAGCTGATCAATGTGGTTTAAAGAAGAATTTTCAGGGCTGGGGCTGTAGTTTAGTGGCAGAGGGCTGGCCTCACACATGTGAGGTATTATGTTTTATCTTTAGCACTACATAAAAATAAATGGATGAAATAAATGCATTCTATCCATCTATGGCTACAAAAATTAAAAAAAAAGATTTCTATTGTAATACAATTATTCATAATATTGTAGGTAACATTTCTCTAATTCTTGTGTCTTTTTTGACTCTCACTCTTTAGAGAGCTTCAGTGTTGTTCATAATGTTTTCTCACATTAGTGATACTGTTTTTGTTTTTATATCTATATGTAATAATTGAATAGAAATTATCATGACTTGTCACTTTAGGACAACATTAGATAAAATTAAACTGCATGTGACCCATATGCCAATTTTCAATCAAGTTTTCCATGCTTTTACTTACAAGTACAAACAATACCCCTGTTTTATATATGATTGTATATTGCCTTGATTATTTACTCTGCTTTTGTGCTTAATCATGTAATGTATCTAAAGTTTGTTTATATATATATATATATATATATATATATATATATATATATATACACACACACACACACATACACACACAGACATACATACATACATACACACATACACACATACACATAGAGCAGATTGAACACAGAGGTTCTTGTAATATTGAGCTACATCATCACCCCCTTTTGACTTTTAGTTTGAAATAGACTCTTGCTAAGTGGCAAAAGTTGGAATTGTATTTCCATGTTTCAGCCTTCCAAGTAGCTAGAATTAATGGCATATTCATCATCTCTACATATATAAATCTGTTCTTTTGTCTAGGAGTAAGACATTAGCTTTTTAAATGTACCATAAAGATGTTTACAATTCTTTTATCTTTTATATATTTGAAAAATATGTAATTGTGTTCAAAACTGTATATCTTTGCTGAATTATTATCTTATATATTTTAAATTTACTGGTCAGTTCTGTTCATTCAAATTTTTTTGTAACTTTTTTTTCTAGAAAATTTGTATCACATTTTTTCTTCAAACAAGTTCTCCTTTTCCTTACTTTTTCATCCCTAATGCCATTCCTTTTGGTCTTTATATTTGGCTACATTAGATATCTCTCAGAAGTAGAATTACCTGGTATTTTTTTTTTGGGGGGGGTGTGAATTACTATTTTACTTAACATACTCTCCTGAATGTTGATCATTGTAGATATTATATAATTTATTATCTTTGAAAAGATTTTTAACTTTTTCATTCCAAATTGCCTTCATGTAGTCATTTGAAATGATATTTGATTTGCTTGCCACATTGGTCTCTTTTGAATGTTGTTTAATGAGAATAGGTCTGTAAATATATTTTGATTTGACCATCAAGTTGAGGGCTAATTGATATACTTTCAATTTTATTACCCTTGGCTTTCTCATTTAACCTCATTCCATTGAATATTGTAGTTTTTATTATTTTATATCAGGAATTACTATTTAAATTTTTTTAGTATGTGTAGTTATTGATGTACCAAGAATATTCTAAAGAATTGTTCAAATAACTTATTTTGTTTACACAAAAATAATATTGTTTGGTATTACATAGTCTTCTTAGATTTTTGGGGGTGCTACTGGCATTTTTTTTATTTTTAAGAACAGGTGCTTAACCACTGAGCAACATCAAGAGCTCTTTTTGGGGAAGGGTACTAGGGATGGACCTCAGGGGCACTTGTCCACTGAGCTACATCTAAAGCCCCATTTTTTTTTTTATTTTACATAGAATCATGGTCTCCTTGATTTGCTTAGCACCTTGCTGTTTATGAGGCTGGCTTTGAACTCACAATCCTGCTGTTTCAGTCTCCCAAGCTGCTTGAATTACAGGTGTATATTACTGTGCCTAGCTGGCAGCTGTTTTTTTTTTTTTTTTAATTTTATTTTGTGACAGTGCCTAGGTAAGTTGCTTAGGGCCTTGCTTAATTGCTGAATTTGGCTTTAAAGTCATATTCATAAATTTTGGATATCACTTTCACTTTTGCTTTCCAACTTATTATTTTATGTTACAAAGCAACTTCAATATTTTAATATATTTAACATTTGTTTTGTATTTTTACCCTGATCTCTTTGGAACAATATTCCATACACTATAGAGAAGATTGCCTCTGTAAACCTAATTAGTTTTTAGTGCTTTTTGAAGTATTTTCATTCCCTGAGTATTAATGCAATGATATTTTTTTTTTTATTTACATCAACTGGGGATTGATGTATCCTACTATTAGTGTGTTGCTTTTTATGCTGTTGAATTTTTTTCTGTGATTTCTTTCTATATATAAAAAATATGATTGGAGTTACAAATATTTCGACTATGATTGTATTCAAGTGATTAGTCATATTTATCTTTATATGATATTGTACTTTGTCTCTCATTTATATAATTATTATCACCTTTGCAATTTTGAATGTAATATTTGTTATATCTTTTTGTTTTTAGACTTTTGTGACCTTGTATCTTAAGAAAACATTATGTAGATTTGCATCTGACATAGTTAATATAATTTTAGTTTTAATCATGTTAATCACATTGTTTTCTGTTTAGTTTTTTACAAATTAGTTTATTTCTACTTAAATTCCTGATGAGGAAGAACTTATTTCTGTAGATTTCAAATTTTGTTGATTTTTTTATAAACTTTTCTACTATGAAAAAAACTGCCTTAATTTTTCTACTATGAAAAAAAAAGCTGCCTTAACAACATCAATTTTTTTCATAGATTTTATGGTGATTATTTTATTTTATTACCCTCAATGTTTTATTTATCATTTCTTTGGAATTATGTAAGTACATAGGATCTCACTGAGGTGCTTAGTGCCTCAACATTGCTGAGTCTGTCTTTGAACTTATGGTGCTTCTGCATCAGTCTCCCCAGATACTGGGATTACAGTCATGTACCACATCTTCCAGCAGTACCTGTGTATTTTAATGAATTCTAGCCTTTGATATATTTTCTTTCTCAAATTTCTAATTTATGAGAGAGAGAGAGAGAGAGAGAGAGAGAGAGAGTGTGTGTGTGTGTGTGTGTGTGTGTGTGTGGTGCTGGGGATTAAGCCCATCCTTTTGCATGTGAGGCAAGAATTCAAACATGTGAGCTGTGTCCCCAGCCTGAGACATTGTTTTTAAAATAATATTTTTAGTATATAATTTCTAACTTTTCTGTTGCTATTTTTTCTAATTTTTTTTCAATTTTCTACATTGAAATTTAGTTTATTAAATACATTTCAGGTGGTTTTCTGGCATTAATTAGTTAATTAACAACATCAATTTTTGAACTCTCAATTACTAGTATTACATTGTTTGTTTGCTTGTGTTGATTATACTTTTTATTGTGTGAGATATTATCTTCATTGGGATATTTCTATTCAAAATCTGTTCAATTAGATCATTATAGTCATTTTGGAAAATATTTGGAAGTTACAAAGTAAACAAAAAAAGGTGATGTGCAATGATATATAAATTTAATTCCATATAACTGGAAAGGTGAGACAGTGGAATGCCAGTTTAAAATAAATTTCAGCATCTTTTTCATAAACTGTCTTTTAAAAAGAAGTATATAGATATAGATATAGAAATAGAGAAATGCCTGTGGATCTAGTTTGGTGGTAGAATACCCCTGTGTTCTCTTATGGAATAATCCCCCCAAAGATAAAAATATAAATAAACAAATAAGAGATATTCATTTCCTGAAACATTTGAGTCACAGGTGGATTCTGAATATGTTGAAGTGAAAGGCTACGATTTGACATTGTTGTAGTAATATTAGTCAGTTTGCATTTTGTCCTCATCTGTGGTGCTATAATTTCTTAAGATAATTTTCAAAATTCTCAAAGCTTTTGTCATCATGTTGTAGTAAATTCTATATATTTCTTGAGTAAAAATCACCTTTAATCATACTGTTCTGTGGCTATTCCCCCCCCACTTTGATAAAGTTTTATATAATTGCAGAGTTATTCACCATAGTAAGTGAAATAACTTTCTATTTTTTTTTTAGGTATGTCTTCTAATCAAAACCAAGAATTTTCAGGAGAGCAAGAAATACAATATTTTTTGCAAAACTTGAAAAAGCAAAGGTATGGAAAGCAGGGCAGTTAATACTTCGTTTTAAACAAGAAATTGAAATTGAAAGAGAGGGAAGTTCAGAAAATTTATCTTAATGAATGGAAAAAAAACATGAAAATTATTTATTCAAAAATTACAAGTTCATCAGGTTATATTATTACAAAAATCTCAGAACACTGACTGCTCATCTAGTGCCATTCAGTTTTCTTTCATTAAAACTTTAAATTACACTATTGTAATTGTAAAATTTTTACTACTCAGTATTTTTTGTAAAACCGCTTGCAATACACAATATTTTAAATTGCAAAAACATGTATCAAATTACATTTATACAATGTTTACAGGGCATTATTAAGCTGTATCTTAAAAATACCTTTAGGATAATAAAGACTCAGCCAGTTTGCTCAGCTTTAGAATTAGGATTAAAATAGAAATAGGCATTTTAATGAAAAAAAAAAAAACTCAAAAGTTATAAAATGCTTATAGTCAGTTATGTTTTTAAAACTTTTAATAATCTCTAAATAAGCGCAGGTTAGAGAAAAGTGTACAAATCATTAATTTAAAGTTGCAGCATTCTAATCTGTCTTTTTTATAAAGTAATAAAAAGATTTTTTACACAGTATAGACAAATTGTCTAATTTAAACACATGCATACTATTTCTACTTAAAAGAAATACATGCAGATTAAGGAAATGCTGAAACAAGCCTTAGTAAGACATTTCTGTTGAAAAGAACAATTTAATAATTAAATGTGCTTACAGTGAAAGTTTGGTAGGTATTGCTTTTAAATGCAATAATAATTAAGCAAAGAAACAAAAAGAAGAGAAGCAGTTGAATCTTTCTAAAACACATCAAATAAGCATACAGCTCATCTGTCATGTGTGACAATCCAAACACAGGAAAGTCCCAGGAACTTTTAGCACAGTCTCCCAGAAAGCCCACAGCCCAAATGGCTCACAGGAATCACACCCACAGCCCAAATGGCTTGCAGGAATCACACCCCAAAAGCAGACATGAGGGTCTTGTGAGAATTGTGAAAGGCTTCTGACACTTTTCTGGGATCTTGCTAAGAGGTATAAAACAAGCCTGAGATAGAAGTAGTAGGGATGGTGTGGGGCAAATGAAGAACAATGAAGGGCAGCTAATAATTGTATAACCCTTTGAGAAAAGTAAAGCAGCCACAGTGGTGATTTAAGACAACCTTTGATTGAGGAATGGCTTACCATTAAACTTCTCCTCTGTAAGAAAAAAAAAAAAAAAGATCTATAATGTCTTTGTCATTTCATGATTCTGTCTACCATTGCAGAAGCCCACTTTTGTAGAACCTTCTCCCTGAAACTTGATAGTTTGAGTCAAAGGTGCTTGTAAATGTTTATTTACAATTTTAATTCAAATTGAAGCAGTCTTTGTGTAGTTACCAATGTATTTATGGCTCATAAGTTAGCATAATTACTCCATGTCATGGGACATCAAGCATCCCTCCTGAGTAATTTCTTTTTTGGAAGGTGATGAGCCATGTGAAAAAAAAAAAAAAATCTGAAATAATTAGTAAAGGAATATAAGACCAGGCAAGTACTTATGTTAAAAGCGGTAAAACATCTTATAGATTCTCTAGACCTCATAAGTTCTGAAAATCAATTGCTAGATAATTTTTCCAGTTCTTTATTTAAGGGAGTGTGCATCAAAGTAGGAATAAGATTTCAACAGTAAGAGTCTTTCTTGAGACAGGTTGATTGGCCTTCTGACATGTCTCACCCATCTTTGTAATGCTAAGTGACTATATGGCTCCAATGGATGATACCATCTCCAGTGCCATGCTTAATTTAGACAAAACTAGGTAGTATATAACATGTACTGGATAGTCCCAAACCAGCTGGAATTCAACTGTGAGTTCCCAGATACCAGACTTTTTTCCCTAAAGGCTTCCATGCTTTTTTTTTTTTTAATTTCATGCACAGTTTATAGATATCTTTCAGCAGCTCCATCTGATATGCACTGCTTCATCTTTCATATCAACAGGGATTTTGACCAGACTCCAAGTGAATATCCCAAAGATCTATGCATTTTTGTGGTTTTGGGTGGAATGAGAAAACTTTCCAAATGTGAGAAACAGAGACTTCCTGGATCCTATACATGTCCCTAATGAACTAAATTCTGTTGCCATTAGATTTTTCTGAGGCCCTAGGTCTACTTACCTGTGCATCTCAAGAAATATGTTTTCAACAAATCAAAAGTATTCTCTAACTTATTTCAGTAAGCTAGTTACATACAAAGAATTTTAAAAACACCCTCAGTGATAGATATTTTTGCTGGAAAGTTGAGCAGCCCAGCTCAGATGAAGTTTGCTCTTTGGCTTAATGAAGAATGCTCTGGCATATCAGGGCAATAATATGTCCAGTGCCTGCAGGATTCCCCACAAATTAAAACTAGACAATAGTGTGTTGGAGGAAAGGTGGAACTGTAGGGATGTGGGGCATTGGCTAATCTGGAGAGAGACAAGAACACATATGGCAGTCACATTTGAGGACCTGTGTGTGCTTTTAAACATTTTTGAACAGCATTTGTAATTATACTGTTCCTCTAAAAAATGAAAAATTTGCAATGGAGTCTATTTCATGCTTTAGTTAGTCACTGGAATAATTTAAAATTCACCATTGAGTAAATATACACAAATATTTCTTTAGACAAGATAGAAGAAAAAGAAGGAGAAGAAGAAATTTCTGAGTTTTAGTAGTCTCTCTGTTACTTTACAAAAATGATGAAATGAACAATTTCTCCTTGTGGCAATGCATGGAATTATAATGGATGTGGGAGTATTTGTACTTACCTAATATTGCTTAATTTAAAAGTAGAAATAATTTTAAAAACACCCTCAGTGATACTCAGAGAGACATATATTTATGATAAATATTTTAGGACCTGTAGACAGTCTCTACCCTAGGTAATTCGCAGCATAATAGATTTGGTGTAAAACAATGTAAATTCTGTGAAAGTCATTAAAATTTTCTTCTTTTTTTAAATCGTAGAAATCACCCATGTGATCGTTTAATAGAGCTTTACAATGAGAAAAGTGAAAAAGTTTTTAATCCATACCCAAAATTTATTTATCCAAGCTTTTACAATCAAGAGACAAATTACAGCTATAAGATATGTGAAATCATTTTTAACAAAACTACAAGTATTTCTGAACTCCAGAGAATTAATATTGGTGGGAAGCTCCACAAGGTAAAAAAATATGTAAAAGCATTTAAAAATTCCTCAATTCTTTATCAGAGCTGTGATAAATCCTCCATAAGTAAAGAATGTGAAAAATATTTTACTCAAATTCTATGTGTTACTAAAAACAATAGGCTTTACAATGGAGATAAACCTTACAAATTGAAGAAATGTGAAAATGTATTTAAGTGTTGCTCAAACCTCTTTAAACACTACAGTAATCATACTGGAGAGAAAATCTGGAAATGTAAAGAAAGTGTCAAAGCTTTTAATAAAAAATCACACCTTCCTGAACACCAGAAAATTCATACTGGAGAAAAGCCATACAAATGTAAAGAATGTGAAAAAGCTTTTAATCGAAAATCACACCTGACTGAACACCAGAGAGTTCATACTGGAGAAAAGTCATACAAATGCAAAGAATGTGGCAAAGCTTTTAATATAAATTCACACCTTACTGAACACCAGAGAATTCATACTGGAGAAAAGCCATACAAATGTGAAGAATGTGGCAAAGCTTTTAATAAAAAATCATGCCTTACTGAACACCAGAAAATTCATACTGGAGAAAAGCCATACAAATGTAAAGAATGTGAAAAAGCTTTTAATAAAAAATCATGCCTTACCGAACACCAGAGAATTCATACTGGAGAAAAGCCATACAAATGTAAAGAATGTGAAAAAGCTTTTAATCGAAAATCACACCTGACTGAACACCAGAGAGTTCATACTGGAGAAAAGTCATACAAATGCAAAGAATGTGGCAAAGCTTTTAATATAAAATCACACCTTACTGAACACCAGAGAATTCATACTGGAGAAAAGCCATACAAATGCAAAGAATGTGGCAAAGCATTTAATAAAAAATCATGCCTTACTCAACACCAGAGAATTCATACTAGAGAAAAGCCATACAAATATGAAGAATGTGGCAAATCTTTTAATAAAAAATCAAAACTTACTGAACACCTGAGAATTCATACTGGAGAAAAGCCATACAAATGTGAAGAATGTGGCAAAGCTTTTAATAAAAAATCATGCCTTACCGAACACCAGAGAATTCATACTGGAGAAAAGCCATACAAATGTAAAGAATGTGAAAAAGCTTTTAATCGAAAATCACACCTGACTGAACACCAGAGAGTTCATACTGGAGAAAAGTCATGCAAATGCAAAGAATGTGGCAAAGCTTTTAATATAAATTCACACCTTACTGAACACCAGAGAATTCATACTGGAGAAAAGCCATACAAATGTGAAGAATGTGGCAAAGCTTTTAATAAAAAATCATGCCTTACTGAACACCAGAAAATTCATACTGGAGAAAAGCCATACAAATGTAAAGAATGTGAAAAAGCTTTTAATCAAAAATCACACCTGACTGAACACCAGAGAGTTCATACTGGAGAAAAGCCATACAAATGTAAAAAATGTGGCAATTATTTTAATCAAAAATCAAAACTTACTCGACACCAGATTGTTCATACTGGAGAAAAGGCATACAGATGTAAAGAATGTGGCAAAACTTTTAATAAAAAATCAAACCTTACTCAACACCAGAGATATCATACTGGAGAAAAGCCATACAACTGCAAAGAATGTGGCAAAGCTTTTAATATAAATTCACACCTTACTGAACACCAGAGAATTCATACTGGAGAAAAGCCATACAAATGTAAAGAATGTGGCAAAGCTTTTAATAAAAAATCATGCCTTACTGAACACCAGAGAATTCATACTGGAGAAAAGCCATACAAATGTGAAGAATGTGGCAAAGCTTTTAATAAAAAATCATGCCTTACTGAACACCAGAAAATTCATACTGGAGAAAAGCCATACAAATGTAAAGAATGTGAAAAAGCTTTTAATCGAAAATCACACCTGACTGTACACCAGAGAGTTCATACTGGAGAAAAGCCATACAAATGTAAAAAATGTGGCAATGCTTTTAATCAAAAATCAAAACTTACTCGACACCAGAGTGTTCATACTGGAGAAAAGGCATACAAATGTAAAGAATGTGACAAAGCTTTTAATAAGAAATCAAACCTTACTCTACACCAGAGATATCATACAGAAGAAAAGCCATACAAATGTAAAGAATGTGGCAATGCTTTTAATAAAAAATCAAACCTTACTCAACACCAGAGATATCATACAGGAGAAAAGCCATACAAATGTGAAGAATGTGGCAAAGTTTTTAATCAAAAATCATGCCTTACTCAACACCAGAGAATTCATAATGGAGGAAAGCCATACAGATGTGAAGAATGTGGCAAAGCTTTTAATATAAATTCACACCTTACTGAACACCAGAGAATTCATACTGGAGAAAAGCCACACAAATGTGAAGAATGTGGCAAAGCTTTTAATAAAAAATCATGCCTTACTGAACACCAGAGAATTCATACTGGAGAAAAGCCATACAAATGTAAAGAATGTGAAAAAGCTTTTAATCGAAAATCACACCTGACTGAACACCAGAGAGTTCATACTGGAGAAAAGCCATACAAATGTAAAAAATGTGGCAATTATTTTAATCAAAAATCAAAACTTACTCGACACCAGAGAGTTCATACTGGAGAAAAGGCATACAGATGTAAAGAATGTGACAAAACTTTTAATAAAAAATCAAACCTTACTCAACACCAGAGATATCATACTGGAGAAAAGCCATACAAATGTGAAGAATGTGGCAAAGTTTTTAATCAAAAATCATGCCTTACTCAACACCAGAGAATTCATACTGGAGGAAAGCCATACAAATGTGAAGAATGTGGCAAAGCTTTTAATATAAATTCACACCTTACTGAACACCAGAGAATTCATACTGGAGAAAAGCCATACAAATGTAAAGAATGTGGCAAAGCTTTTAATAAAAAATCATGCCTTACTGAACACCAGATAATTCATACTGGAGAAAAGCCATACAAATGTAAAGAATGTGAAAAAGCTTTTAATCGAAAATCACACCTGACTGAACACCAGAGAGTTCATACTGGAGAAAAGCCATACAAATGTAAAAAATGTGGCAATGCTTTTAATCAAAAATCAAAACTTACTCGACACCAGAGTGTTCATACTGGAGGAAAGCCATACAAATGTGAAGAATGTGGCAAAGCTTTTAATATAAATTCACACCTTACTGAACACCAGAGAATTCATACTGGAGAAAAGCCATACAAATGTGAAAAATGTGGCAAAGCTTTTAATAAAAAATCATGCCTTACTGAACACCAGAGAATTCATACTGGAGAAAAGCCATACAAATGTAAAGAATGTGAAAAAGCTTTTAATCGAAAATCACACCTGACTGAACACCAGAGAGTTCATACTGGAGAAAAGCCATACAAATGTAAAAAATGTGGCAATGCTTTTAATCAAAAATCAAAACTTACTCGACACCAGAGTGTTCATACTGGAGAAATGCCATACAAATGTAAAGAATGTGGCAAAGCTTTTAATCAAAAGTCAGAACTTACTCGACACCAGATAGTTCATACTGGAGAAAGGCCATACAAATGTGAAAAAAAGTGACAAAGCTTTTAATCAAAAATCACACCTTACTCGACACCGGAGGCTTCATAATGGAAAAATGCCATACAAATATAAAGAATGTGGCAAAGCTTTTAATCAAAAATCATGCCTTACTCAACACCAGAGAATTGATACTAGGGAGAAACCATACAAATATCTATAATGTAGCAAAGCTTCTAATTAAAGGTCACTTCTTAGTCAACACCAGAGACTTTTTATGGGAGAAAAGCCATACAAATTTGAGATTGTGGCAAAGATTAATCAAATATAACTTATTTGACACCAGAGAATTAATATTAGGAAAAAGCCATACAAGTTTAAAGAATGTGGCAAAGCTCTTTATCAAAATCACACATTTCTCAACACCAGAGAATTCATACTGGGGAGAAAACATACAAATGCAAAAAATGTGGCAAAGCTATTCTATTTGGAAAAGTATTGTTGTTCACCAAATATTCATACTGGATAAGAACCATGTAAATGTTAAGAAGGTGGCAAATTTTAAGTATGCTTCAAGTGTTAACAAGAAATAGATCATTCATACTTGCAACAATTCTCACAAATCCATAGACTGTAAAAGCCATTTCCTGTAAGATCAAACCTCATTGGTCACCAGAAATTTCATACTGGGAAGAACAATTACAATTGCCCAGAAGTAGCTCCGCAGCACTGAATCCCCATAAAATTCCAACCATTGCCCAGCTGGCCATTATTCACTAGCCAATGGAGGTGGGCAAGAAGCATGATTGGATGCTCTGGCTTCTTTCCTTCTGTGGACCTCTCTAGGTTCAATTGTCATTTCCTCAGTTTCTCTGTATTGATTGAATTCAAATATCTTTGTTTTTCAAAAGCTATATTTGGACTTAAAGGCCTATTTGTACCAAACCAACACATTAATAAAATTATCTTATGGCTGAAGTCTATGATCACATCAATATTTTTCCCATAATCTCAGCTGGACAGAATAGTCCTATGTCAATGTCTTATTTATTTTATTTTATTTGGGTGTATACCGAGGATTAAATTCAGGTGTACTCATCCACTAAGCCACATCGCAACCGTATTTTGTATTTGAGACACAATTTCACCGAGTTGCTTAGGGTATCACTTTTACTACTAAGACTGGATTTGAACTTGTGGTTCTCCTGCCTCAGCCTCCTGCACTACTTGGATGCAAGGCATGCATCCCTGAACCCAGAAATCAATGTCTTTTGCTTTGTAGTTAATTAAAAAATTTTACTCAGGATTTCATGTCCATAAAAAGCATTCAAAAGATGGTTTTGTCACACTTCAGGCATCAGATTCTGGCTTTTAAAATGTCCTGCATGATACATGTTAGCTTTCTACATCAAATGCAGAGTTCAAAAGTTTGAAACCAGGTGGCTGAGAAACAAAGATATAGAACAGCAAAATGCAACACATATTGTGGTTAAATCCACACATGTCATGGGTATAAATGCTCACACTAAATAGACATCAAGAGGCCTGTACATGACCCCTGAAGGTCCTGAGCCTCCATTCAGACATTGAGCCCCTGAGCCTTCAGAGGGTCTGCACAAATGAGAAAGAAGCATACTACCTTTTCCCACCCCTAAACATACTATAGTATTTACTAGACAGAACAGAGGAAGCACTGTGTGCCTTTGAACCAATGTGTGGTTCTACTTGCATATATATGACATCTGTTTTAGAACACTGGGACAGTACCTGATGAAACATAGTTACCCTTTTTTCTCTTAATAGAAAACCACAGCCCTGCACATTTTTAAAACAATTTTGTTACAGTTGAAAAAAAAATAAGAATGGTTAAAAAACGGTGTCAATGAAAAGCATTTGAACTGATGAGTCCATCCTTCAGTAGCACTTACAAGGATACAGTTGTGTCACCCAGAAAAAGGCAGGTCTGTCCCAAGCCACACTGTGAAAGCTCAGAAAGTTACATCTTTCCCTGGACCCAACCTCGGCTCTTCAAGTTGCTTTACCATGTGAATGATATTTTTGACAGTTAATAAAGTATGAGGAAATCTCTTCTACTGCAGTACTTCAGGTTCTTTCAGGATTCTGGAAGACTCAAACTTCAGCTGGGCACACTGGTACACACTTTTCATCCAAGCAGCAGGGGAGTTCAAGGAAGGAGAATCACAGTTTCAAAACCAGCCTCAGCAATTTCACATGAATCTAAGCAACTTAGAAACATCCTAACTCTAAATAAAAAGATTTGGGGGTGTGGCTTAGTGGTAGAGAGCACTTTGGTTTGATCCCTAGTACAAAAAAAAAAAAAAAGAGAGACTCAGGTTTGTGGTCATCAGACTCAGTTTATGGTGTACATAAGTCTGAACAATTGAATTATTTAAAAACTTTTTTAAAAAAAATATACTATCTATAGTTACTTAGTGATCACCATAGTGCTATAAAGCACAGATACCTCCACTAACTTTTACTGTCACAGAAATACCTCCATAATAATCCCACAATATTAAGATGATGCCTCTGTTGATGGAGGGATTCATTTGGTAGCCTCTGTTCAATTACTCTCTCACAACAGGTGTGCACTTAACCCCTGAAAGTTTCAGTAATTCAGACTCAAAAATCATGCCTTACTCAACACCAGAGAATTCATACTGGAGAAAACCCATACAAATGTAAAGAAGGTGGCAAAGCTTTTAAGAAAAGATTATGCCTTATTCAATACCAGAGAACTCATACTGGCAGTGGTTACACCCAGTGGACATTTGGCATTCTAGAGGCAGTTTTATTTTCAAGTAGGGAGTAGGATTACTAAACATCATCATGATGGGCAAGCCTCTTACCAAAAACAAGCCTTTGGTCTCTAAGTTTTACCATGCTGAGGCTCAGGGTAGATCATACATGCTGAAAAAAACCTGGTATTTTTCTAATTTGTTTTTTCTCCCAGTGCCTTAAGCACAATGATTGTCTCCCAGTAGTGAGGAAGGGAGGAAAGAAACAAGAGAAGGAGCAGAAGGAGACACACAGCATATTATCAGAAGAAACCTGAAGCCTTCAGGCAGGAGAATTATTAATTTGGACCTGATTGTGGTGCTACTAACATTCTGTCAAAGAGTTCTACCAATCTTCCCAAACTTACCAGTCTTGGGTCACTTGTCAGTATCAAGCCAGATGCCCCTACTTGAACAACAGGCAAGATTCTTCCTTAGCAGAAACCCCATTGAGTAAGCAGTCTTTTCACCTCTTCTTTTCCAAGAATGAATAGTGAGTCATTGAGGACTTCACCTGCATTCTTGTGCACGCGCGCGCACACACACACACACACACACACACACAAATTAATATTCAGGCCATCAGAATCTGCAACCCCATGCTGGAGCTGGTGACCTGGGACATTATCTTGCCATCTCCAAGAAAAACCTTTGACTTCTGATCCTGCACATTCCAGAATTTTCTGTGCAGTGTTTCACTTTCCCTTTCCAAGATGCCATCCGAGAGAAAAAAAGCTACAGTGAGATTCAAAGCCTTTTCACTGCCATCTTCTCTGTATCTGAGTAGTCTTTCCTTGTCCCATACATCCTGAGTTTCTGCCAGGCAGTTATCACCTGGTGTCAAATTGAGGAAAAAAGGACAGGGGAGAGATTGTTGAAAGGCATCAGAATTCTCTGCTCTTCTGGCCAAGATTTATGGCTCACTGGAAGACACTCTATTAAAACAAGGAGTCCTGTTGCTCTGCAGTCACTCATAAGGCTGCATAGGGTCCATTAAGCAAAAAAAAAAAAAAAATGATCACAAACACTGTTCCTTGCCTGAGGGAGCAGAGAGCAAGCCTCTAGAAGAACCTACAGAGTCATTTTCTTTTTTTTTTTTCTGGAAATACAAAGTACTTGTGTTACCAAGGCCTTTTACAGCTGTGACTCTCTTCTTTGACAATGGGGCTTTGCTTACCATCAAGGGGATAAATTCTTAAACTGTGTATGTGTGTGTGGGTGGGTGGGTGTGTGTATTTTGGGGGCAGAGGAAGTTACTGTGAATTTAACTCAAGAGCATTTTACAGCTGTTCTACTATACCTGAAGAAGATCCCTAGATGTGTTTTCAAAATTTTACCGTGAGCCTGGATCTCATTAAATTGTTCAGGCTGACCTTGAACTTACAATCCACCAGCTTCAGTCCCTTGAATCACTTGATTTATAGGCATGGACCACCTCACCCAGTCATGCATCATTTCACCCAGTCATGACCTCCTGGAGAGAGCTAGTTTTTACAGATAGTCAGCCATTTTCCCAAGTTGTTCATGTCAAAATTAACTAATATAATTGTCATACTACCAATATCCTTCTACTTTTGCTCCCAGCATCCAAAGTCAGTCTTCTGTGATATAATAATGGCATGTCCAGTTACCAGAATAACAGCGATGGCTCATGCCCCCTAAAGCTCACTGAAAATATAATAACATAATAACCCTAAATCCACTTATGCTGTATCATCTTTTCTTCCTGTGCAAATAGAAGAAAGTCTCTTTTACATGTTCTCCATCACCTCCCACACCCCTATCTCCTGACCAACCCTGGAGCTTCCCAAATGGCTCTTCACTACTGCTTATAGAAAGCTGTAGCTCTCTGTGATAGTGCATGTGTTCATGTGCATCTCCTATATATGATTAAAACAAATCCTAAGGACTCTTACGACAATGGCAAATCTATAAATCTCCTCAAAAGGGCCAGAACAACTGCATCTGTAACCTGTACCACTTAGACTTGGTCATAGGGAGGCACTGAAGCCCCTGCTTTCTGTTAGGCCTTCCCCATCGTAGTGCTGGGGAACACAAAAGGCTTCCAGAGGTGGGAGGAAAGGAAGAGCTCTGCACCTGGAATGTGGGAATTGTGCAGGCACTGTTCCTGTTGCATACAGTCTCTTCCAGCATTGTTGTAAACATGGGTTGCAGAAGAGGTACATTAGCAGATAATGTCCACAATAGTCTGGAGTAGAGCTAGGCTTAGATTCAAATTCGAGATATCTTCCCACCTTCTCAGTTACCTTCCTTATAAACACTTTAAAGCATCAAAAAAAGCAGGCTGTATGTTCTGGGTGTTCATAAAACAGAGTATACCTTTCAGGAGAAGAAAATATTGTCTCTACTTTTCTCTTCCAAATTGGTATTATTAGGGCCTATGACCATATCTCTGCCACTATCAGGACTTCAGGCTGTGGGCAAATAGTCAGCCTTTCCTGTATGAGGAGGAGGACCTGCACCATTTTAAATAAATTTCCTGCTACAGTACTATAGTAGTACTGTAGTCAAAGACCCTGGCTTCATATCACTTCCTGGAATCTGCAGTAAAACCTGGCTCAGCATAGGGACACTTCAGGGACTCTGATGGGAGCAACCAAGAGAAGCCCCCAGCCACCTGCAGAGCACCTCCACTGGCAAAAAAAAAAACAAAACAAAAAAAAAAACACAATGCTCGCCATCTAGTGGTCTTATCGGGCAACTGTGGGGATCTGCACATCATGATCCAGAAACTTTATTTAAGAAAACCATGGTCCATCCAATCATGGTTACAGTGCACTAACATGGCCTTTAGAGATTTTTTTTAAAAATTTTTTTTAATATTTTGTTTTTAGTTTGAGGTGGATGTAATTTTTTAAATTTTATTTTTATGTGGTGCTGAGGATCAAATCAAGTGCCTCATGCATGCTATGAGAACACTCTTCCACTGAGTCACAAATCCAGCCCCCTTTAGAGTTTTCAAACAAGAGATTAGGTATCACTTTAATCTCTGGAAGCGAAGTAAAGGTTAAAATGTTTACAGGGATTGACTCTTAGCTGTGGGTGTTGTGTTTAAAAGTCTTAATCAGGTCATTGCAACAGTATTCCATGAACATCTCGGCAGTAGAGATCCATGCACCCAGCCCCTTGGATCTCAGGGTCTGTCAGCCAGGGCTGAAACTACAAAATTTTGGATGCAAGTCATTAAGGTGTAAGTTAGTGAGGTCATAATAACTTTTTTTGGTAAAGTGGTGAAAAAAATTGTTCTTGGAGGAGAGACCAAATCAGGGCACAGATTGTAAGCCCCAACCATGCAACTGAATGGATCATAAATATTAAGATTTGTGAGCCACTCTGAGTCTCATATAATAAAGCTGAGCTACAACCTGAGAACCCACATTTCTATCCAGTTCTCTGGTAAAACTGATGTTTGTCTGGGGCTCAATCTTTGGGACATAGGATCAACAACAGTATGATTTAGGCTAAACTACTTCTTGCTAAATGACACGGGACAGATGTGAGTGGTGAGAACATGAGGTTCAGGGAATAGTTCTATAAAGTGGGGGTCACGGTGCTGACCCCCACATGCTTTTCTCTTCATGAAGAAATTAACCTGCTACCCTGCCTGCCTTAAGTGGACGTGGTAGATCACATTTATCAGAAAACTGTTATCTTCAGGAGAAAGTCAGGTATAAAATAAATGTCCATAAGAGGAAGCCATGTTACCCTAAGAAGGGAACTTTTGTGACTCTTTCCACATACCAGATTCTGAAACCCAGAGAGATAAAAATATTTTTCCTAGCTCTAAAATCTACAAGAATTTATGGTTAAGAATCCAATTAGAATCAGTTGCATTGGCCAAGGTGACCTAAAGTTATCATAGCAGTGGGGACTTGACAGTGGGATTCCATCCAGCAGTCAGTTGAAAGTTAAGTAGTAGGCCTGTGTGGGACTCTTTGGAAACTTCTCTGGGATAACCAACAAAAGTGCATTGTATGAAAGGCACACTGTCTTTCTCCCCTCTAAGAGGACCCATTATCTACCATGAGAGTGTCATCTTTCCTTGTTTATCTATTTAATAAATTCATGCCTGTTATTCTGAGTGAAATATCTGAAATCTTTCTGACTTAGTTATAAGAATTAAAGTTTGAGAGGGGAACTTCTTACTCTCTCAGTTTATATGAAGTCACCAACCTTGTATCATTAAACATTTACAAAGTTCTCATGATCTACATTAAGCTTGCTCCAGCTACACTTTCAAGATTTTCAAAGTTGTAGTTTCCAGCTCTTTCAGGAAAAGCCAAAAGATAGAGCTAAGATCAGCTAAGATAAAGCTAAATGGTGTGACTGTCTTTTTCCTCATACTCTAGTGGTTAGGACCACCAGGATATAAGGTTGAGCCCAGTTCCTGTGCAGCAAAGACCTTTGTTTCCCACTTCTGCATCCAAATTACCAATGAGGTTAGAATGGTCATCATCCACAGTATGTGAGGCCAGATATGAGATGTTTTCACAAGATACATGTGCATTTTAATCACTTTCAAATAAAGATTTGCATGTGAGGTGTTTTATGCTAGAAACTCACCAAAACAAATGGTAAGCCTGTGCACTGAACAACCAGAAGAATTTCATCGGAGGATCAGTTACATCCTGTATCTCCAGCATAAGGGGCTCTGATAAATGCTTGGCTCAATAAACCACTCTTAGTTTAGAAATAAGCAATAATCTGATCTCCACCCACAAATTCTGTTCAGCCTATTCAAACCACTAGTACATGTAGCCAATCAAGTTATCCCTGCTCAAGGGACACTCAAGAAACTGGAATCTATAACCTGGCTTTACCTGTTCTACTCACTCAAGAAAAGTATTTCAGTTGATATGGTTTTTAGTATGCATTGCAGAACTAGTAAAAAAAAAATAATGTGCCTGAAACTAGGAACAAATTATTGGTTATAAATATATAACAGTAAAACAAACAAACAAACAAAAAACAACACTTTCAGAGTTAGTTTATCCCCTGAGCAACATCCCCAGCCCCATTTTGTATTTTATTTAGAGACAGAGTTGCTTAATACCTTGTTATTGCTGAGGCTGGCATTGGACTCAGGTTGCTCCTTTCTCAGCCTCCAGAGCCACTAGGATTACAGGCATGTGCTACTGCAACTGGCCCCAAATTTGTTTTTTTTTACATGTAAAATATCTGTGGATAGTTGTGACTGAGGCACATCTGACTTCAGGAATCATTGTCTATTAATCTCTCACTTTCCATTTTATTTTCTGGCCTCCCCTTTAGTCATAGTTGGCAATAAACTTTTCATGCTCACTTTCTATTTTTATTGGTGGCGCTCTGGAAGAGTATGTTCAGACCAGCTCAAACCCACTTTGCAGGTTATTAGCCTCTTATTCAGGGGGCTTCATGCTATGAATTCCTGGTCTGGGTAACCTGTCTGACTCACCCCACATGGAGCGGAAAGCAGAAGGGGATTCCCAGGAAAAAAACACAAGCAACTTCTGGAAGAAGAGAAAATAGATACTGGTGATAAATAACACATCAGACTCCCTTCTGATATCCAGGGAAGCCATTGTCTATACTGTAAAGCTGAGAATCTAAGTTAGTTCATGACACTGTCCAAGCACTCAGGGCTCAGAACATCTCCACTTTATAGATGAGGAGACTAGAGCTCACAGGGAGTTTAAACTTCCTGTCAAAAGCCATTGGCCTTGAAAGTGGTAGACCTGAATATGAAGACAAATCCAGACTGTTTTGAATCAGTGTTGACCTCCCAGCTCAAGGCTACTCTCCATCAAGTACAAGAAGATTATCATTGACATAGAGGAGGAAGAGGGGAGGCAGGAAAGATAAAGATCCCCTGATAGAACTTCACATAGACCCTGTACTGGTAAGTTTGTTCCTGAGTTTGGGAGGTTTCCTGCCTACTAATATCTTCTAGTGGTTGATAAACATATTTCCACATCATCTTTCTAATTTTGGCATTCATATTGTTTTTTTGTTCACTTATTTTTCTTAAGTCAACTTCCCTTGTATATTTACAGAAATGTCCTCAAAATCTTAAGTGTTTGTGGCAGTTTTAAACCCAAATGAGTAATGCTTGCCTCAAATAAAAATTACATTAAAATTCCATGAAAGAATTTAATAAAAGGCTAGCCATCTGTTCACCATTTAATATCATCCCACAACTGAGGTAGGGTCTTCTGAATCAATTTGAATAATTAGAGCTACCAGGTCACAGAAGAACACAAATGACCACTACGCTTCTTCTCCACATGCAGTTTTCCATTCCTTTAATTTCCTCTGCACTCTAAGAGCAAGTCATAGGAAGTACCAGGTCCTCTAAACCAGGATTCCAGGTTATCCTACCCCAAATGTGGCCAAGTCTCCAAACCTTTCCTCAGGCACTAGATCCTGGCCACTGCACCCCCTAATTTCTGAACACATACTTTTATAGGTGTATAAATTTATTCAGGGGCCTTGGTTTCTTCCAGCACTATTTTGTGTGAACACTGTATCGTGTTGTAACTCCCATTTTACCTTTAGTGTGATTATTGCTTTAAGTGTCATTGGAAGAAGTCAAAAGGATTGCATTGTGTATCCAGGGAGCCAGGCAGTGCTAGGCCTTGCACATCTTTTCCCACTTTTCTTCTGCCTATCTGCTGCACAGATGTCTGACTTAGACCAATTTTCAGGGGAAAGACACAGAGGATACCAACCCCAGAATAAAAAAGGGCCTTTGAGAGTAAGAACAAATACCAGTCACTGTGAAGAGAAAAAAGTCAGTCCTCAGGGACCTGGTCTAACTATCTTGCACAAACAGCTAGGACAGAGCTGTATTTGATCAATATTTCCTGATTCCTTGCACAAAGTTTTTTTTTATTCAACTGAGATTATTTCTATCACAAATGACATTGATCTCCTTTCTCTAAGGACAGAGTGTGCAAACTTCTCATTCTAAAATTGTCTAGTCTGTGGAACGGCCATGTAGTCATAATGACTTTCTCTCACCTAGGAGATGAACCACGTGGCCTCCTAGAAGCTAATGATCCTATAGAAATAGAAATTTAAAAAAAAAACTTGGAAAAACAAACGGATATAGAGAGCCCCACCACACCTTACCCTCATCCTGAAGACTCCAAGACATTTCATCCTGTGGATGGAGAAGGCTTCATGTGATTGCATAAACCAGAAGGCTGCACATAAAGTACATTTCCTCTCAGAAAGCAATATGAAGTCATTGTGGCTTGAACTCTTTTCTCTCACAGTTGGCCAGTCAGCTCCCTTCTGCTCAGCCCTGTTTCACAACTGGGTTTCAGTCTGTTCAGTCTGGCTCCTCTCTCAGTGCTGGTAAGGGTCATCCTTAGGAGGTCAATGAATCCCACCTGCTCAAAATCTGTACAACTACACCAGAAAGATAGCTGAGTATGGGTGAGAGACACAAAGAGTCTACGAGTTGAGGTCCCAACAATTTAAGGACAGATATTATCCCCAAAGCCTAGACTTCCAAGAAAGTGTGGTCCTATGAAAAGGAAAGGGAGAGGAAAGAAATAATTTGCCAATCAAGAATACTTACTCTGCACTCACTTCTTGTTTCATTATTTACTGTAAGATGTTTATTATGATTATTTTTAGAATGGCTAAAAACTATAAGAAACCCAATCACCCAATATAGCAATATGGCTGGGTATCTATGGTGCAACTGTTCTACAAGCTCTTATGCAGACCTAAGAATGATGGTTTAAAAGTATGGATGGTTTATTTCAGATAGTGTTCATATGTAAATACAAATTGTTAATTGCATGTGTGATGAGATTACTACTGTGCTAGTTGATGCTGAATTTCTTGAGGAAAATATTTCAACCCATATACAACTATAGTGGTCCTAGTGAACTTCTTGCTAATGGAACCACCATTTGACCCTGCTATTGCCCTTCTCGGACTATTCCCTGAAGACCTTAAAAGAGCATGCTACAGGGATACTGCCACATCGATGTTCATAGCAGCACAATTCACAATAGCTAGACTGTGGAACCAACCAAGATGCTCTTCAATAGATGAATGGATAAAAATAAATGTGGCATCTATACACAATGGAGTACTATGCAGCAATAAAAATGACAAAATCATAGAATTTGCAGGGAAATGGATGGCACTAGAGCAGATTATGCTTAGTGAAGCTAGTCAATCCCTAAAAAACAAATACCAAATGTCTTCTTTGATATAATGAGAGCAACTATGAACAGAGCAGGGAGGAAGAGCAGGAAGAAAAGACTCACATTAAACAGAGACATGAGATTGGAGGGAAAGGGATAGAAAAGGGAAATTGCATGGAAATGAAGGGAGACCCTCATTGCTATACAAAATTACATATAAGAGGTTGTGAGGGGAATGAGAAAATAAACAAGGAGAGAAATGAATTACAGTAGATGGGGTAGAGAGAGAAGATGGGAAGGGAGGGGAGGGGGATAGTAGGGAATAGGAAAGGTAGCAGAATACAACAATTACTAATAGGGCATTATGTAAAATTGTGGATGTGTAACCGACGTGATTCTGCAATGTGCATTTGGGGTAAAATTGGGGGTTCATAACCCACTTCAATCTAATGTATGAAATATGATATATCAAGAGCTTTGTAATGTTGTGAACAACCAATAAAAAAATGAAGATATTTTGTCTACCTATAACGAAAAAGTTAATTTTTTAAAAAAATTATTATGTATTTTAAAATATCATGTGGTACACCACAAATATATACAATTTTTATTTATTAATAAAAATAAATAACAGAATTGCTTTTAAATATAAAAAAAATAAAAAAAGACAGACCATACCTGCTTGTCTTGATGCAAACAAAGCCAATGTGTTTCCAAAGCGAGCTCTCGTCTTGTCCCCCCAATTCAGTGGTGCAAAAAGTCACATAATACAGAGAAGACTTCTCGTTAAGGGGGGCTCCAGGGTTTGTATCTTAATGAAAAACAATTTGGGTTTGATTGGGAGTCCAGGAAAGCCAATTCCAGGGTTTCCTAATTTGGTAAATAACTCCATAGATTTGAATGCACCCTGCTCCTCTCTGCCTTAATTAATCATAGAGGCCTCGAGGTTACCTGCCACCTGGGACCCCAGCTCCTGCAGATGAAAGCGGGGGGGGGGTCCTTTGTTCTCCATGCATCACCCTGAACCTCCACCTTCCCTTCAGACTCCAACACCTTTGGCAGCATCCAATGGGGGAGTGATTTAGAAAATTCTGTAATGTACCTAAAGACATTGCCTCATCCGAGTGTGATGCTATCAATTTGGTCCTATGGTCCTGTTTAGTATGTTTTATGTTTTTTTTTTTCTATTTTATTGGTTCTTCTTAGTTATACATGACCATAGAGTCCATTTTGGTAAAATTATCCAAATATAAAATATACCTTATTCTTTTTAGGACCCCATTCATGTGGGTGAGCATGATTGTTACTGTATTCTGGATAAATGCCATTTTGACTTGAGTGAAAGGGAATCTCAGTGCAGTTTTAACTTGCATTTCCCTAATTGCTAGATACATTGCCTTTTTGGTATTTATTTTTTTAAAATATATTTTCTAGTTGGAGTTGGACCCAATACTTTTAATCTATCCATTTATTTATCTGTGGTGCTGACGATGGAACCCAGTACCTTGCACGTGCTAGGTGAGCACTCTATGGCTGAGCCCCAGTCCCAGCCCCCATTTTCAGTATATTTTTACTTTTGTTTCTCAGTAACAGATGACCAGGTCTTTGGGGAACCAGTTTTGCTGCATTTGTGAATTGGGAACATTTCTCTTGAAGAAAGACTGAGAAGGTCAAGACACATGCCCAGGATTCCAGGGATGAGCAGTATATGGTTGTCTTGACCAGGATGAGGATAAGATTATGTGGGTGAGAAGAGGGAAAGAGCTGGGGACACCTTTGGGCCAAAACGTCTCCTTCCCCCATGACAGAAATTATTCTTTTTTTTTTTTTAAGAGAGAGCGAGAGAGATAGAGAGAATTTTAATATTTTATTTTTTAGTTATCGGCGGACACAACATCTTTGTTTGTATGTGGTGCTGAGGATCGAACCCGGGCTGCACGCATGCCAGGCAAGCGCGCTATTGCTTGAGCCACATCCCCAGCCTGAGGGAAATTATTCTTGCTTTTAGTTTTCTTAACCAAAATGAGAGATTTTCCTAAGCTACCAGTTCCACTAGATATAGTTCCCTGATGGAGCTCAGATTTGTCTTGAGAGGCAAAGAAAAGTAAATAACCAACCCAGTGGTTCCAATAACCAACAAGCTAGACCTTGGGCTACTTGGGGGCAAAACACTGGGTTTTACCCAATAATTAACAATCCAACAGCACCTGACACCCAATTAACAGGGAATGGAGAATTGGATCAATGGGTGTGGGGGTCTGTTGGTGGCCAGCTGCAGGAGCTTGCCTCTGGGGTGCATTCCTTGCATGTGAGAGGATTTTCAACACAATGAGATAAACAAAGTGGTGAGAAAACTGGCAAAACCCTCTGCAATATTCTAGCCAGGAAAATTCATGAGCACTTTAAAAGCATTTTAATATTTACCCTTGGTCGAATGTGCCTCAATCAGAATGCCACCATTTGAAAATAGCTGTCAACATGAAAAGTTTCTGAAATCTGCTGGTTTGTGGACCACATTTGTGCATGACTGCAAAAACCATATGAGTCCATGGCTAAATACATAAGTAAAAATAGAAATCTAATAATGAGCATTCTCTTAAGATTTCCATCCTGAAAACACTGCCCTATTTGCTTTGATAACTAAATGATCAGTTAGTCATTCCTCTAGCAACACTTGAGGTCCACAAAGAACTGTGGAACACATCTAGTTGGAGCAGAAATGTTGGGATACCAAGAAGAAAGTTACACTGAACCTCAAAGGAGAAGGTTCATAAATCACCAGAATGCAGGAAAGCACACAAAAAAAATTTCAAATGAAAAACAAGGGACTGGGGTTGTGGCTCAGTTACAGAGCACCTGCCTAGCACCTGTGAGCCATAGGGTTTGATCCTCAGCACCACATTAAAAAGAAATATATAAAATAAAGGTATCCTGTACAACTAAAAAATATTTAAAAAAATAAAGATCAGATTATTTTTTAAAGCAACTCCCTGCAATGCAGCATTTCTCCTAGACCAGTTTCCTGGGCCCTAAATTACTAGCATGACATGAACAAGCTTTGAAAAATGGGTGAGAAATTACAGAAGTCTGCTCTGGCCCCATCTCTAGTCCAGCCCCACTTAAATATCCCTCCGACCTTGTATTTGCTGTCTCTCCCTTTAGAGTTTCTCACATTTTTTTTTCTTCTTGTGATGCTGGGGATTGAACCTGGGACCTTGTGCATGCGAGGCAAGTTCACTACCGACCTCACTGTATCCCAGGCCTCTCACGTTCTTTCCTGAATGTGTATCTGCTTTTCTAAATAGGTTTGTCCGTGTGCCTGACAAATGATGAAGTATTCTTCCATGGATGATGACTATAGCATTTTCCTATTGGAGAGAACAAGGTACTCCAGTGGCTCCTCATTATGCCCAGGGAGTGATACCTCATCCCTCAGATCATGGTGGAATTGGGGGTGGAGGGTTACCTTGCATTGTCAGATAAAATCAGGTTCCATCCTGGGAGTTAGGCATGCACCAGATTGCCTTGTTTACACACAGGCCATTCTTAAGGACATTTTGGCATACAACCATATGCTATGGAAATGAGGTTAAACTTCCTTCCTGGTGGACATTTTACCATTACAATGAAGTAGAATAGACTTCCTAGTCACTGGTACTTTATCTTAAGGTTATTTGTGAAATAGGTTTGTCCTAAACTTTTTAAACACATCTCAACTTCTTGGGTCATAGTCTCATGGGAAATCATGTTTTCCATTAGAAGAGGGTCAAGGTGTGTCTTCTATTCTTAGGCTCCAAGTGCTAACAATGCAACATGGACACAATCAGAATGTGGGGCATGAGTAATTGGAGTGATGTTCTCTTCTACATAAGTGGAGCACTATCATGACAGTCAGTCTCTCAACAAAGATGGCAACTGGACACTAACAGGAAGTTCTTCAAGAAACAGTATATCAACTGGGAAACTGCTGGAGATGGCAGAGTCTTGTGCCCCTGGAGGGCTGGGGTGGGGTGGGGGGAGATTGCATCATGCTCCTCAGAACACTTTGCAATTTAAAACTCATGAGTTGCTCATTCTAAATTTTCTATAGCTTACAGAAAGGGAATTCATGGATAAGAGGAGCTATGAGAGTCAAATTGCTGTTAAACAAATACCAAGATGAAATCTCATGAGTGGTCAGAGAGAAACAGTTGTTCAGGTACAAGACAGCATTATTGGGTTTCCCTAGAGAGTACAAGAAGCTGGAAGGTAGTGGGAGGACATGATGAAACTTGTTGTTTAACCATCAATAATTTTATACCTTGCTAAACTGTGCTTCAAAAGATAAGGGGAGATATGTACAAGGAAATGTTTGGGGTGAGTAAACAACTCTTCCAGAAATGCCAATAGAGCCATCAAGGTTAAAGGAAATGATAAAAGATAGAACCTTGAGCCCACATAAAATAATGAGAAATAATGGTAGATGTAGCTCAGTAGCTCAATATGGTAGCTAAATGTAGCCAGTGCCATGGAGTATTTAGTTTCTAACTCTTTTCTATTTGTTTTAAATATATAAGTATAAAAAATGTACTCTATATGCATAATAAGAATTGCAATGCATTCCACTATTGTGTATTAAAAAATAAAATTTTAAAAGTTTAAAAAATAAATGAGTGCAAAAATAATACTTAGAACACAAAAGTAACACTTAGAACCAAACAAACATTGATGCTGAATAACTACAAGACTCCATTTCTTATTGCTATCAGGAAATACTTAAGGATGAGTAGTTTGTGATTAGAAAGTCATTTAGGTCATAATTTTAGAGTCTGAGAATCCAAGATAAAGCGTTGCCATTCACGTGACTTCTGGGGAGTACCAACTTTGTTCTATTCCAGCATGGTGGCTGTCATCAGAGTGTGGACAAGTGGAAGAGGAAAAATCATAAGGACCAATAGGAGCCACAGAGCAGAGAGGGGCAGTCTTGATTTTTCATAACAACTCGTTTCCTCAAAAACTCATTCCAAGGGACTAGCGTCCATTCTTCCTGAGGGTGGTGTCCCCAATGACTCAATTAACACCCAGTAGACAGCACATTTGTAAGGCCCTTCTACCTCAGTGCCACCATAATGAGGACCAAGTGTCCAAATCCTAAGCTTGTTTGTGGACAAATGCAATCCAAGCCATAGAAGAAACATGATGCATGAATTTATAGTCTATGACAAAGATAAAAGCCAGGACTGAGGGTCAAATCTGTAAGATCAGCAAAAATTTTCTATACTGAAAGTAATTTGGCATGAATAAAAACTGATTGCCATAAATTTAAGATGTTAGAGCTCCCAAAACAATCACTAAGGAAAAACTAAAACATGTGCCAAAAGAAGAAAATAAAATAAAAATTGTACACAAGAAAAATGAATCATTAATATGCAATAATGGAAAAATTGATGAACCAAAAACATACAGGAAGAAAACAAGTGGCAACAGAGAAGAAGCATTTTGTTCATTAATATTATTTTCATTACTATTAAGGCATATTGATTCAATTTGTTCCAATTTTAGAAAACATATTGATCAAGTTGGGCATGCAGCACACATATGTGACTCTAGAAACTCAGGAGGTTGAGGTAAGAGGATTGAAAGTTTGAGGGCAAACTCGGTGACTTATGTAGAGCCTGTCTAAGATATCATCATCTGGGCACAGTGGCTCAATGCTGTCACTAAGCTACTTGTGAGACTGAGGCTAGGGTATCACAAGTTTGATGCTGGCATCAGCAACTTAGAGTAACACTGTCTGAAAATAAAATATAATAATATTAAAAAGTCGCTGCAGATGTAGCCCAGTATTGAGGCACCCTTGGGTAAAAGACCTAGAATAAAATAAAATTGTTCTGCTGTCTACATCAGATTCACTTTAGATTCCAAAACAAAGATGGGATGAGAATAAAAATAAATATAAAAATAGTAATCAAGACCCCACCACAGTAGTTCAGTTACTTGGGAGGCTGAGGCAAGAGGATCATGAATTCAAAACTGCAGGTGGTAAAAATAGAGTTCCTCTTGGTGAAATGGTCTAGCTGCAAAATAAAAGCTAAGAAAGGTAAAGCAGGGGACAAAAATACCCCACAGGATACAGAAAGTAGTTTTAAAAGCAGGGTTGGGATGGGCTACCCAATCTTAGGAGTGAAGTTTCCAAACTCAAAAGAGCAAAATGGAGCCTATGTTTGCTTTATTTATATCAGGGAATATCAAATGTTTTCCATGTAATGTTTTTTGCCAAATAAGGTAGAAAGTGGGCTTTGCAGTTCCCATTGGGTTATGCCCAACTTCAGAGCTAGAAGAGGGGTCTTCCTGGTAGAGCAGAGATAGAGTCATGTGCCTTGGGCAATCTACTGCACTCTGGGGAGCTGTGGATAGTTCCCACGGTTAGACCTAAATCTCCATAGCTCCATACCCAGAGAATACCCTCAAGTAATTCACGGGTGGCACCTTGAATATTCCCCCTTTTTACTTTGCAATAGAAAATTATGAGCCATTATTTTAAGTTCCTAGATTCGTGTTCTGAGGGTGTGATAACCTATTATCACAATACAAAAAAAATAAATAAATAAAGAACTAATAGCAAACATCTCATTCCAGTAATATACCATGCAGAGTGTTTCAGCATGTTTCTAGGGTTAAAGCCATTCCATTCTTGAAGTATTTCCAGTTAGAGAAGTAGGATCCAAAAGATCAATTTTGCTTTTTTGAATATCCTGGATGTTGTGATGTGACTCCATAAGATCCAGGCTATGCCAAATGCCCATTAGATTATTTAACCTTCTCCAAATCCCATTGGGAAGCCTTGTATTTGGCTACAGTAACAGAGACCTTCATAGTCAGATGGCATTTAAACCTTTCCTTAAATGAAAGAGCAGAAAGCTCATTACCAATATTTATGACAGAAGTTTCTAAGGCATTCAAGTTAGCTTCAATACTTTCATCAATATTTGTGATTATTGAAGCCCTTGGAAGTATTTTGAGCCAAATTATTAAGAAAATTTGCATGTTGAATGTTCTGAGATCTAGCCACTAAAGCTGTAACTGTAGAGTGATGAATGAGATTACATAAAATTTGAAAAATCATAACCAAGAATTATGAGTCCAAGAGCTCACTTAAGTCTGGTCACCTGAGCATGGGTCTGTTGTAAAACCTGAACACCAGCATCAGCATGCCATAGCTCTCAAATGTTGGCTGGTAGTAAGAAAATGGAAGACTTGGGAAGGACTAATGTTCCTTTCCCTTGTTATATCTAGAAATGCAATTAGGTAAATTGCACTTTTTACAGGCTAAAAGATATTTATCATCCTTTCTCTTAACTCTCACATTTCCAGTAATTAAACCATAAGGGACTGAACCATGCCTGCAGGCCATACCAGTAACCCTCTTTACACCCCTTGCCTACAAAGTCAGGGATAGGGCTGTCAGTGCAATATAGGAAATCTGAGGCTGCAATTAAGCTCCAAACATCTTTCTGGATACCGCCTTCACTGAAGGTTAGGATATTACCAACAAAACCTCCAGGGATCCTGGCATCCTTATGTGATTGTCTTTTGTCAATTCTTGGAGACCAGTCTAAAATATATCCACTATATCTAGAACATTTTTGTTTTACTGGCAAGACATCTGCACAGTCTATCCATTTAGGAAAGGTGCCAAATTCTATTGCAGACTGATTAGGAAAGTAAGGTATTGGCAGGCGTTCTGTGGCAATGACTGGCTTGTTATGAGAAAGTCCCATTTTAATAACTGTTTGGACATATTCCTTAGAGTCCCAGGGTCCAGGATGATTGGCTCGTCTAGACTCCCCATAGGCTGTATTTTTTTTTCAAAAGATACCCCTAAATAGCCAGCGTGCTTATCATGGGACCAATATATACATAGTGTCCACTGTAACCAGTATAATTAAATCCCGTCACAGGGATGGGTGTAATCTGAGTATCTGTAAAACCACACAGTACATGAGTATCATTGGTAAATACTGGGATGGATTCTCCGGTCCACACTACTGGGTGTACCAAAGGTGGATATGGAAAATATGTCCAATTGGTTTCTCTCTGGACCCCATTTACTGGATACTCAACAGAGCTAACATGGCCACAAACATTGTGGCTGCAGAGTTAGTTCCTCCTTGTGTCAAAGTACCTGTTCAGACTATAGCGCTAGATTCTACAGTTGCCTCCATGATGGTAGATTCAACATTCAGTCTCTCTGGGCCTTCTTCATCCTCTTCCTTCTTTGTAGCTCTCACTTCCTGCTGGGGGTCAGGGCTGACATCTCTGGATCAATCTTCAGTATCTGAACCTCAGTTCTAGGTCCTCCATGTCTGATAGCATGTTCAGGTACCCCAATAGGATGAGAGGCACCTTCTGGGAAAACACAAGCATGACCTCTACCCCATGTTATCACTGGATCTGATCCTTTATGTTGCTATGTTTGTAAATCTTTCCACCAACCTTGGCTCAAGGGACCAGCTGCAGTAGAAGAAATGTGTCCTTTGGCTGCAGTGTGACTTTCAGAGTCACAATTTAAAAAAAAAAGTAAAACAAATCATGATTAAGGTTATATTGTGAGGTCTTATTCCCCTCCTTTTTTTGTAATTGTAGCTTCATAGATAAATGAGCTCATTCTACAATGGTTTGACCTTGAGGCTTCTATGGAATACCTGTTTTATGATCAGTACAAAATTGATGGCAAAACTGCTGAAAAGAAAAAAAATTAATATAAGCTGGAGTATTGTAAATTTCAATCTGTAAAGGACCTCCTAATGCTGCAAAAGTAGCTAGAAAGTGAGAACTAACATGTTGAGTATTTTCTCTTACACAGGCAATGTGAAAAATAAATCTAGAGTAAGTGTCAACAATAACATGAACTTAACACTGTTTGCCAAATTGAGGGATGTGAGTTACATCCATTTGCCATAACTGATTTGGTCATAAAGCATGGTATTATCCCAGTTGGTGAAGATAAAATATGTATAAAACATTGTGAGATTTGATGAAAAATTTGACAAGTTTTTTTCCCAGGAATATTAAATTTTTATGTAAGGTAGAAGCATTCTGAAGATTTAAAGAATGTGAGGCTTGTGCACAATCATATAAAGATATTTATTCACAAACAGCAACAAGTTTATCAATCTTATCATTACCTGATGCTAAAGGACCTGGAAGATTAGAATGTGCCCTTCTATGGCTAATGAAACATGGGTGGTAACACATTTGACTTGTCTTTTGTAAGGTCTGAAACACATTAAGTAACTCTTGCAATGGTGTGTTCCCAGTAGTTGATGTTTCAATATTTTTTGTAACACGAACTGCATGTAAACTGTCTGAATAAATATTGATTGGCTCATTTGCAAAATGAATTAAAGCACAAATGAGAGCTTGAAGATCTGCTGTACCATCTCTGTATGAGCATGGCTATAGAAACTTGCCTTTCCTGAACTCGATCCATCAGTAAATACTGTTAGTGCTCCAACTATTGGTTAAGCACGTACAATTGTGGGAAAAATAAATGTAGTCACAAGAGCAAACTGAATAATTATATCCTCAAGGTAATAGCTTTCCATTTGACCAGGGAAATTAGCAAAAGCTTTCTGCCAAGTATAAGAAGATTGCCAAAGCCAGTCATGCACTTCAGTAGAAAAGGGGGCAACAATAATACTAGACTATGACCCAACTCTCTGCAAAACTTGTGTTCTTCCTTTAATAACTCACTGAGCAATAAAGCCATGGAATGGAGTTGATGACTTTTGAGGAGAATGAGGTAGGCAAGGCCACTCAATAATTCCCAATAATCGCCACATTGCTCCTGTAGGAGTATGAACATTGGGAAATGTTAAACAATATACAGGCTCTTGTGGATTAATTCTAGTAAGCTGTGCAGTCTTCATGGCAGATTCAACCCTTGTTATGGCAATCCTTTCTTCTGCCATAAGTTGATGAGAAGGTAGAGAAGGATCCCCCTGTACAATCTGAAACAAAGGACACAAATCTGCAGTGGCTAGATTTAAAGTTGGTCACAGCCAATGAATATCACCTAGTAACTTTTAGAAGTCATGTGCCTTGGGCAATCTAATGTGCTTGGGGGAGCTGCCCATAGTTCCCAAAGTTAAATCTAAATCCCCATGGTTCTATACCGAGAGAAGACCCCCCAAGTAGTTCATGGGTGGTTCCTTGCAACTTAGTGAGGCCCTACCTCAACATAAAACAGAAAAATGGCTTGGAATAGGTCTTAGTGGTAAAGTGCTCCTGGGTAAAATCCGAAATACAAGACAAAAGAAGCAAATAAAAACAATAAAGAAAACAGCTGGAGAGCTATGCAAATGTCAGACAAAATCAGCTGAAACAGAAATTGTTAGATAGAGGCAAGAACATGATATATACTTGTAGTTACATATATTAAATTATATATTAAATATATATGCATATTTATAATAAAGATTAAAATATATAATACATATCAATAGAGTGGGAAGTCTCACAAACTAAGTTATAAATGTATACATGTCTAAAAACAGTGTTCCAAAATATGTGAATTAAAAACTATCAGGATTAAAGAAAGAAAAATTTATCCAAAAAGAGGTGGATAACTTGTGATATTCCACTTTCAGGAAATAATGAAATGACTAGCAAAAAGTCCCTGTAAAACAAAACAACTTGCACAACAATAGCTCTAGAGGAATATATAGAATATTCTGCCCCAAAGAGTAGAATACACATTTTACTCCAGTGTGTTGGATACATTGTGCAGGACTTGCCATTTTAAAGCCATAAAAATGTCAATAAATTTAAAAGCACTGAAATCAGGACAAGTACCTTTTATAAGTAAAATGCAATTAAGTTTAAAAAAAAACAGAAAATTTAAAAATTTGCAAACATGTAGCAATTAGTGTTCTCTTTAGGAAGAAGATAAAGAAAAAAATAGAAAATAGTTTACATGGATAAAAATGAAAGCAAGCATGCCAAAACTTATGAGGTGCAGCTAAAGTAGCCCTCAGAAGAAAATTCAAAACGACAAAAGCCTACATTCTAAAAGAAAAACTGCCCAAACAAAAACCTAAATTTATGCAGTAACTAGACAAATAGAAGCAAGCTGTAATTAAATTGCACAAAAGATAAATTAATAAAGAGTAGAGCAAGAAGAAAATAAATAGACAAAAGAATTAAGAAAATAAACTTGATTGTTCAAAAGATTTACAAAATTCATTGTTCAATTAAGAGAGAGAGAGAGAGAGAGAGAGAGAGAGAGAGAGAGAGAGATCAAGTTAATAAATATCAAAAATAAAGGTGAGACCATCAAAACAGACTCCACAAAAAATTTAGACAATTTAAGGGCATATTATGATCAACTGAATGTGAACAAATTTCTATAAAACATTCATCAAAACTGACTTAGACATAAAAAGTCTAAAAAGAATTAATAAGAGATTTAATCATTAAAAAACACAATAAAAACATCCACGTCAGAGCTTAGCATGGTTGGCGCATACCTGTATCCCAGTGACTTGGGAGGCTGAGGCAGGAGGACCATGAGTTCAAAGCCAGCCTCAGCAAAGGCAAGGCGCTAAGCAACTCAGTGAGATCCTGTCTCTAAACAAAATACAAAATAGTGCTGGGGATGTTGCTCTGTGGTCAAAGGCCCTGAGTTCAATATCTGGTACCAAACAACAACAACAAAAATCCTACTAGAAATGTGAAGTGAAACTATCAAACTATATCTAACTCTAAAAGTAGATATATGGCTTTATGTGAATTAAATCTTAAGGTCTCTACCAAAGAACTATTTGAATGAAACATTTCAGCATTTATGCAGGATATAGCACCGATATATTCATACAATTTTTGTAGCAGAACAATAAATATTCAAAGCAAAATTATTAAAAATATTTCATTTATGGTAGCATCAAACATTAAATACATAGCAAAAAATTCACAAAAATGTCTTGTAAGCAGAAAATACTATACAAAATGTTTAGAAGACTAAGTAGGCATCCACTATTTATTGATAAGATTTAATGTTGCTGAAATGGTAAAATGTAAGTTGATTTACATACCAATGTAAACCTTACCAAAATTCCCACATGCCATTTTTGAAAAAGATGTAATAGTAAGCCTAAGGAGAATATGAAAGTTCAGTCACCCTAAATACCAAATACAGGTTGTTTTTTCAAGAAAAATATAAAGAACAAAATTGGAAGACTCACACATCCCAATTTTAAAGCTCAGTATAGTTTCAGTACTCAAGGATCCCTATTTCTCACACTGTTCAAAATCATTCAAAAGGAGTAAAAGACCTGACTGTAAAACTACAAAATAAACAAGGGAAAGAAATTTAAGACTCTGGTAAGGACAAAAAAATGTTTTCGACAGAATTTCAAAATCACACACACACACACACACACACACACACAATAAAAATAGCATTAAACTAAAATTCTGATGTGGAGCAAAGAAAAAAATGTGGAATCTCTATAAAATGGGAGAATATCTTTGCCCAGTATACATTTGATACTAGTTTCATATTTAGAATATGTAAAGAAAAAAATAATAATAACACCAAACAATCAAAAACTAACTAATGCCATTCAAGTGGGCAAACAAAGTAAACAGTTTTCAAAAGAAACAAAATGTTTCAGTAAACATATAGAAAAAATGTTCCATATAATTATCCTTCAGGAAAATGCAAATCAAAAATATAATTAGGAGGGCTGGGGAAATAGCTCAGTTGGTAGAGTGCTTGCCTTGCATGCACAAGGCCCTGAGTTCAGTCCCCAGCACCACAAAAAAACACATTAGGTAGCACCTTACACCAGTCAGAATGGATAAATTAGAAAAGTGACAAACATCAATGTGGATGTGGAGAAAAATCAACACTTATGTATGGGTGTGTGCAAGTAAATTGGGTAGCTGATATGAAAAACTGTGCATATTACTCAAAAAATTAACAATAGCTGGAATCATGGCACATGACTAATCCCATATATTTCAGAAGCTAAAAAAGGAGGATTACAAGTTTAAGGCCAGCTTGTGCAAGTTCAAGGTAAAACAGCGCAAAAACTTGTCTCCAATAAAAAAGAAATATGCTGGAGGCCAGGAATGGTGATAAATGCCTGTAAAATAGGCAACTTGGGAGACCACAGTAGGAGGATCCTGACTTTGCCGTGAGGATAGAAAACTTAATGTAATGCTCTCCCAAAATAAATTAATAATAATAATAATAATAAGTAAGGCACTGTGATGTAGTCTAATGGTCAAATATTTGCCAAGCACATGAGGCTTTAGTTAAGTCTTCATTATCTCAACTAAATAATACTAAAATAGAATTACCTTGTGATTCAGGTATCCCACTTGGGGGTATGTAATAAAAAAGAATGAAACCCTCATCTGATACCTGGACATCCATGATTATTGAGGCACTTCCCAGTTGAAAAGATATGGAATCGCATAGGAATTCTGGGACAGATGAATAAATAAAATATGGCATATATGTAGGCATACATCCATAAAAATCAAATCCTGCCATCTGCAACCATTTGGGTGAAATTAGAGAATAGAGTGGTGAAATGAAACAAAACCAGACACAGACATACAAACACTGCATGCTGTCCCTCATGTGAGGAGGCTAAACCTGAATTTAGGTTGGTGATTTCTAAAAGTTAAAGAGTGGTGGTGGGAAATGAGAATGGGATTTCATCAGTGGATGTGGTGTATGTGTTAAAATACCAAGAGACCCTTTATTGTGTATATTTAGTACATCTTCATCAGAACTATTTTTAGAATGTTACTGTAATCAGTACTGAGTCATACTTACAAAATGATTAAGTGGAATAATATTGCCAGGTGTGTTTGTGGATGCCTACAGTACCTGCAACTCAGATGACTGAGGCAGGAGAATTGACACCTTGAGGTCACCCTCAGGAAAGTAGCAAGACCTTGTCTCAAAACCAAAAAAAAAAAAAAAATGAACTGGGGATAAATCTCAGTGGTAGAGTGTTCCTAGATTCAAACTCATTACTGCAAAAAGAAATAAGTAAAGAATAGAATTTAGAAATAAATCCTTATATTTATGGTCAATTATTTTTCAAGGTGAATGCCAAGATATTATAGGAAAAAATGTTTTCAAAACATCTGGAACAACTATCCATATAACACTTGGAACACGATCTCAAACACTATCTCACACTCTACACAATTAATTTTAAATGGAAGAAAGGTGTAAATGAGAATTGGAACTACAAAATTCTTAGCAGAAAACATGTAAATCTCATGACCCTGCATTGGACAATAGATTCTTAGAAAAGACAATTTTTATTTTTTTCATTTTGGTACCAGGGATTGAACCCAGCAGAGCTTAACCACTGAGAAATATTCCCAGCCTTTCTAACAATTATATTTAGAGACCAATTACTAAGGCTGGCTTTGAATATGTGATCCTCCTGCCTCAGCCTCCCAAACTGCTGGCATTATAAGCATATGCCAAATGATACTTCTTATATTACCATATATTTGGAAAATATTTACAGGATTTTAGATATGAGGCTTATAATGTGGCATAATAAATTTTTGAATGTTATAATAAACTTATTTACAATTTAGTCACTATGTTTTTAAGCTATAGACTTCATCTAGGCTTCTGTATATGCTATTTGAAATTTCACTGTCCCCAGTGGGGACTTCTATCTGGAAAACTCCCACCACATTTAACTTGTATATGTCAAACCTGGACATCCATTTTTTCTTAATCTATAGACTTAAATAAAATTGAAATTTCTCAAGAGTAAAGATTATTCCTCTGGAGCCAAATGATTCCTAGCATTGTGTGGAGTCATATTAGCTGAAGGGCTGCCAAACAAATAACATTAACTAATAAATTTCTGACCCCAAACTAACATCTCTATACTTGTGGCTTCTTCATGTAGTCATGAATGTATTGTTAAGAGTCGCAAAAAAGAAAAATCTTATAATTTTATGGGCATATTTTTTAACAAATTATGAATTATCATGAAAAAGGTTCTCATTTTCTCCAAGCCCACAGAAGTGTCAACAGAGTCAAGATTAAGCCTATTACATTCGGAAATGTCTTGTTTCTTTAATAATTATTTGTTGGTACTGAAAATTAAACACAGGGGTGCTTTACCCCTGAGCTACATCTCCAGTACCTTTGTACACTTTTAAATTTTATTTTTTTATACTGAATTTTAACTAAACATCACATTAGGGTTTATTTGGACATCAAATCATACCACTTTTAGAAGGCGGTTATTCTAAATGAGAAGAGTGACATGATTAAAATAGATACAAATATTAAATAGCCATCACCACATCCAAAGTAATGAAAATTTTCTCAACTGTTTTTTATGAGTTTTTTTTTTTTTTGCTTCCAGTTGTTACACAAAGTCCTTTGATCTGTTTTTTTTTTAATTTATTTTTCTATATGATGTGAGGTATGTATTCAAATACATTTTTTTTCTTGTGGATATCTAGTCTCCCAGGGCCATTTTTCTTTTGCTTTTACTCTTGAAAAATATAAGCCTTGTGTGTGTGTGTGTGTGTGTGTGTGTGTGTGTGTGTGTGTGTGTAATCCCTCTGAACACCAATTACAAATTGCTGCCCAGGCAGGTCAGGCAAATTGCTGACCACACAGTTACAAATTGCCACCCCCGACCTGCACAGACAGCTGAACTTATGTTCACTTGTGTGAAATTCCAGGGGCACCAAATAATACACAGATACACTTTACCTTTACACAAGCTTCAGGACGGCTTCTCTGCTTTGGCCTCAGGCTCCCCAAAAGGGATGGCAAGAGAAAGTCATGACAGGCTGTGAGAGGGTGACCAAATTCAGAAGAGAGCTTTTATTGGGGGATCCTTGTTCTTAGAAAGTTCTATTCAAAAATGGCCAGAGGGGCAGGGTTACAAGAGACACATGAGTATAACTCAACCCTCATGCATAACACCTACATCTGAAGACCACCCCCTCTATCTTAGCTGGGACAATGCCCAAGTCACCACAAATGTAGTGACTGGTTAGAGCCTCCTGCTTCAGGACTGGAAGGCATGGGTCATTCAGAGGGGCTTCCCACATATCTGTCCTTCTTTCTTTGAAAAAGCAGGTGATGGGTCATTATTTCAAGTCCCTAAATTCTTGTGCTGGGAACATGACATCCTACAATTACAACACAAGAGAGAATAACTAGCAATGAGAACAATACAAGGATATACCATGCAGAGTGTTTAAGAATGTTTCCAGGGTTAAAGCTGTTTAATTCTTTAAGTGTTTGATCAGCTAAAGAAGTAGGATCTGAAAAATCAATCTTACTTTTCTGTATATCTTGAATCTGATGATGCAGCTCCAAAAGATCCAAGCTGTTATCATTATTCTGCCAAATATCCAACAAATGGTTTTGAACCTTCTCCCAATACCATTAAGAAGCATTGTATTTGGCAGCAGTAACACACACATACTTATAGCTAGCATGACATTTAAGTCTCCCCTTGAATTTCAAAGTGGAAAGTTCATTACCTATATTCATGACAGCAGCCTCTAAGGCATTTAATTTGGTCTCAATCCATTCATCAACATTTATTTGATTGTGAAGACCCTTGGAGGTATTCTGAGCCAAAATATTAAGAAAATTTGCATGTTGAATATTTGAGATATGGCCACCAAAACTGTGACCATGGAAGCAATAAAAGAAACCAAGGGAACAACTCCCACTATTGTGAGTCCAAGAGCACATTTAGATCTTGCTAGCTGGGCATGTATTTGTTGTAAGACTTGAAAACCAGCATCAACCTACCATGGCGTTGAAATATTTCCTGTTAATAAGACAAAAGAGGGCTGATGAAGTATCATCATTCCTTTTTCTCTATTATTTCTGGTATTACAATTAGTTAAATTACATTTACTACATGTTACAAGATATCTATCATCTTCCCTTTTGACTTTTACATTTCCAGTAATTAAAGCATAAAGAGATTGAACCAGACCCATAAGTCATAGCAAGAACCCTCCTTCTAGTACTTGCTTACAAAGTCTGGTACAGTTTTGTCAGTAAAATGTAAGAATTCTGAGGCAGCAATTAAGCACCAAACATCTTTCTGAATGCCACCTTTCTGAATGCCACCTTCGCTGAAGGTCAGGATGTCAATAAGTATGGACACTCCTTGCAAAACCAGCATGAAATCACCATTTGACCCAGCTATCCCTCTCCTCTGACTATACCCAGAGGACTTAAAAAGAGCATACTACAGGGACTGAGCCACACCAATGTTTATAGCAGCACAATTAACAATAGCTGAACCATAGAACCAACCTAGGTGTCCTTCAACAGATAAATGGATCAATAAAATGTGATATATATATATATATATATCCCCCACCAATTGAATATTACTTAGATTTAAAGATGAATGAAACTATGGCATTCGGTGGTAAATGGATGGAGTTGAAGAATATCATGGTAAGTGAAATAAGCCCCCCCCACACACATACACACACACAAACACAAAAGTCAAGTGTTCTCTCTTATAAGTATATGCTAATTCATAATGGGGGGTGGGAAAAATAGTGACTTTAGATTAAGTAGAGAGGAGTGCAGGGAGAGGAGGGAATATGGGGATGGAAAGGATAGTAGAATGAAACAGACATTACTTATAACACATAATATATATGGGTGCTAAACCACTCAACAAGGGAGAGGGAGAGAATAGAAATTCAGTGGATTAGAAGCAGTTGGAATGAAGGGAAGAAAAGGGAAATAGGAATACAACTGACAGTAGGATGAATCAGACACTACTTTTCTGTGTTCATATATAACTACAGCACCAGTGAAGGTTTGCACCATGTACACCTCAAGAATGGAATGCTAACTAAAATTAGTTTTACTCCATATATAATATGTCAAAATTTGTCTACTGTCATGTATACTTAAAAAGAGTAAGAGATGTTAAAAATGATAAGGGAAAATTTGTATACAGAGAAGGATTGTGAGTGAAAAACTCTTCAATAAATTCTAATGTCATTAAGGTTAAATAAAATTATAAAAGACTACCTTGAGCCCATACAAAATAATAAACAATGGTAAATAGAGTTTCCAAGTCAGTCTGTGCAACTATCTATAATCCCCAACTTTTTGATTTGTAACTCTTCTATTTGTTTTAAAAGCAGCACAACAACAATACTTACAAGTTGAGCAGAGAGGAAACATTACATAGCAGTGTTATGAATACTATTAATAGTGCTGTGTGCACTCAAAGAAAGCATTCTCAACTTCCTTCCCCATGTAATAAAAAATCATGCAGTTGAAAAATATGCTAGTTACGGCTTAGATAACACATACATGTGTTTGTTACATTAAGTATGTGGGCAGCTGCTCAACTTGGCAGGTCAGATCCAATAGATAAGGAAGACACTCTCTTCACACAAGACAGTGTTTCTTTCAGTATTATTATGAAAGTAAGAGAGAAAGCAAAAGAAATAGACTCAGGTAACTGTATTGCCAGACTAAGAAAACCGCAACACTGAACCTATGTACTAGAGAGTCCAAAACAGCTTTTCAGGGTCCTGACTGGGAAGTCCTGGGCAGAGCATCCTCTCCACAGGTGAGGGTCTGACGTCTTGTTATAAATTGTATTTAAAGTGGGGCTGAATAAATACAAGTTAGAACAAAGAAAACTTCATCCTAACAGCTTGCATGACCTAGTGATCCCATGAAGAACACTACATCCTCCCAAGAACAGGTCAGATCCCAGAGTAGGGACTGATAGCCTTGAGATGACTAAATAAATTGAAGTTCCAATGAGAGAGCCACCAACCCAAATACATTGAGAAATCAGCATTCTTTAGCTGTTTCATCAAGGATATGCAGACATCATGCAGGCCCATGGAAAGGAAAGATCTTTAGTATTTTTTTTTTAGATCTCTCATACTGAATCTTCTGTCTGGGCCTTATAAATAGTTAGAACTCTCATATGTAAAATGAAGCCATTTTCTGTGTGAAATAACATGCAATGGAGATAAGCATGAAGCCTAGAGATTTACCCTTTGGAATAATAAATAGTGTGAATATTATTCTCCTAGAATTTAATCATTATATTTCCATATTTATTTTCCAAAATAAAGTTAAATGAAATATTTGTAGGTGGTGTTTTGTTGACCCAAAGAGCTCACATATGAAGAGTATATTGTGTTTTAACTTTTTGAACAGGACTTGTAGATGAGAGTCTAGAGGTTTATTTCAATCAAAATTGTGTTTCTCTCTCTGTGATGTCATGGGCTCCTGGAGCTGTAAGATCTGAAAAGGGACAGGGTTAGTTTTTAATATCTTATAATTACTGGATTGCAGAGTGGTCTTGAAGACCATGACACATGCTATCTACCATATAATCCAATAAGTATAACAAACATTATAATGTAAGTTATTACGTAGAACAAAAATCTATAAAATCAAATATATACTGAAATAAAAATGTAGGGCATAAATGCTCCTATAGTATGTCTGTCTCTTTTTACCTTCATCATTTTACATGTTTCTGGTTACACATTTTTACTGGGTATCCAAGACTAAAGAGGTGGTCCCATATGGGGATGTTTTTCCTACACTTGAGGTCAGTTCAGTCTCCTCAGTGATGAATGTCATGGATTCATGAGGAACTGCATGGTTTCCTCAGTTCAACAGTCAGGATGGGCCTGTGGACCACGTGGTTTCTACAGGAAACATTGAGACTATTTCTCCTTCAGCAGCCCTCCTTTTTTACCTGAATATGCACGTTGGCTCCTAGTCTCTTGGTTCTTTCTCCTCTCCCTGATTGGAAGCTTGTATAACTCTCTAAATTTGTAGATCCCTTAGGGTGTACTGCACCTCTATAAGGTGAAATGTTAAAGTCCTAATTCAAACTAGGGATATCTGGGCATTATTTTAGTATCCCTAGGTCCTTCCTATAACTGTCTTAATTTTTCCATAATTACAAACAAGAAAGTATATAATTTACATAAATAATATTCCCCAAATAAAACTTGATTAAACATATGAAATAATTAATGGAGACATCAGAGCTTTATTTATCCAATAGAATGTTTTACTATTGCATCAATCCATTAGCAAAGTGAATAGTGGAAGACGTGTGACCTAATAACATCATTAAATTCATGACAAGGTTAACTTTAAGAAATTCACACTTTATTTAGTAACAAATTGCATCCATAATGAAATATAAGTAAAAATGCTCTGTAAAACGGGCATGGTGGTCCATGCCTGTGATCCTAGGGACGTGAGAAGCTTAGCAAGTTAAAAGCCAGGGTTCATAACTTAGTGAGGCCCTATGCAACTTAGCAAACCCTCTCTCTAAAAAAATGAAAATAAAATCTGGGGATGCAGTTTACTGATTACTTGCCCCTAAGTTTAAGTACAAAAATAAAAACAAAAAAAATTTAAATTTCATATAAATCATGAGACTTCTGAAATAATCAACTCTGAGTATTATAATTTCTCCAGTTGTGAAAAATGAGACTCTTTAGTAATTGTAGAATTACACTAAAATTATATCATTTTAGGGATGCACTATTCTATAATTTTATGTCCTTATTTCTACAATATCACCTCAAGATGTTAAGAAAATTTTCAGCAAATGTCAAAAGCAATTATCCATTTTCTACATTTAAATGATGTTTTTCACTCCTAGGTCCCAAATACTTCAAGGGATAGGCTATACATAATAAACTTACTTCAATCTTTATATTGGTCAAGGTGTTCTTGTAAATAGTTTGCTGTTATCTAAGGTACACACTTTGGACAAATGCTATTCCATGCTTGCTAGAGATATGACGTCAGAATTGTAAAAAGTCTGAATTTTGAATACAGTCTTGGACACATTCTTTGGGTTTCTATATGCTATAAATCCTCCACTGTTTTAAAAATGTTTGATCAACAGCCAAAAGCTTTCAAAAAATTTTCCACATGTCCTCTCACTTGTATGAATTCTGAGGTATTGAGTAGGGTGTGAACAACTTTTGGAGACTCTGTCACCTATTTTACACTAGTACAATTTTTGTGCTATCATATATCTGGTATGACATAGTGTTGAACTACTGTGAAATAAGGGTTGATTTATCCTTAAAGACACTGATGCGAGGTTTTCACATGTAAAACTTCTCTGCAGTATAAAATCTAAATGTTTCATAAGATGTGATCTTCAATTTTAAAAGCTCTACCATTCTTCATATATATAGGACTTCTCTCTAGTATGGGTTCTCTGGTGTTGAGTAAGTGATGATTGTTGATTAAAATCTTTGCCACGTTCTCTACATTTGTAGGGCTTCTCTCCAGTGTGGATTCTCTAGTGCTGAGTAAGTGATGCTTTGTAATGAAAATTTTTGCCACATTCTTTACATTTGTAGGGCTTCTCTCCAGTATGAATCCTGTTGTGGCAATTGAGCTGTGAGTTTGTATTAAAACTTTTGTAACACACTTTACATTTGTAGGGCTTCTCTCTGGTATGAATACTTTTGTGCCAATTACACTGTGAGATGCTATTAAAAGCTTTGCCACATTCTTTACAATTGTAGGGCTTCTCTCCAGTGTGGATTTTCTGGTGCCGAGTAAGTGATGATTTTCGATTAAAACTCTTGCCACACACTTTACATTTGTAGGGCTTCTCTCCAGTATGAATCCTTTTGTGACAATTAAGCTGTGAGATGCTATTAAAAGCTTTGCCACATTCTTTACATTTGTAGGGCTTCTCTCCAGTGTGGATTCGCTGGTGCTGAGTAAGTGATGAGTTTTGATTAAAACTCTTGCCACACACTTTACATTTGTAGGGCTTCTCTCCAGTATGAATCCTGCAGTGGCAATCAAGATTCAAGTTTGTATTAAAATTCTTGCCACACACTTTACATTTCTAGGGCTTCTCTCCTCTATGAATCCTGTAGTGGCGATCAAGATTCGAGTTTGTATTAAAATTCTTGCCACACACTTTACATTTGTAGGGCTTCTCTCCTGTATGAATCCTGTAGTGGTGATCAAGATTCGAGTTTGTATTAAAATTCTTGCCACACACTTTACATTTGTAGGGCTTTTCTCCAATATGAATTCTGCTGTGGTGATCAAGATGTGAGTTTGCATTAAAACTCTTGCCACACACTTTACATTTGTAGAGCTTTTCTCCAGTATGAATTCTCTTGTGATTTTTAAGGCTTGGTTTTTGACTAAAAGATTCACAAAATTGTTTACATATATGGGGCATCTCCCCAGTGTGTGTCCACTGGTGACAAATAAGATTAAAAATTTTATTAGAAGTTTTGTCACATTCTTTGCATTTGCATTGCACATCTCCTGTATGAACACTGTGGTGTTGAGTAAAGTTCTTGAGTGCATTGCATTCTTCACATTGGTAGGTCTTCTCTGCAGAATAAATTTTTTGGTGTTGAGTAAGAGTTGAAAATTTTTTTAAAGCTTTGCCACACTTTTTATATTTACAGGTCTTTTCTTCAGTATAAATCCTCTGATGCTTAACAAGTTGGAACCTTTCACTAAAAGTTTTTTTTTTGCATTCTTTAAATTTATAGGGTTTATCACTGTCATATTATCTACTGTGTTTAGAAGATGCTGAGCAAGCTGATGCTTTGATATATTCTTTAAACATATAGGGCTCTCTTTCTCTATTAATTATCTTGTGTTGAGCAAGCTCTGCACTTTGATTAAGAGCCCTTCACATACTTTACACTTCCAAGTTTTGTCTTGACTATGAATATTTGGATGAGTAACAGTTTTTGAGCACTGAGGCAAACTTTCCCACATTTTTCATCTTAGTAAATTTCCTTTAGAAAATGACTAGGAGTTTCTCTAGATTCATAATTCTTATCACCAATGTAAATATACTGGTAATTACTCAGGGTACAGACATGGCTAATGGTGTTACTTATAGCATTATCTATATAGTGTGCTTTCCAGAATTCTGTATCAGAATTATCATTGAGCAATAGTGGGGTAGTAGAAACCTTTCTACAATTCTTAATATTGTCTGTTTTGGAAAAAGGACAAATTACTGCTTTGTTGCAGAAAAATTGACATTTTGTAAAAAAAAAACTCTCAAATTATCACTTAAAAATATCTTCTATGTGCAAATGTTTGATTGGAAATTTAACTCAGTGGTACATTTATAATTGGCCAAGTTAAAAACTGATGCATGGACCAGATTTAAAATTTTCCACATTTACTTTCACTTCAAAAATGGCTGTGGATATATTCGTACAGACACACAGCTCCTCAAAACTAAGTGAAATAAATTGAATTTTTTTCAGATATTAATTGTTTCTGGTGTCTTTTGACCATAAAATTTTTATCATATATAGGGACTACTAATTGGTTTTGTCCATTATAATACGATTTTTGAACTTTACTCTCACCTATGTTTTCCCATTATTTTCTTAGTTGTAAATGGTCAAGGTCATACTTTCCATATCTTCCCTCTCTCTCTTTTATTCCCTGCTCTGGTAAAATTTCTCGAGGATGATGAGAAGTCATGGCTGAAATAAAAATAATAATCATGTTTACTTACTGAACTGGGCTGAGTATATTTTGCAAACATAGGAAATTACAGCAATGAAGGAACATCAGAGATCCACCATCATTTTCTTTTGCAGTTTTAAGACAGAATGTTACCAAACTACTAAGGCTGGCCTTCAAATTTTGGCAACACTGCCATATACATCATCCTTATTTTAAAGTTGAGTAATAAGTGAGGTGTGGAGGCACATTTCTTGTGTCATGCTAGGGACTCGATAGGCTGAGGGAGGAGAATCACTATCTTGAGCCAGCCTCGCATCTTGGTGACACCCTCTGCACCTTAAAAGACCTTGTCTCAAAATAATTGTAAAAAAACTGAAAAGGTTATATATGTATGTTGATACATTTATGTGTAAACGCAATGAAAAATCTCTGTTTCTCTATTATCTGTAATATACCATAGGTTCTTCTTCCTGAGTTACTCTTTGGAAATTTAGGTTGTGGATAGTATGGCAGTTAAGTTGGGAGGGTAGATATGAAACATGCAAATATTTGGGGACTGTTCAAAAAGGGTTCCTGCTTACCAACAGAAAAAAACATGGCTCAATGATTTCTGGAGGTCATGTCTCATTAGGTCTCAGTCACTATTATTGAGAAATCCTCCTGTCAGAAACCAAGGACAAGCCTGGGCGATAATTTCAACGAATTCGGTTGCTGTCTTGGTTTTTATTCCTGTTCCTTGTCTATTTAATAGCTCTTTTAGTTTGTTGGCCCGACGAACCTTTGCTGTTGAATTACCCATGGTACGTACTCTGTCTCTCTTGAATTATCTTTAAACCAATCCTCCCCCTTCTTCCTTAGAAGGTGAGCCCTGTCCACTTACCCCTGCTTTCCGGATCTTGGTGGGTACCTCTAGATGCCGCGTCCGTCTAAGAGGAGCCGAGTCTGGCGAGGGACGGCGGGGTTAAGAAATACACAGGACACCAAGGTTCTTCATCCAGGAGGAAGCGTGAGTGCGCTTTATTGCCAAATTTTGTTCCCCTTATATATCTATTGTAACAGCTGTGGGAAATCACTCAAAAGCGAGGAGGGACGAGTAATAACTGCATCCTTGGATTACCACCACCGTCACCGTTCCCTATCAGGAGGCTCAAACAAGTCAAGATGTTCCCGTAAGACACATGTGCTCGAGGCAGATAAACAGGAAACCGCAAGCCTGCGTCATGGCCTTGTGAGCTGGCCGCATTGACATGCAGAACAAAGAACTGGGGGTTGAGTCCCCAGGGGCCAGGGTGGGCCTGCTACCAGCAGTGAACATTTCTCTTGAAGGAAGACTGAGAAGGTCAAGGCACATGCCCAGGATTCTAGGGATGAGCAGTACCCGGTTGTCTGGCCCATGATGAGAAGATTATGTGGGTGAGAAGAAGGAAACAGCAGGGGACACCTTGGCACCAGAACCCCTCCTTCCCCCATGAGGGATATTATTCTTGCTGTTAGTTTTCTTAAACAAAATTAAAAATTTTCCTAAGCTACCAGTGCCACTAGGTATAGGTCCCTGGATGGAGCTCAGATTTGTCTTGAGAGGCAAGGAAAAGTGAATAAACAACCCAGTGGTTCCATTAACCAACAAGCTAGAACTTGGGCTCCTTGGGGGCAAAATACTGGGTTTTACCCAATAATTAACAATCCAACAGCACCTGAAACCCAATTAACAGGGGACGGAGAATTGGATAAGTGGGTGTGGGAGTCTGTGGGTAGCCAGCTGCAGGAGCTTGCCTCTGGGTGCATTCCTTGCATCTGGGAGGTTTTTCAACACCAATGAGATAAACAAAGTGGCAAGAAAACTGGGAAAACCCTCTGCAATATTCTAGCCAGGAAAATTCATGAGCACTTTAAAAGCATCTTAATGTTTACACTCGGTCAAATTTGCCTCAATCCGAGTGAAACCATTTGAAAAGAGTTGTCAACATGAAAAGTTTCATAAATCTGCTGGTTTGTGGATCACTGCAAATCCATATGAGTCCATGGCTAAATACATAAGTAAAAATAGAAATCTAATAATGAGCATTTTCTTAAGACTTCTGTCCTGAAAATACTGCCCTATGTGCTTTGATAACTAAATGATCACTTAATCATTCCTCTAGCAACACTTGAGGTCCATAAAGAATTGTGGAACACGTCTGGTTGGGACAGCAAAGCTGGGATACCAAGAAGAAAGTTACTCTGAACCTCAAAGGAAAAGATTCATAAATCACCAGAATGCAGGAATGCCCACAAAATATTTGAAATTAAACACAAGGGACTGGGGTTTGGGCTCAGTGACAGAGCACCTTCCTAGCACCTGGGAGGCACTGGGTTCAGTCCTCAGCACCACATTAAATAGAAATATATAAAATAAAGGTATACTGTCCAACTAAAAACTATTTTAAAAGATAAAGATCAGATTAATAAAAAAAGAAACTCCCTGCAATGCAGCATTTCTCCTAGAAAAGCTTCCTGTACCCCCAAATACGAGCATGATGTAAGCAAGCTTAGAAAAATGGGTGAGAAATTATAGAAGTCTGCTCTGGCCCCATCTCTAGTCTAGCCCCACTTAAATGTCCCTCTCCAAATAGCAACACCTCAGACCACGTGTTTTCTGTCTCTCTCTTTAGGGCTTTCTCACATTTTTTTTTCTTTCTTTCTTCTTGTGGTGCTGGGGATTGAACCTGGGACCTTGTGCATGAAGGGCAAGCATGCTACCGACTTCACTGAATTTCCGGCCCCTCACATTCTTTCCTGAATGTGTATCTGCTTTTCTAAATAGGTGTATCCATGCACCTGACAAATGAAGTTCTTTTCTGCCATGAAAACCAACTTTTTCTGAGCTGTTGTCCCTGTCTCTCCCTGGAGTCCCTTCCCATTACACAACCTCACACAGCCAGAGTCAGACTTGAGCTTTGGAATTGTGTGGGTTTTTTATTGTTTGGGGTGTGATATCACATATATCACTGGAGGATGGTAACCAGCAGCTATGCACTTTTTAAAATAAGCAATGGACAAGGTTTGGTAGCACATGTCTGTAAGGCCAGGCATTTGGGAGGCTGCTTCAGGAGCATCTCAAGTCAGAGGCCACAGTTGGCCTCTTAGCAAGACCCTGCCTCAAAATAAAGTATTCAAAGTTCTGATATTGGGTGAGTCTTCATGAACAATGAAGGGTCAGAATTCCTGTTTCAACAGTCTCCCTTTAGTATGCTGTGTGTAGGTGTGTGCCTGTTACCTTCCAACAGGACCTAGAGTGGTTGTTGGTGTCTATCTGTATTAATAAATAGATCAAATGAAGTGAGTAAATAACTAAAGCAATAAAAGATCTGACACTGTAGCTGGTTGTGATCCCAGGGATATGGATGTTATGTTGTGTTTCTTGTCTCTTGTGTTCTTGCAAGAGAGGATTTTAGATAATACATAAAATGTAATCAAAGTAGAGCAAAGCTTATTGGCCCAGAAATCACTATCAAGAAATGGGGAGGAAAACAGTGAGGCTTCTCTGACATCTCTAGGCCTCACACCCCTTTGATCCTGAAGTTTATGGGAGATGCTGTGGGTGATTCCAGAATTCTTCCCATGGACCAATTCCTACTCTTAACTGGCAGTAGGATGATATTGTGTTTGTAGGTTCCTACTCCACATGGTCTTGTCCAGAGACAACAAAGCAAAACCCAAGTGTGTGTGTGTGTGTGTGTGTGTGTGTGTGTGTGTGTTTGTGAATTTTACTATAAGAAAAATTTTATTATGGCAGCTATTATGAAAACAAACAACAACAAGTGTTGGCGAGGATGTGAGGAAAAAGCACACTCATACACTGCTGGTGGGACTGCAAATTGGTGCAGCCTATATGGAAAGCAGTATGGAGATTCCTTGGAAATCTGAGAATGGAAACACCATTTTAACCAGATATCCTGTGGAGCCAACCTAGATGCCCTTCAGTGGATGAATGGATAAAAACAAATTGCATTATATATACACAATGGAATTTTATTCAGCAATAAAAGAATAAAATCATGTGTGTGGGGGAAAGATTATGGTTTGTTCTCTTGTTTTCTGAATTTTAGGGAATAGAGTTTTTCTGAGATTCTCACCAGTATCTTTGCCTTTGTCAAAGGGTTATTGCAACTTACTTCTGTTTCTTGCTGTCTAACTTTTGTGGTTTTCCCATATGAGTTATGAGGTTGAAGTGGATTTTAAGTGGATATTTTTAATGTAGGAGTTCACTAATTACTATTAGAAGCATCAGATGAGCTCAGAACAGTAATAAAATTTAATATCATCAGTTATTTATGTGCATAAGAAAATAAGTCGCAAACATAAAATTAAAAACAGTTCTAATGACCATAATATCAAAAGCAAAATACTTGGGAATTTTTCAAGAAATGTGAACACTTGAACATTTAACATGGCTTGTTTTTAGAAAATATACCATAATCCCTAAGCCACCTTCTTTTTTGTGGTGACCTTAACTCATAGAAAAAAGATAGGAATTAAAAACTTCCCCCTTTGATCCTGAGGACAGGAGTTAGGTATGGTCTACCAGTGAGCTCTAGCATCATCCCATTTTTCTTTTTCTTTGAGATATGGTCTTGCCAAGTTAGTGAGGCTAGACTCAAAGTTGTGACCCTCAAGGCTCGACTTCCAGGGCAGCTCGGGTTACATGTATGTGCCATCACAACCCTGGTAGGAATTAGTCTTTTTTGTTTTCTTTAGTCATAGTGGACAGAGTAACTTATTTTATATATTTATTTTTATATGGTGCTGAGGATTGAACCCAGTGCCTCACATGTGCTAGGCAGGTGCTCTAACCCTGACCCCAGACCCAGGGATTAAATTCTTGACTTTAATATTATAGGTTGGCTCAGGATAATATCTAGGTTTGCAAACGTGTATAATGTCCCCATTTTGTGAGTAGAAGGTAGAGGCCACAATGAGAGAAAATATCTATCCTTATCCTTGGAAGAGGAACATCAACTGTGGATTCACCTGCAACTTAGTATTAGAGGATTTCCCAAATATTAAAAATATAAGCAAAAGAGACATGAGGTCTGAGGAAGGGGGACTAAGTATTTCAAATTGTGAGGCATCAAACTGAGAAAAACAATACTAAGGTAGCTGGGTATGGAGAATAGAGTCCCTCCCATTTAACTGTAGGATCAGGATCCCAGAAGATATATAAGAAAACAAACCATTTACTGGGTACATTTTAAAAAGATGATCATGGGTAGGACTTGGTTAGAAGTCATCATTATCACACCCTACCCACATGCCCACACACATTACTTTCTTTTACCTCTTCCCCTCTTTAGCAGTCAAGTCAACATCCACTCCTCAAGGTGCATCCTTGCATGAAGAGAAAGGACTGAGCCACAGTACCCTGGGGATCACAATGGGTACATCTTTGCCCAGCTTATGGCAGAAACCAGCAAAGGAATGGCAGAGTTCATGAACATCTCTGTCTCCTTTCTCTCACAAACAAATAACTAGAGATTTCAACTATAAATTGATGGATGAAGTGAAATTGGGAGTATTGGGTCAAATATTTGGAACACTGAAAATATAAAAGTTCAGCAGCCTTGATGTCTTATTTCTTTTTTATCTTTGTTTTTGTTTTTAATGCTGTGGATTGAGCCCAGGGGCACTCAACTTCTCAGCAACATTCCTGATTTTTTTGTAACTTAGTTAGAGACAGGGTTTCACTGAATTGCTTAGTCCTTTCCTAAGTTGTTGAGGCTGGCTTTGTATCAGCCTCCAGAGACACTGGAATTACAGTCATGCACCACCACACCTTGTTAATGTTTTATTTCATTATTTGCACAAGACTAGTTTTTCATGTAATATAACCTACTGAATGCTCTCAAAATATTGCATTTTGTGAAAAATTCAAAGAGACAACGTATTACCTTTATATTAACAAACTTAAAGAATATGTTTTTCTTATGCCTTGGCTTCTTTTCACTTGATAAAATCAGGTTAGGACATAGTTTTCTAGTTTCTTTATTCTTTTTTTTGGGGGGGGGGGTATAATAGGGATCGGTCCAAGTATCACTCAACCACAAAGCCACTTCCCCAGTCATGTTTAATTTTTTTTTAGACACAGGGTCTCACTGAGTTGTATAGGTCCCTATTAATTTACTGAGTCTGTCTTTGAACTCGTGAATTTCCTGCCTCAGCCGCCCAAGCCATTGGGATTGCAGGGATGTGCCCCCACTCCCAGTTTCTTCATTCTTTTGTAGTTGTTGCTTTCTTTTGTTACATAAATTCAAGTTGAATAACATTATGTTTAACAATACAGATATAGAGAAAAGCCAGTGGTGTAGGTAAGCAATTGAATATATCAACCAGAAAGTATATTATATATTCACCATGGTGTATTACTCAACCATCAATACAAACTCCTCTAATGGTCAGCAAAATAGATTAAATTGGATGATGTCATGCTAAGTGAAGAAATACACAATAGTGTCACATCTCATATGTTAACTAATATAATATCATGTGCAGTACAATAATGATTAGTATGGCTGAGGAGTGCGTGGGGGGGCATCAAGGGCAGAAGAGGATGTTGGGATATTATGAATACATGTATATACATATATATAAACATCACACTGAATCCCATAAGTATTTGCAATTGCTATGTGATGATAAAAACCATCATCTCTCATAATTATCAAATTCTGCACTAAGAACACAATCCTGCTGTCTTTTGGAATTTCCATTATATGATGCAATATTATTGATGAAGCTCCCTGATAACAACCAGGCTCTTCCTACACATCTATTCTATTTTATTCCAGGCTCTGAACATAGAGTATACAATTTATTTCTGCACCTGAATAATCTCACTTAGCCTAAAGTCCTCCAGTTTGTCTGTGTTATTGGAGAATATTCTTTTGTTTCTGGGGTTTGGACCCAGGGTTGCCTTACCTGTGACAGAGATCCACCATCATTATCTTTTTTCAGTTTTAAGACAGAATGTTACCAAACTACTAAGGCTAGCCTTCAAATTTTGGCAACACTGCCATATACACCATCCTTATTTTAAAGTTGAGTAATAAGTGAGGTTTGGAGGCACATTTTTTTTGTCATGCTAGGGACTTGATAGGCTGAGGGAGAATCATGATCTTGGAGCCAGCTTCACATCTTGTTGACACCCACTGCACCTTAAAAGACCTTGTCGCAAAATAATTTTTTAAAAATTGAAAAGGTTATATATGTATGTTGATACATTTATGTGTAAACAGAATGATAAATCTCTCTTTTGCTATTGTCTGTAATATACCATAGGTTCTTCTTCCTGAGTTACTCTTTGGAAATTTAGGTTGTGATAGTATTGCAGTTAACTTGGGAGGGTAGATATTCCTAAAGATGGACTTTATTTCCTTCAGTTGTTGAAGTGGTTAATGTCAGCTGTCCATTTGAGTGGATTGAGATACCCATAGAATTTGTGTGGACGATCTCTGCAGGTGTCTGTGAGTGTGCTTCCAGAAGGCGGAGTCAGAAAGCATGGGGAATACCTGTAATGAACATATATATTGGTGTTCAATAGGTTTGATTTTAAAAAAGTAAGAGAAGCAGTCACTCACTTATGCTCCAAGCTTCTTGAAGTCCCCTTTGGGGACTTGCACCATTGGCTCTACCTGGGTCTTTTTAAAATTTTTTATTTGTTTTAATTAGTTATCCATGACAGTAGAATGCATTTATATACTTTGATATATCATACATAGATGGGATATAATTTCTCATTTTTCTGAGTATACATATTGTAGAATCACATGGGTCATACAGTCACATACATATGTACATAAAGCAGTAATGTCTGTTTCATTCTCTCTTATTCCCACATCCCCTGCCTTCCCCTCCTTTCACTTTCCTCTACCTAATGTAAGTTAATGTGATTCTTTTTTTCTTTTGCATTACAATTCTTAATACACATATATACCACATTTTTTGTATCTTTTTTATGTAACATATGTTGACACCCAATTCAAGTCTTCATACATGTATTTTGGATGTATGACACATTCTAACATCCTTGCTAAACCCCGTCCCCCTCCCTTTTCCTCCCACCGCTCTGCCCTATCTAGAATTCATATATTCCTCCTATGCTCCCCCTGCATACTCCACTGTAAGTCAGCCCCCTTATTTCAGGGAAATATTCAGCATTTGTTTTTTTTTTTGTTTTTAGGGGGGGGCATTGGCTAACTCCACTTATTATCTTCTCAAACTCCATCCATTTACATGCAAATGCCACGATTTTATTCTTGTATTGCTGAGTAAAATTCCATTGTGTATATATGCCACATTTTTTAATCTATTCATCCACTGAAGGGCATCTATGTTGGCTCCATAGTTTAGCTATTGTGAGTTGTGGTGCCATAAACATTGATCTGGCTGTGTCCCTGTAGTATGATGTTTTTAAACCTTTATGCTTAGACTGAGGAGAGGGATAGGTGGGTCAAATGGAGGTTCCATTCCCATATTTCCAAGGAATCTCCATACTACTTTCCAAATTGGATGCATCAATTTGCAGTCCCACCAGCAGTGTATAAGTGTACCTTTTCCCCACATCCTCACCAATACTTATTGTTGTCTTCATAATAGCTGCCATTCTGACTGCAGTGAGATGATATCTTAGAGTAGTTTCTATTTGGATTTCTCTGATTCCTAGAGATAATGAGCATTTTTTTCATATATTTATTGATTGTATATCCTATCCTGACAAGTATCTGTTCAGGTCTTTAGCCCACTTTGATCAGGTTATTTGTTTTTTCATCTACCAGGATCATTTAAGTCCTCTGTCCTGGACCACAGCTGCTTCATTTGCTTCCTCATATTGTGAAGCTTCCAGCTTCTTGGACTGAGCTGTTACCAGTTTCACAGTGTTGCCATCCTGTAGGCAAACATTTGGTGACTATTACTCCCATGATTATGTGAGTAAATATAATAAGCTCCCTTATGTATACACATGTACATTTTTTGTATATTCTAATTTTCTGAAGAATCCTAAAAATACAGGCATATTCTCAATGTCTGGGTCATATGGCATCTCTAGTTCTAATTTTTTGAAAAACCCCCCTTATAGTATTTTTAATGTCTATTCAAATTTATATTCCTGGCAAGGATGTCCAAATGTTTCCTTTTCTGCATATCCTCTGCAGTATGTGTTACCTACCAACATTTTGAGGATTGTGCCCATAAGCGTGTGGTTATATCTCATTGTGATATAACCTGAAAGCATTAAAATTCCAGAAGAAAATGAGACATTTTTTTGCCATTTGTGTTGGCAATAGTTTTGGATAGAATACGCAGAGACTGTACAAGGAAAAACGGCTGAGACTATATAAAGTTAAAAATGCTTCTATACAGCACAGGAATCAATCAATGAAATGTAAAGTAGACTGGGTTAAAGAAAACCAATTCTAGCCCCATGTCTGAGAAAGCTCAACATCCAAAATATAAGAAACTTACACAACTCACCAAAATTTAATATAAACCTCTCATAACCTAATTTAAATATGCTAAAATATTTAGATTATGCCCTAAAATTAAACAAGTGTGTAAAGACATATGAAAGTTACTCAAGATCATGTATTAGGCTACATAAAATGATAATTTAGTTTTTCTGCTTTATTTGTCTCACAGGATTATGAGTACACACTCTCCATCCTTCACGGGGCATTTGAGATCAATTAGCAAAATGCCAGGTTCTCATTTTCCCACATAGTGCTTCCTCATTATTCCATGTTAATTGCCAAGAAAACCTCGAGCCTGGAAAACAACAAAATATAGATAAATTGCTAGATAATCATCAACTTTGAAAATTACTTCAGAAATCAATAGAATACATTAGTAGACCCAGATGTGAAGAAATGTAAAATAGACCTACAAATCAACATTTAACTTTACAGCTGCTCAAAAAATACATGCAGTTATGCTGATATGGGAGCACATGCCACTAATCTTGACTACCTTGAGGCCACAGAAGGAGGAGGATTTAGGCTAAGAAATTTGAGGCCAAAATGGCAAAAACCTAGCTCTAAAAATTGACCCACCAAAAAACCAAACAGTAATCACATTTTTAAAAAGGAGCCTTCACGGGTGATTTCTATGAAACATGTAATTAGGATCAGTAACAATAATTCATGATCACGTCTAAATGTAGAAGAAGAAAATTGACTAATTCTTTCTGTAAGGCCAGAAATACCAGCTAACACAGCATAAGAATGGAAATTGCAGACCATCTTTTTATAGATGTTGACGCAGATATTCAAAACCCTTAGCAAACTGAGAACAACAAAAAGAATGATTGGACTTCATGACCAAGAGGGACAGTGTCATATGGGAAGTTTCCAAAAATCATTTTGATACAGCAAAGCTCTGGCAAATCACTTTCTAAATTACTGTAAAACCTATGGCCAATTATGACCAGAGGAAAATTCTTTTTCAATCCACTTAACGGCAGCTATGAACTGTTTTCATACTTCATGGTGTGAACTGAAGTATTTATCAATTTATTTTTAGGAAAAGAAAAAAAAGTATGCTTTTCTAACTTATAAATATTGTTTGAGAATATTAAATGGTATTTTATACATCAAAAATCAAATAGCATATGCAGATGATACTATTATTTCTATAATGTTTCTAAGCAATTTCCATGAACTAATGAAACATAAGAATTACTTGAATAATGTCATGGGTTAAATGGTCAACATTAAATCATTTAAATTATATACAGTAGCAATGAGCAGTGTTAAAATCGAGGCACAATCCATTCACAAATATAGGGAAAACAATCTAAATGAAAGTATTAACAAAAGAATTGTTCACTGCAAAGTAAAAAATTAAGGTGAAATTAAAATGCAAAAGAGATCATGGAAACAAAATGGGAAAACTGTTAATATTCAATAATTAAAAGTTTGATTTGGGGTTTTAAGGGTTGATAGGCTTCCTCCAGATTAGTGTGTGGGGTGGGGCCAGGCTTCCTCCTCCAATCTGATATGTATTCTATATATATATATATGAGTTAAGTTATTAATTGTGTTATTCAGCTCTATAGTTTCTTTATTCAACTTTTGTTTGGAAGATCTATCCAGCGGTGAGAGAGGTGTGTTAAAGTCAGCCCAGATCACATTGTGGTCAATTTGACTCTTGAACTTGAGAAGAGTTTGTTTGAACATAGGTGCCCCATTGTTTGGGGCATATATATTTATGATTGTTATGTCTTGTTGGCATATGGTTCCCTTGAGCAGTATGAGATGTTCTTGTTTATTTATTTTGATTAACTTTGGCTTGAAGTCTACTTTATTTAATATAAGTATGGAGACCTCTGCTTGCTGTCAAGGTTCATGTGAGGGGTATGTTTTTTCCCCAATCTTTCACCTTCAGTCCGTCTTTTCCTGAGTCTCCTGGAGGCAGAATATGGTTGGATTTTTTTTTTAAATCCAGGCTACTAGCCTATGTCTTTTGATTGGTGTGTTTAAGCCAGTAACATTAAAGGTTTCTATTGAGGCATGGTTTGTATTTCCAGCCATCCTTCTTTATTTTTGCTACTTGACTTGAAGTGTTAATTATTCTTTAATTTTTAATTGGTATCTACATATAGGATCCAACATTTTAATTGAATATGTGTAGTGTTCAAATCAGTGCAATTTCTACCTTCTAAAATATCATTTGATTTTTGAAACCTGTGAAGTCTTCTTAGAATGTCCAGAGTCTAATAATTACTTATACAATTCAAACTATGGGCTATAAAACCTAAGAGTTACTTTTCCCTCTTAACTGCTTTTTGACACTCCTTGCCAACTGTCTCTTAAAACAGATATAAAAAGCTTTTCTCATTTGTGGTTCTCTGTGATCAACTTTTTCAGCTTCAACATATGAGTGAAAACATACAGGATTTGTGAAATATGAAAAATCACTAGAAAAAGACAGTCTCCCATGGTAAATCCAGAAAAAAAGAATATAAATTTAAAAATTGTAGACTATAATCTGGTGCCTTGGGAGGCTAAGACAGGAGGATGGTGAGTTCAAATCCAGCAACAGCAAGACCCTGAGCAACTCGGTGAGATGCTGTCTCTAAATAAAATACAAAATAGGAGTGGAGACGTGGCTCACTGGTTGAGTGCCCATGAGTTTAATCCCTGGTACCCCCCAAAATATATTAGGGTTCACGTTTAGTCACTTGGCCTTAGTTATTTTTTGGTGAGATCTATATATAAATGGCATATGCCAATTCTTATGAATTTATTTTATGTAAGTCAAATATAATATAAATATTTTTATAGTATAAGCTTAAATTGATGTATATTAGCATGTAAAAAAATAAATTAAAAATGCTTTTAGGTGAGGCTGAATGCCTGCAATCAAATTGGCTCAGGAGTCAGAGGATTACAAGGCCAAAGCTCAGTAACTTAGCAAGATTTTCTCCCAATATAAAAAAAATGGATGCTGAGATAGTTTAATGACTAAATGCCCTGGGTTCAGTCTGGGGTACAAAGGAAAGGAGGAGGGTTTTAAAATTGCCTTGTCTCAACAACAAAAAGACATATGAACTTAAAAACCAAAAACTGCATTCTATCACTTTTTTGTGACACACAGAATCTGCTTCAATTCATTTTAAACATTTGAATCTTACACAATCTAAGTTTTCTAACACTCAATAAATGACATGTTTTAATCACGTGTGTCTCCAGGCCATTAGATGAATTTAAGATCAGTGTAGCTGAGGAAAATGCAGTCATACAAACTGGAGTGTGCAGGTGCCATGAATTTGCAGTAATAGTCAAGAACTCATGGATGGATTGTTCATTGCCTTGAAACTGCTGGAAAATTGTTTTCTGATGGTAAATTTCTGTTTCAGTATTGGGAAGAACTTAGACCCTTTCCTGATAGTATGCTTCAAAGAAAGGGACACAATTTCATGCAATAATGAGAACTAATCTTCATACAGGTAATGGCCAGTAGAAAGCACAGTCTGGTCATTCTGCTAGCTCCAGTTTTGAACCACAATCATCACTAAATGATGTGCATCAAGTATAATTAAAATTGTGTAAATGTACCATGGTAGTGTTGTGAAGAAATATCTATAGTAATGTCCCTGCTGAGGCTCCATTGTTGTTAGGAAGAATCCTGGGGAATGGGAATGATTCATAGATGACTGAAATCCTGAGCTATGTACCTTCCCAGCTGTGCACATTATGCCTGGCACAACATAGTCCAGGAGATCATGAGACATAACACAAACTCTCTGACATCAAGGAGGTAATCTGAGAAACACCTCTCAAACAAGGGTCTACGGAGTGATACTTCCAGCTTGGTCCATGGATGCCCTATTGTACTGGGCACTCATGTCCTTTATGTACTGGATAAATAAGCTGCCCCCTAGAGTGGGCATTCTTTGTGGAAGGATATGTAAATCACAGGGAATCTAACACAGATTTCTGAAATAGGTTACATTTGAGGAATTCACATATGGTAAGAAGAAGGAAAGGCCAAGTGAGGAGATGAGAAAAAGCAGATCACATTTAAAAAAGAAATTTTCAATAAAATAAAATCACAAGTTTTGTTTGTTAGAGCTGATAGTAAAGACTCCCTCTAGTATCTGGATCCAGGAAAGAGTCATGTTAGATATGGTGCTCTCACTAAAGTCAGGGGAGGCTGTATGATACATGCACCATCATCTGTGTTGCAACCATCTAGTGAGGACTGCTCAGGCAGTGGACACAAGCTGGTGGTCATGACAGAAGTAGGGAGAATTACAGGAGAAGGATACCCCGCTGCAAGTTAGGGTTATCTGGACCCTCTGGGTGGGCACATTCAAGAGTGAAAGTGAGAGGAAGAAGCATCTCTTCTCCCATATGCAGTGTGAGCACCATCCGGTTCATAACGGGAGAGTAAATAGGACCTGTCACCCCTAACAACACATGTGCAGACTTACAGCTTGGGGTTGTCCTCATCTCACAGCTCAGCTTCACCACTACTGCCAACCCTCCCCATGTCTTCTTTGTGTAAACTAACAGACAAAAGGGAGATAGAGAATTGAGACTGGTCTTGCTTCAATCAAGTGGGCTTGGGATTGATGTCAGCCTTGGCAGAAACCTCTTACTTGTGCCTCTTTGTGTGCTGGGAATCTATAAATAGCACTAGGGAGAAATGACTGACACCTCAGAGAGGGTGACACCATCACCCAGCCCCTATGCTGCAAAACACACCCTCCAGTAACACAATGAGCAAACCCTGGGCAAGACTTGACTGAATGGTAGCTCTTTGTGAGAAGTAGATATGGGAACCATGGGTTGCTTTTGTAAATTGTCAGGGTTTGAAAATACAGCTCAGGGTTAACACTTACAGCTATGATATTTATATTACTATTATTTTAAATTTCTCCTGAGAAAAGCAACTAAAAGAGAAATTGTTCTTTAAAGTCAAGAAAGAAGAAGCCCCAGAGGTGCTTCTCTGTGGGCACAAGTGCATGGAGTACTGCCTATAGGGCATAGGTTAAGGGTGTCTGAGTGGCAGGCCACCCCCTATGCTAGGCGTGTGAGTGGCAAACTGCTTACCCCATCGGCACAACTCTAGGCACGAGGCCATGTGTTGCAGTCCCACTCATTGATTGTTCACTGTAAAGACAGTTAGCAGACATTACATTGGTGGCTGTCTATATTTTGCTTCAGCACTGCCTGGGTACATATACATGGTAACTGCACAATAAAATCAGGTCTGCTTCCTGATTGGTCTCTGGAGGACTTGATTAGAGACTCCACAGCCACACACTCCTCTACTCTGTTCTGTGGACATCTTCAGGGATGAGAGAGCTTAAGCACTTCTCTGCAGACCCCAAGCTCTCGTTACTGGGAAATCCATATGATCCTGCAGGAGGGTCCATTTTCCCTGACTGATATTTCGATGGAAGAGTCAAGATCTTCTTTCAGCTGTCCTGCTTTATCTTGTTCTGTGTGTCTTGGGGTCACATTTATCTGTGCATGCTAATGACATAAAATATTGAATTTTGGAAAAAAATCTAAAAGTGACCAGGGCAGGATGGATTTCAAGTGTCCTGAATGTTCCTCTAAGCAAAATTAAATTTACACATTTCCATTATTAGATATTACAAAAGGTTTTTAGTTATTAAAACAGAATGAAATAATACATAAAAATATTCTTCCAAATTCTTGTGAATTATATTCACAAGCCTATTATTTGCCACCATGAATTGGAACTTACCAGCACATTTATTTGATTTTCTAAAAGACTTAATGTACTTCCTTTTGATCACGGTCCCTTGTTTGACATTTACCAACTGAAAGTTCTTAACCATGTGAGATTCCACTCTATAAAATGAGGTTTTGAATGTAGAACCTCATTTCCCTCTAAAGATTTAAAAATGTACAATTACTCAAACAATAATTGTTCTATGAGTTATGAAGATGACCAAAGCAAGATTATCAATCAAAATATTAAAAGTTATTAATTCCCTGGTAATAAGTATACAAATTAGTAGTATTTAAAATCTCTACATGACATACCATATGTATGTCCCATGAAGTTATTAAATTGAAAATTGAAGAAGTAAAACTGACATTCCCTATAAGAAAAATTGACTCATTTTAGCAGAATCTCAAAGAAGCAAACATCTTTAGAAGACAATATCCTCATTACACCATACAGAACATGGTCCTCTGGGCTCCAACAGTTCTAATGAGCCCAGAGGACGATGTTCGGTATGGTGCAATGAGGATATTGTCTTTTAAAGATGTTTGCTTTTTTGAGAAGCAAAGAAGCTACTGGAAAAGCTCACTAGTAGATTGAATTCCCTCCTCCAAAGTTTTTTTTTTTTTTTTTTTTTTTAGAATCCACACTAACTCTGCATCTGAGGACACAGAGGTACTTTGTCACCTGAATAAGCTGAGCAGAGCACAAACACTTGTAAGTTTTATGGAAAGGATGTGTTTAAGTTCTGTCTCTGCAGATTTGTAATTTTAATGTCTATATAAAGGCAAGAAGTTCCCACTGGAGAACACAGAACTGTGGCTGCCCCAGTGGGACATGTCATCTCTCTCAATTTTATTGTCTTCTCTGATGGATAACAGCAATCCAAGAGATCTGGGCTTCAAACCCTTAAAGTTTCCTGGACAGATCTGGAAAAGGATCTTGATTGAGATTATTTTCTCATGTTGATAAGGAAACTTAAATTACTCTAATTCTGGTCCTAAAATCAAATTAGTCCAAACCTGTCCCACAACCTATAATGCCTCTACTTTGCTGTGAGGGACTCCTGGAACCCCCATAATTTCCCTGAAGCCCTGAAATGTGTGATGGGCGCCTCTTTCCTAGTTTGCACATGGAGCACACATTCTTGGGGGTAGTGATGGTTTGGTAAGTCATCCTTTCAAAAGTGACAGTCCTGTGGCTCAAGCTCTAAGTGAAATATTAAAATTAAGAAAAGAAGAGGAAGACCTACAGGTCACATGTTGTAGAAATCACAGGCAGATGGAATCTAGTCAGAGCCGAGGCAGAGTCCGAGCTGGAGTCCACTCTAAGAAACCTACATGATCAACTCCACCTTCTCTGAGAGTAAACCATGTAAAAAGCAGGCTCAGTATCCTGTGTACTGTATATAAATATACATAAAAGCATTAACACGCTATATTAAAAAGGATTCCCATTATCTGGAGTCAAAAGAAAGGACATATATTTCAAGCAGACCCACTTATGTTCCAGTTGTAGAAATCAGAAGATAGTTCTTGAACATTGCAATTATCAACAAGTGAAGGGTAAGTACAAGCATGATAATGAATTAAACATTTGTTTTTTTCTAGAGGTAATGGAAACTTGGACTAAATGGAAATATATAAAATGAAAACTAATATCCACAGACAGAAATTTCACATGGATGGGATGAGGGAGGTTGGAAAACTGAAGAAGAAAGTCACAATAATTGCCAAAGCATGAGACCTCCAAAGCTACATGAGAGTGAAACATAAAACAGGAAAAGAGTGCACGTCATTGAACAAGTATTTCAGCACATGCACAGTTAGGAGAGACACATCAAGGGCAGAGGAAAAGTATCTCCTCATGCAGCTCCCATCCTGGACCAGCCACATGAAAGTTTTGTGCCTTTGGTGAATTAGGCTCCACCTTACTCACTGGCATAGCCCATTAATCACCAAGATGCCACCTGCAATACTGTCCCTCATATACACTCACTTCCTGGGAGGCTTCTGAATGAGCCATGGCACAGGGTTGGCCAGTACTCCCAACTGAGTGGAGCCAAGAAGAGCTCTTTGGAGAGGTGGAGAATTGCATACCACACCTTTGTTGTAAGGTGGACATGCTGTTAATTAGGTGTTGTTGAGTCCAATTTCTTTGTAGCCATGATTTTTCATAGAGAGGAAATTAATTTCATCACTAATTGTGAGGATTAGGCCAAAACATACTGAACAAGTGGGTTCCAACCAGTTAAAAAAGGCTCTCTGGGGAGCTGGGCATGGTGATATTTGCCTGTAATCTCAGCAGCTTGGAAGGCTGAGGAAGGAGGGTCATGAGTTCAGAGCCAGCCTCATTGAAAAAAATTTACTAAGCAGATCAGTGAGATCCTGTCTCTACATAAAATAGGGATAGGCATGTGGTTCAGGGGTTGAGTGCCCCTGAGTTCAATCTTCGTCATCATACACCCCCCAAAAAGAAGAATGTCTGGGGAGTGAGTCTCAGGCTTTGGATTTATAACAGCTTTCATGGAGGTTCTAAAGTGTAGAACTAGTATAGAATAAGTGTTATGGGCCAAGCTCTGGGTTGGATGTGCATGCATTTGAATCCAGGCTTTTATACATATATGTGTGTGTGTGTGTGTATATATATATAGATTTGAGGTTGATCTATTGATAGAATATTTCCTACACAAGGCATGTATGTGCTTTATTTAAAGTCTGAAATAGATTTATATTTTAAATAATCTGCAGCTACATATTGAAAAATAATAGTCATCAGAAAATCATGTATGTGAAGCTAGATCATTTCATGACTCTTTAGAACATGTAGATCTATAAGGCAAGAGAGTAAGAGAAACAATAAAACTGAAACATTCATGAACTTGGGATGCCATTTAAAAATCTGAGGTGAATGTTGGTCCATAATCTGACTTCCATAACAAGACCGCTACAGCACAAAATTTAAAAATCAAGAATAAATCAAGGGGATAGATTCAAACTAAAAAGCTGCTTCTCAGCAAAAGAAACAATAATGTGAAGAAAGAACCTACAGATTTTATACAAATATTTACCACACGTAATTCAGAAAAAGCACTAATGTCTAGGATAGATAAAGAACTCAAAATTAACACAAACAACAATAACAAAAACCAATAAACAAATGGACTCTGTAACTGAACAGACACTTTACAGAAGAAATATAATCCATTAGCAAATATATGAAAAAACACTCCACCTATCTAGCAATTAGGAAAATGTAAATCAAAATTACTTTAAGATTTTATCTCACTTCAGTCAGAATGGCAATCATTAATAATACAGGCAACAATAAATGTTGGTGAGGTTGTGGGGAAAAAGGAACACTCACACATTGCTCATGAGATTGACTCCAAATTGGTGCAACCACCATGGAAAGCAGTAAGGAGACGCCTTGAAAAACCAGAATGGAAACATCATTTGACCCAGCTATCCCTCTCTTTGGACTATACCCAAAGGACTTAAAAACAGCATACTACAGGGAAACAGCTAAACCAATGTTTATAGCAGCACGATTCACAATAGATAAACCATAGAACCAACCTATGTTTCCTTCAACAGATGAATGGATAAATAAAATGTGATATATGTATATATATATATATATATAATTTCTTCCACCAATGGAATATTACTTAGCTTTAAAGATGAATGAAACTATGCCATTTGGTGGTAAAATGATAGAGTTGAAGAATATCACGCTAAGTGAAATAAGCTGCCCCCCCACACACACAAAGGCCAAATGTTCTCTGCAATAAGTGTATCCTAATTCACAATGGGGGTGGGGAAGAATAGTTGTTTTGATTAAGTAGAGAGGAGTGCAGGGAGGGGAAGGAATATGGGGATAGAAATGATAGTAGAATGAAACAGACATTACATATAATATATAGAGATGCTAAAGCACTCAACAAGGGAGGGGGAGAGAATAGAAATTCAGTGGATTAGACAAAGTTGGATTGAAGGGAAGAAAAGGGAAAATGGGAATACAAATGACAGTAGAATGAATCAGACACAACGTTTCAATGTTTATATATAAATACACCACCAGGGAAGGTCCACACCATGTACACCTCAAGAATGTTATGCTAACTAAAATGAGTTTTACTCCATGTATGTCAAAATTTGCTCTACTATCAGGTATACATAAAAAGACTAATAAATTTTAGAAATGACAAGGGAAAATTTGTATACCGAGAAGGTTTGTGTGTTAAAAACTCATCAATGAATGGTAATGGCATTAAGGTTAAATAAAAGTATAAAAGAGTACCTTGAGCCCATACAAAACAACAATTGTAAATAGAGTTGCCCAAGTCAGTCTGCGCAACTATCAATTATCACAAAATTTTTGGTTTACAACTCTTTTCTATTTGTTTTACAAAGCAGCATAAGAACAATACTAACAAGTTGAGCAGAGAGGAAACATTACATAGCAGTGTTATGAATACTATAAATAGTGCAGTGTGCACTCAAAGCATTCTCAATTTCCTCCCCCATGCAATAAAAAAATCATGCAGTTGAAAGATACACTAGTTACTGATTAGATAACACATACATGTGTTTGTGACATTCAGTATGTGGGCAGCTGCTCAACTTCGCAGGTCAGATCCAATAGATAAGGAAGACAATCTCTTCACACAAGACAATGTTTCCTTGAGTAATACCATTAAAGCAAGAGAGAAAGCAAACCTGAAAGACACAGGCAACTGTATTGCCAGACTAGGAAAACCCAACCACTGAACCTATGTACTGGGGAGTCCCAAAGAGCTTTTCAGGGTCCTGACTGGGAAGTGCTGGGAACAGCATCCTCTCCACAGGTGAGAGTCTGAAGTCTTGTTCTAACTTGTATTGAAAGTGAGGCCGAATAAATACAAGTTAGAACAAAGAAAACTTCATTCTAACATCTTTCATGACCTGGTGATCCCCTGAAGAACACCAAGTCCTCCCAAGAACAGGTCAGATACTAGAGGAGGGAGTGAGAGCCTTGAGATGACTAAATAAATTGGGATTCCAATGAGTGAGCCACCCAGCCAGATGCACTGAGAAATCAGCATTCTTTAGCTGTTTCATCAAGGATTGCAGACATCATTCAATCAAGAAAAGGGAAGATCTTTAGTATTTTTCCTTAGACCTATAGGACTGAATCTTTCCTCCTGGCCTTATAAATAGTTTAAACTCTCATATGTAAAATGAAGCCAGTTTTCTGCATAAAATAATGTGGAGATAAGCATGAAACCTAGATATTTATCCTTTGGAATAAAGAATGGTGTGAATATTATTCTCCTAGAACTAATCATTATATTTCAATATTTATTTTCCCAAATAAAGTTAAATGAAATGTTGGTGGGTCGTGTATTTTGACCCAAAAGGCTCACATATGAAGATAATATTTTTTTTTTTCACTTTTTGAACAGGACTTGTAGATGAGTATAGAGGTTTATTTCAATCAAAATTGTGTTTCTCTCTCTGTGGTGTCATGGGCTCTTGGAGCTATAAGATCTGAGGAGGGACATGGTTAGTTTATAGTATCTTATAATTACTGGGTTGCAGAGGGTTCTGGGAGACCATGACACATGCTATCTATCGTATAATCCAATAAGTATAACAAACATTATATTGTAAATTATTAAGTAGAACCAAAGGGTCTACAAAATCAAAATATATAATGAAATTAAAAATGTGGGGATGTAAATGCTCCTATAGTATGTCTTTCTTTCTACACTCATCATTTTACATGTTTCTAGTTACACTTTTCTACTGGGTATCCAAAACTAAAGAAGTGGTCCCAAATTGTGATGTTTTTCCTACACTAGAGGTGAGTATAGTCACCTCAGTGATGAACATCATAGAATTCATGAGGAACTGCATGGTTTCTTCAGTCCAAGAGTCAGGATGGGCCTATGGACCATGTGGATTCCCCAGGAAACATTAAGACCATTTCCCACTTTAGCAACCCTCCTTTATTGTCTGAATATGCACGTTGGCTCCTAGACTCTTGGGTCTTTCTCCTCTCCCGGATTGGGAGCTTGTATATCTCTCCAGAGTTGTAGATCCCTTAGGGTGTACTGCTACTCTATAAGCTGAAATGTTAAACACATAATTCAAACTAGGGATATCTGGGCATTATTTTAGTATCCCTAGGTCCTTCCTATAACTCTCTTAATTTTCCCATAATTACAAACAAGAGAGTATATAATTTACATAAATAATATTCTCCAAATAATACTTGATTAAACATATGAAATAATTAATGGAGACATTATAGCATTATTTACCCAATAGAATGTTTTACCATTGCATCGATCCATTAGCAAAGTGAATAGTGGGAGATGTGTGACCTAATAACATCATTAAATGCATGACAAGGTTAACATTAAGAAATTCACACTTTATTTAGTAACAAATTGCATCTTTAATGAAATATAAGTAAAAATGCACTGTAAAACGGGTATGGTGGTCCATGCCGTGACCCTAGGGATGTGAGAAGCATTGCAAGTTCAAAGTCAGGCTCCATAACTTAGTGAAGCCCTACACAACTTAGTAAAACCTATCTCTAAATAAAAAAGAAAAAAAAAATCTGAGGATGTGGTTTACTGATTAAGTGCCCCTAAGATTAAGGGGCTCTTAAAAATTAAATTTTAAATTTCATATAAATCTTAAGTGACTTTTGAAATAATAAACTCTGAGTGTTATTAGTATTTCTCCAGTTGTGAAAAATGAGACTTTAGTAATTGTTGATTTATACTAAAATTATTTCCTTTTAGGGATACACAATTCTATACTTGTATTTCCTTATTTCTACAATATCAGCTAAAGATGTTAAGAAATTTTTCAGCAAATGTCAAAAGCAATTACCCATTTTCTACATTTAAATGATTTTTTCCACCTAGGTCCCAAATACTTCAAGGATGGGCTATAGATAAGAAACTTACTACAATTTTTATATTTGTCAAGGTGTTTTTGTAAATATTTTGCTGTTATCTAAGGTATGCACTTTGGACAAATGCTATTCCACATTTGCTACAGATATGAGGTCAGAAATTCAAAAATGTCAGAATTTTGAATACAGTCTTGGACACATTCTTTGGGTTTCTATATGCTATAAATCCTCCACTGTTTTAAAAATGTTTGATCAATGGCCAAAAGCTTTGCAAAAATTTTTCTGCATGTCCTCTTACATGTATGAAATCTGAGGTGCTGAGTACAGTGAGAACAACTGTTGGAAACTCTGAAACCTATTTTACACTTTTATGATTTCTGTGCTATCATATCTCTGGTGTGACAGTGTTGAACTACTGTGAAATAAGGGTTGATTCATCCTTAAAGACCCTGATGCAACGTTTTCACTTGTAAAGCTTCTCTCCATTATAACATCTATAATGTTTAGTAAGATATGATCTTCAATTTGAAAAGGTTTGCCATTATTCACATTTTTAGGACTTCTCTCTAGTATGGGTTCTCTGGTGTCGAGTAAGTATTGATTTTTTATTAAAAGCTTTGCCACATTCTCTACATTTGTAGGGCTTCTCTCCAGTGTGGATTCTCAGGTGCCGAGTAAGTACTATTTTTTGATTAAAACTTTTGCCACATTCTTTATATTTGTAGCACTTCTCTCCAGTGTGGATTTGGTGGTGCTGAGTAAGTGATGATTTTTGACTTAAACTCTTGCCACACACTTTACATTTGTAGGGCTTCTCTCCAGTATGAATACTTGTGTGCCAATTACGCTGTGAGATGCTATTAAAAGCTTTGCCACATTCTTTACAGCTGTAGGGCTACTCTCCAGTGTGAATTTGCTGGTGCTGAGTAAGTGATGATTTTTTATTAAAACTCTTGCCACACACTTTACATTTGTAGGGCTTCTCTCCAGTGTGGATTCGCTGGTGCTGAGTAAGTGATGATTTTTGATTAAAACTCTTGCCACACATGTTACATTTGTAGGGCTTCTCTCCAGTATGAATTCTGTTGTAGCGATCAAGATTCGACTTTGTATTAAAACTTTTGCCACACACTTTACATTTGTAGGGATTCTCTCCAGTATTAATTCTCTGGTGATTTTTAAGGCTTGGTTTTTGACTAAAAGTTTTGCAAAGTTGTTTACATATGTGGGGCATCTCTTCAGTGTGTGTCCACTGGTGACAAATAAGATTGGAGCTTTTATTAGAAGTTTTGTTACATTCTTTGCATTTGCATGGCATATCTCCTGTATGAACACTGTGATGTTGAGTAATGTTTTTGAGTGTGTTGCATTCTTCACATTTGTAGTTCTTCTCTGCCGAATAAGTTTTTGGTGTTGAGTAAGAGTTGAAAATTTTTTAAAGCTTTGCCACACGTTTTACATTTGCAGGTCTTTTCTTCAGTATAAATCCTCTGATGCTTAACAAGTTATAACGTTTCACTCAAAGTTTTTCCACATTCTTTAAATTTATAGGGTTTACTACTATCATAGTATCTACTGTGTTTAGAAGGTGGTGAGCAAGCTGATGCTTTGATATATGTATATATATATATTTATGTGTGTGTGTGTGTGTGTGTGTGTGTGTGTGTGTATATATGTATGTATATATATAAATCTCAATACTAGTAGGAATACATTAAATAATTTTTCAGATATTAATTGTTTATGGTGTATTTTGGCTATAAAATTTTTATTGCAAATACAGACTAATAATTGGTTTTGTCCATTATAATACGATGTTTGAACTTTACTCTCACCTATATTTTCCCATTGTTTCCTTAGTTGTAAATAGTCAAGGTCACACTTTCCATAACTTCTCTCTCTCTCTTTTATTCCCTGCTCTGGTAAAATTTCTTGAGGATGATGAGAAGTCATGGCTGAAATAAATAAAAAAATAAATAAAAAACAATCATGTTTACTTACTGTACTGGGATGAGTATATTTTGCAAACATAGGAAACTATAGCAATTAAGGAACATCAGCACGGGAGTGAATTATTCAATCCAAGTCCATCATTACGGCAGAAATATATATGAATCAAAGAAAAATCTACAAGAAAAATACATTGAGAAATTTTCAAATCATCTTACTGTTCACAGTATCCAAGATGCGTACATTACTGTGAAGAGTAATACAGTAGAGGAAAATGCATTGTGTTACACAATGCCTTTCCTCCTTCACAATATATTTTAAAAATTTACCAACTTTCTTCTGCTTCATTAGAAAAATATGAAACATGCAAATATTTGGGGACTGTTCAAAAAAGGGGTTCCTGCTTACCACCAGAAAAAAACACAGCTAAGTCAACTGTAACAAAAGTTATGAATTAATCCAAGGGAATAGTAAATTATCATTTAAATGAAGTTTACTGAACTAAACCAACACACAAAAACAGAATAAAAATTAGTCAAAAATTGTTAATAGTAATAAGCAGAAAATGTGTGTTGAAAGATTTTCTTTAGAAAATGTCTGAAAATGTCAAGGAGGACGCAGCAACATAGGAGGTTGAGCCAGAAGGATCAAAATTTTAAGGCCAGCCAAAGTAAAATGAAAAAAAAAATAAAAAGTGGGAAATAATCCTTAAGTTTTCTTTCTAGTACTAATAAACACATCTCAGAAAATAGGAAAAATAAAACATCCAAGCAACTCAATTATCACCAAGTTGTAAAGACTCAAAGCAGGTATTAAACTAAGTTTTTAAACTCAGAATATTGAGAGCATCCAAGAGAAAAAGATGGGTCACCTAGAAATGTGTAACTATATAATTGTGAAATCCTTACTTGAAACTTCACAACACAGAAAGCAATTCAGGGCTATTTTCAAAAAAATGAAAGAATAAAATTATCACCCAAGACATTATATTCACAGCTACTATATTTCAAAAGAGAAGGAAAAAAATGACTTTAAAGATATAAAAATGCACACACTACTCATCAACACTAGCTGTTCTCCACAAGTACGAAAGGTAATCCTTCATACTACAATGTAAATGTGCCCAGCAACACAAGTCATATGAAATTTTAAACATGTCTTGGCACAAACAATTCTACTGTATCGTAATGATGGTTCACAAAATATGTAAGTTTGCAATAGAATTTGAAAGAAAAAAGCATAGAAACAAAAGTGTAAATAGGTATATATATATATATATATATATATATATATATATATATATACACACACACACACATACATACATACATATATCTGTAACAATAATTTTGAAAGGACACATATTCAATTTTTTAATAAAGTGAAGTCAAGTTGAAACTCATACAAAGTATGTGAAGGAGATAATTCAGTTGTAAGATTTTTTTAGTTGCCCAATGCAAGATTACAAAATTCTGATCAAAACAAACTTTGGTTATCTGAATTAACTCTAAAAATTACAACTGTTGGTAGTCCGCAGGATACTCTAAATCTAAAAAACACACACATAGGATTCCAACATGGCGGCGGGTGCAGAGAGATCAAGTCCCTTACCTCTTCAGCTTTGCAGGCATAGGGAGTCGTGAACAACCTAAATCTGTTTGCTCAGGATCACTAGGCAATGCTGAGCTGACGTGGATCTGGAGTGATCAGTCTGGGCCTCTCAGAGCACACACTAAGCCCGGATCAGCTGAATTCAAGCTCCCGTTCGCCTGCTTCCCGCAGACAAACAGCTGTGACTCAGCACTAATCCATCCGGCTGAAACAACTGGTCAGCCCTTCTCATCCTACGGAGGTAAATGCCTACCGAGCCTTCATAGGTAATGGCCACAGGTTTGAAACGGGGCTTGGGAGAGACAGTAAGGACCCACCTGTTGCATTGGTTGCCCGGCAAAGGGAAACGAACTGTCGCCATTTGCAAGAGACACCACCATGGCAGAGAACTGACGTCATCAGACTGCGGCAGAGGAGATAACTTCATTGAAACCTGTGGCTACAGGTGTGTAATTCCCTAGCCTTCCCTCTCCACACATCGGGGAAACCTTAAGGGCCCCTCCCAGCTCTCCCGTAAGGGCCCCTCCCGGCTCTCCCGTGAGCGCGATAGCCAGCCCGAGGGAATCAGAGGTGGCGCGGGACCCGCAGCGTGGAACTACCGCTCCCACAAGGGCTGACAGCTGAGGTCTCTTGCAAAAGCTACCGGGGGCGTGGCTACTGGAGGGCAAGTAAAATTCACTGAGGAATCTCAGCCCCAAGCTCTACAAACTTAGGGTCTGGCGGAATGGCAAACAGGGAGAGTGTGCCCAGTCGTTCATGAAAACAGGGCTCCCGGGAGCAGCAGACCTGGCGTGTAGCCAGCATTGTGGTGAGCGGCACCCGTGAGAGGGGCCTGGCTAGAGGAAAAGTGGGAAGTGACTAGACACAAGAGGAGGCCCTAGGCACTCAGGATTGGAGACTTGCCCAGTCTGGGAGGAGCTGCTTCACAGTGATTGGTTCCTGTTTATTGACAGAAGAAACTTGGCCTGGTGGGCACAGCGCCACCTACTGGAAAAGAATTTAATCAAACTAAGACTGCATTTATTATTATTTTTTCTTTTTTTTCCTTTCTCTTTTTTTTTGATTTGGGTTTTTCTTTCATTTTCATTTTTCTTTCTTGTTGTTTTATTAATTTTTTTTACAATTCTTTTTAAATTTTTCTTTCTTCTAATTTTAATTTTAATTTTTTTATTATTTTTTTTAAATTTTTTTCTTTTTTATCTCCTATTTTTTTCTTCTTTTGTATTTTCATTTCTTTTCAATTATCTTATCCCCCCTTCCTTGAATTCTACCTGCTTACTCTCATTCTCTTTAGTAACTTCTTTCCTTCCCTTCTAATACCTTTCCTCCCAAGCATCAAATTAATTTATAGGAGTAAACAGTAACTAAGCAGTCAAACAGAACAAGAAGTAACATGAGCAGCTTCAAAAAGCAAGGAAGAAAAGGAGTACAAACAATGCAGGACAGCCTAAATATTCAGGAGTACCTAGAGTCATCAGAAAAATGGTCATATAAAGAACTCAAGGAACACCTTAGACAGATGGAATAGAACCATAAGGAGGATACAAGACAGCAAATTCAAGCAGCGAAAGAACACATTGAGAATGAATTACATAAACAGCTAAAAGAAGAAGTTAATCATCTTTATCAGGAGATAGAGATTATAAAAAATAATCAAACAATAATTCTAGAAATGAAGGAAACGATAAACCAAATTAAAAACTCAATTGAGAGTATCACTAACAGAGTGGAGCAAGTAGAAGCCAGAACGTCAGATAAGGAAGACAAAATATACCATCTTGAAAAGAGTCTAGCCAACTCAGAGGGGCTGGTAAAAAATCACGAGAAAAACATCCAAGAGTTATGGGATAACATAAAAAAAAAACTTATGAGTCATCGGGATAGAAGAAAGTACAGAGATTCAAACCAAGGGAATGAGCAACCTGCTGAATGAAATAATTACAGAAAACTTTCCACAAATAAAAAAGGAAAGATATATACAAATTGAAGATGCATACAGGACACCGAGCACACAAAATCACAGTAGACCAACACCAAGACACATTGTTATGAAGATATCCAATATACAGAACAAAGAGAAAACATTAAAAGCTACAAGAGAAAGGAGACAGATTACATTCAGGGGTAAACCAATAAGGTTAACAACGGATTTTTCACCACAGACACTGAAAGCAAGAAGGTCATGGAACAATGTATTTCAAACACTGAAAGACAATGGATGCCAACCAAGAATTCTGTATCCAGCAAAATTAAGCTTCAGGTATGACAAGGAAATAAAAATCTTACATGATAAACAAAAGTTAAAAGAATTTGCAGCCATAAAACCAGCATTGCAAAGAAGCATTTTGAGCAAAACACTACACAAGGAAGAAATGAAAAACAACAACCAAACCATCAGTGGGAAGTGCCTCAGTAAAGACAGAGGGCAAGGGGAAAGATAATCATGGAGAAACAAAATAATTTTGTTAAAAAAGGATAAATAATCAAACATGGATGGAAGTACAAACCATATATCAATAATAACTCTGAATGTTAATGGCTTAAACTCTCCAATAAAGTGACATAGGCTGGTGTCATGGATTAAAAAAACAAATCCAACAATATGCTGCCTCCAGGAGACACATCTGATTGGAAAAGACATACACAGTCTGAAGGTGAAAGGATGGGAAAAAATATACCACGAACACGGGCCTCATAAGCAAGCAGGGGTGGCCATACTCATATCGAATAAAATCGACTTCAAGACTAAGTTAATCAAAAGGGATAAAGAAGGACATTATATACTGTTAAAAGGAACCATTCACCAACAAGACATAACAATTATCAATATTTATGCACCAACTAATGGTGCTGCGACATTCATAAAACAAATTCTCCTTAAGTTCAAGAATCAAATAGACCACAACACAATAATTATGGGTGACTTCAACACACCTCTCTCACCATTGGACAGATCCTCCAAACAAAACTTGAATAAAGAAACTATAGAACTCAATATCACAATCAATAACCTAGACTTAACTGACATATATAGAATATATCAACTATCATCAAATGGATATACTTTTTTCTCAGCAGCACATGGATCCTTCTCAAAAATAGACCATATATTATGCCATAGGGCAACCCTCAGTAAATATAAAGGGGTGGAGATAATACCATGCATTTTATCTGATCATAATGGAATGAAACTGGAAATCAATGATAAAAGAAGGAAGGAAAAATACTACATCACATGGAAAATGAACAATATATTACTGAATGATCAAGGGGTTACAGAAGACATAAAGGAGGAAATCAAAAAATTCTTAGAGATAAATGAAAATACAGACACAACATATCGGAATCTATGGGACACAATGAAAGCAGTTTTAAGAGGAAAATTCATCGCCTGGTGGTCATTCCTCAAAAAAAGAAAAATCCAACAAATAAATGAGCTCACACTTCATCTCAAAGCCCTAGAAAAGGAAGAGCAAAAAACAGCAAATGTAGCAGATGGCAAGAAATAATTAAAATCAGAGCGGAAATCAATGAAATTGAAACAAAAGAAACTATTGAAAAATTAACAAAACTAAAAGTTGGTTCTTCAAAAAAATAAATAAGATCGACAGACATTTAGCCATGCTAATGAAGAGAAGAAGAGAGAGAACTCAAATTACTAACATACGGGATGAAAAAGGCAATATCACAACAGATGATACAGAAATACAGAAGACAATTAGAAATTATTTTGAAAACCTATATTCCAATAAAATAGAAGATTGTGAAGACATCGATGAATTTCTTAAGTCATATGATTTGCCCAGACTTAGTCAGGAGGATACACACAATTTGAATAGACCAATATCAATGGATGAAATTGAAGAAGCCATCAAATGACTACCAACCAAGAAAAGCCCAGGACCGGATGGGTATACAGCGGAGTTTTACAAAACCTTTAAAGAAGAATTAATACCAATACTTTTCAAGTTATTTCAGGAAAGAGAAAAAGAGGGAGCTTTTCCAAATTCATTCTATGAGGCCAACATCACCCTGATTCCGAAACCAGGCAAAGACACCTCAAAGAAAGAAAACTACAGACCAATATCTCTAATGAACCTAGATGCAAAAATCCTCAATAAAATTCTGGTGAATCGAATACAAAAACACATCAAAAAAATTGTGCACCATGATCAAGTAGGATTCATCCCTGTGATGCAAGGATGGTTCAACATACGGAAATCAATAAATGTTATTCACCACATCAATAGACTTAAAGATAAGAACCATATGATCATTTCGATAGACGCAGCAAAAGCATTTGACAAAGTACAGCATCCTTTTATGTTCAAAACATTAGAAAAACTAGGGATAACAGGAACTTACCTCGACATTGTAAAAGCTATCTATGCTAAGCCTCAGGCTAGCATCATTCTGAATGGACAAAAGTTAAAGGCATTCCCTCTAAAATCTGGAACAAGACAGGGATGCCCTCTATCACCACTTCTATTCAATATAGTTCTCAAAACACTGGCCAGAGCAATTAGACAGACAAAAGAAATTAAAGGCATAAAAATAGGAAAAAAAGAACTTAAATTATCTCTATTTGCGGATGACATGATTCTATACCTAGAAGACCCAATAGGGTCTACAAAGAAACTACTAGAACTAATAAATGAATTCAGCAAAGTGGCAGGATATAAAATCAACACGCATAAATCAAAGGCATTTCTGTATATCAGCAACAAAACTTCTGAAACGGAAATGAGGAAAAACACTCCATTCACAATATCCTCAAAAAAAAAAAAAATACTTGGGAATCAACCTAACAAAAGAGGTGAAAGATTTATACAATGAAAACTACAGAAACCTAAAGAGAGAAGTAGAAGAAGATCTTAGAAGATGGAAAAATATACCCTGTTCATGGATAGGCAGAACTAACATTATCAAAATGGCGATATTACCAAAAGTTCTCTATAGGTTTAATGCAATGCCAATTAAAATCCAAACGGCATTTCTTGTAGAAATAGATAAAGCAATCATGAAATTCATATGGAAAAATAAAAGACCCAGAATAGCAAAAGCAATTCTAAGCAGGAAGTGTAAATCAGGCGGTATAGCGATACCAGATTTCAAACTATATTACAGAGCAATAGTGACAAAAACAGCATGGTACTGGTACCAAAAAGGCGCGTGGACCAATGGTATAGAATAGAGGACACAGAGACTAATCCACAAAGTTACAACTATCTTATATTTGATAAAGGGGCTAAAAGCATGCAATGGAAGAAGGATAGCATCTTCAACAAATGGTGTTGGGAAAACTGGAAATCCATATGCAACAAAATGAAACTGAATCCCTTTCTCTCGCCATGTACAAAAGTTAACTCAAAATGGATCAAGGAGCTTTATATCAAATCAGAGACTCTGCATCTGATAGAAGAAAAAGTTGGCTCCGATCTACATATTGTGGGGTTTTCCTCCAAATTCCTCAATAGGACACCCATAGCACAAGAGTTAATAACAAGAATCAACAAATGGGACTTACTTAAACTAAAAAGTTTTTTCTCAGCAAGAGTAACAATAAGAGAGGTAAATAGGGAGCCTACATCCTGGGAACAAATTTTTACTCCTCACACATCAGATAGAGCCCTAATATCCAGAGTATACAAAGAACTCAAAAAATTAGACAATAAGATAACAAATAACCCAATCAACAAATGGGCAAAGGACCTGAACAGACACTTCTCAGAGGAGGATATACAATCAATCAACAAGTACATGAAAAAATGCTCACCATCTCTAGCAGTCAGAGAAATGCAAATCAAAACCACCCTAAGATACCATCTCACTCCAGTAAGATTGGCAGCCACTATGAAGTCAAACAACAACAAGTGCTGGCGAGGATGTGGAGAAAAGGGTACACTTGTACATTGCTGGAGGGACTGCAAATTGGTGCGGCCAATTTGGAAAGCAGTTTGGAGATTCCTGGGAAATCTGGGAATGGAACCACCATTTGACCCTGCTATTGCCCTTCTCGGACTATTCCCTGAAGACCTTAAAAGAGCATGCTACAGGGATACTGCCACATCGATGTTCATAGCAGCACAATTCACAATAGCTAGACTGTGGAACCAACCCAGATGCCCTTCAATAGATGAATGGATAAAAAAAAATGTGGCATCTATACACAATAGAGTACTATGCAGCAATAAAAAATGACAAAATCATAGAATTTGCAGGGAAATGGATGGCACTAGAGCATATTATGCTTAGTGAAGCTAGCCAATCCCTAAAAAACAAATACAAAATGTCTTCTTTGATATAATGAGAGCAACTATGAACAGAGCAGGGAGGAAGAGCAGGAAGAAAAGATTAACATTAAACAGAGACATGAGATGGGAGGGAAAGGGAGAGAAAAGGGAAATTGCATGGAAATGAAGGGAGACCCTCATTGCTATACAAAATTACATATAAGAGGTTGTGAGGGGAATGGGAAAATAAACAAGGAGAGAAATGAATTACAGTAGATGGGGTAGAGAGAGAAGATGGGAGGGGAGGGGAGGTGGGATAGTAGGGGATAGGAAAGGTAGCAGAATACAACAATTACTAATAGGGCATTATGTAAAATTGTGGATGTGTAACCGACGTGATTCTGCAATCTGCATTTGGGGTAAAATTGGGGGTTCATAACCCACTTCAATCTAATGTATGAAATATGATATGTCAAGAGCTTTGTAATGTTGTGAACAACCAATTTAAAGAAAAAAAAAGCTCTCTGAGGTCTCATTTATATGGGGGCTCCCAAAAGTCCACATCTCCTAATACCTTCACCTTGGAGATGAGGGTTCCAAACATATGAGTTTTGAGTGACACTGACCCGTCAGCATTGAAGGGAGCATGGGATCACTGGAGTGGGAGTAGTAACAGAGCTGCCCACAGATCCTTCCGATTTTGTTCACATGATCACCCAGCTAAAGCCACACACATGCAAGGTCCAGAGACAGCTCAGGGCAAATAAATAAATAAATAAATAAATAAATAAATAAATAAATAAATAAATAAATAAATAAATGAATAAATAAAAACACACATACACGGAAAGCAAGAGGATATAAGAAGGACACATACAAAGGTGACTGAACACAATCTGGGCTGTCCAAATTATTGTACACAAAACATAGTTTAAGACAGTAATAGGACATAGAAGACGTTTTAAATTTAAAAATAACCTTTGAGAAGAGGTAAAATAGAGGAAAGGAACCTTTCCCTAGGTTCTGAATTAAGAGTAAATACATTCACAACAAACATCCTACTTTCCAAACACACAAAGAAAACATTGAGAGAGTTGAATGTAAACCAAGAATCACTGTCATACTGAAAGACATCAATCCCCACTTACTGGAAAGGGAATTACAGTGAAGCAAAATGGTAATTACAAAGCATAAGACTTTGAAAATATTTTGAAACTATTGTAGACTTATAGAATCTTTGTTCTTAATCACAAATGGGATATTATGCTGGATAGACCAATTTTATCTATTAAAAAAAGGTTAATAAATATTTTAGTGATAGTTATTTTTTAACCAACATTGAATAAATATTTGAAGTCAAAAGTGGTAGGGATTTTCAAAAATCACCCAATATGTGTCAGTTGATTGAACAGTCTTGGGCATGCTGTTGTTCAAGAATTGAAAGATAAAAATTAAAAGATGTTTATACTACTTAAATTTAACTAGAGGCTCCAGGTAATATTCATTAAACTTGCATTGTTAAAAAGGTTTTTTTTTTTTTGCAGAGAAATCTGTTAAATTATATGAATATCCCACAAAATACAAATAAGAAGACTTTTCCCTGCTAAAAAATATACTAAAAGTTACAGCATTCAATTGGAAATGCAGACATGGAGTTAGGTAAACGGAGTTCTTAGTGAGTGTGGCAATAAGCCCTCACATCAATAGCAAATTAAAAACATTACACTTCAGTTTTGTTACAATGTTATTCAACAGAGCCATCATGGGGGATGCAAACCAAATATCCCTTGAAAAGAATGGATGAGCCAATTTGAAATATAGAAACAATAAAACTTTGAAGTTAAGAAATTTATTCTAATTATATATTTTACAAAATGTATGTACACTTGGTTAACTGAAATGTCACAGAAAGAATACTGCAGAATTGTAGAACATGACAACATCTCTAAACTAAAGAAGCAGCTTTCTGAACAAAAGAGAATGGTTTTGTGATGGGGAGACTTTTTTTTTTTTGAGATGCAAACTTTTTAAAGATATATTGCATAACAATTTGAATTAATGTTACTTAACTGTATATTTAAAATTTTGGAGGCAGTAAGTTTTATTTTGTAGTTTTGATTATAATAATAATTACAAACTTTCATAAAAGATAATTGCAACATTTCTCAAAAAGCTACATTTAAAATAATGTCTTTATTATTTATTAAGGTCTTTATCCTATAAAAATCAACAAACTAATCAATATACAAATGATGGCCATGCATGTAATCTCAGCTATTAGGAAGTCTGAGGCAGAAGAATTGCAAATTCAAGACATCCTCAATAACTTAGTGAGAACCTCTCTCCAAATATGAATGAAAAGGAGCTTGGGGTGTAGTTCAGCATTCGAGTATCACTGCCATCAATCCCATCAATCCCTATATGTAAATCTACATTTACATATATAAAACTTCAATTTCTAAGTACATGAGCAGAATGAAAAGCCAATCAAGATAAAATACAAAAGTCATAGATAAAGGAGGCTTAATATTTATACAAGCAAAAGCATATATAATATGATTGGCAATACAAACCAGAGTCATGCATATCTTAATTTGTAAAGCAATTAACTCATATGAGGAAACCCCGTCTATAACATGGAACCCTCTGTACACAATTAAAAACATTGAAAATATTAACCAACCAAATTGTAAATATCCACAGATGTATTATTTTACAAATCCTCTTATTCAACTACAACTTACACCATCTCTCAGAAGAGCAATCTTTGTCCATCTTGACATTCATTCTGTGGCAGATAATTTCACAGAAAATCCATTAAACGTATTCAGAAAGAACTCTGATAAGGAAATTTTAGTGGAAAAAAATGTACAAATAAGTTTAGAGTAACTTACTTGTGTTATTAATGTATTACAATGGGTTGACCTAGAGGTCTTGAGAAATGTGCAAAAATTTCCTGCAAATAATGCAAGAAGGGTTGGCATTGTTGACTAGTGGTAGAGTGCTTGCCTGGGTTTGATCCTCAGCACCATATATGAATAAATGGGAAATTCATTAACAACTAAAAAATATTTTAAAAAGTTATGGAAGTGCTGTCAGATAATATTGACACTCACAAGGCAAGGGGAGTGTTTTGCTGTTAATTTGAATGTTCTGATACATTACTGGAGGAAAAGCAGGAGACTAGGTAATTTTAAAGCACAAAACACAGGACAGGTTTTTCTATGATAACGAGAGAAAGAAATCAAGGCTTCTCAAAATTCTTTTCTGTTGAGTAACTTCTCAATCAACCTTTTTTAATTTAGGCTTCCTCCTCTACCTCAACTATGTCCTCTGCTATATGTGGGCCACAGGATTTGACATCACTGCATTCCTCTAAGGAAACCATATGTCAAGTGAAGGATATATATCATGCCAACAAAGGAAACATTAAGGATGAAAAGAAGCATCATTAACATTTTTTTGTCAGCACCAAGAACTACCCCATCTTCTTTATTGATAGCATAAATGTGAAACTCATTCTTGTGGAGAAGTTCCCAAAATATATACTTCAAGGGAAGAAAATTAAATAATGATAATTAGGAATTTTGAAGTAAAGTTATGCTCACCCACAAAGAGCAGGTTGCTGTAGGTCTCCAAAATCACATCTTTATATAAATTCTGCTGAGCAAGATCTAGGCATTCCCATTCCTCCTCAGAGAAATTAATGGCCACATCCGCCAATGTCAATGGCTCCTGAAATAAAAATTGGTAGATCAATAGCACATGGACCAAACCATTATTCACTTTTTAGTTTGAATTAAGAGTTAGTAGAACTGACTGTTGTGCAGGAGAATGACTTTATTTATGTAAAAATATACTTTCCATTATCGTTCCATTGTCTAATTCAGAGGAAAATACATAAGTGCAAAACAGTGTGTGTGTGTGTGTGTGTGTGTGTGTGTGTGTGTGTGTGTGTGTATTCCATATCAGAGTGAAGTTAAGGATATATACCATAATCCAAGCACTGAATAAAAGCCCCACTCCTAACTTTCCTGCTATCAGTGAATGTGAAATTTGGTGGACTTTACAGATGCAAATCAGACTTGTCAAAGATATTCTCATAAGGAGATTGTGCACAAGGGAGACAAAAAGACTTGTAAAAAAGATTTTGAAAACAGTCTGGTTCCTATTCTCTCTGCTTTATATCCATGAGATAGATTGAGCTCCCAAAACAATTAGTTTCAAGTATCATCCATGACATATTCCCAATGTGTAAAATATTCATATAATATTAACGTTTGGAGACATGTAAAGTGACACTTCCACCTCGTGAAAAGACAAACTTGAAATATTTCAAGTTCTATAAGCAGTTCAATGAGTGAATAAGATTGGTACAATAGAGGCCCAGACAACAGGGCATAAGTGTTCAAAAGACTGAGGCAAAGAAATGGTTAATAAAAGAAAAAATACCTTTTGATATAATTGTAATGGAAAAATAATAGTAATAATAAGTTACTTAAGACTCATACAACCAAGTAAATATAACCAAGGAAAACGATGGTTTTGAGAAATACATAATAAAATTATTAGTCATAAGAGGCACAGGACTGTCAACATCTGTGTGTGCAAAAGGAAGATGAGATCAGTAAGACACACCAGAAGTGTCCACACGGGTTTTCTGCATGTGGATGCATCCTAATTACTTAAACATAGCTACTTTATTGGAACAATTACCTTGACACCAGAGCATAGTCACCCCATCTACACAAATAACTAATTAAAAATCTTCAATAGCAAAATGTTTAAATAACTGAGCGAATTGGAATTGTATGGTATCAAGATTTTATGAAAGAACAACAACAAGAAGACAAATCAGGTTAGTAGATGATTAGAGTCACTGTTCACACAACACAAAAAATAAAAATCCTGACATGTTAGAATAAATATATTTTCAAAACTGCGGAGCACCCTCACTGTAACACTGTAGCCTTCTGTGGCTCATTCCTAAGAAATGAGTGAGGTAATTCTGGACAGCTAAGAAAATAAAGTCCACACACCTCAGATACCTTTGGCAAAGAAAGGAAATGCTTAGTCTTCCAGAGTCACAATTCTCACCAGTTAACAGACACATAGCTGCAGTCAGTTATAAGTCACTTATAAGTCTGATGTCACTCATAAGTCCCAGAATGTCATCTACACTGCTGATCAACTTCCTGTAAGTTGGTGGACCCTACAACTACCAAACACAGAAAGGAGCATTCAATATTAAGTGTTAGTTATCTACAACTCCAATAAATGATTAAACACAACCATGATAAAATCCTAACAAGTTTTTGCATAAATATTGAAAAATTGGCTTCTAAAGGGTATATGGAGAAGGCAGGCATATAGAGTGGTCAACAATTCTGTAGAATAAGTTTACAGGACTGAAATATTGGATGCTGAGGTGTACTATGAACTTAAAGTAACCCAAAAGGTGAGATATGTGGCAAGGAGTATACAAACATATTAGTGGAATAGAACAAAATCTAGAAAGAAACTCAAAAAAATACAAAAAAATGGGAGGACTTCACTGGAGATGATATAATATTTTTAATTAATTATGAATAACTTGGCATCTGTCTGCAAAGAAATGAATTTGACACAGAACTTGCAACTTTTAAAAAATGAAATCATTCATCTGAAAGAAAATGTTAAATTTGTAGCTTGTGTCAGACAACAGAGCAGAAATTCTATATGGCTTTGTCCTTGACATGAACATTCAAAGCCAGAAGCAGCATTTATAAATGAGAAACTTAATGAATTTTTATTCTGTTGAAAACTTTCTGTATTTTGAAGTATGCTATAAACTGAATGAGAAGAAACTAGATGAAGTATTTGCTATATATAGCACTGGGTTTGATCTTCAGCACCACATATAAACTAATAACAAATAAAGGTCCATTGATAACTAAATAATATTTTTAAATAATATTTTTAAAAAACACTGAGCAAGAAAACAATGAGTTTCAAAATGGCACTATCACATATAATGATATTAGAAACTCATAAGGAGCAATAGTAAGAATAATATAATTAGAAACCATAATAAATATATACAGATCCATGGAGATGAGATTTGTGTATCTATTTACATCTGTTTTTCTATAGACTTCTGTATATGTACATACTTAGATTTATAATTATTGATATATAAATACAGAATTACGTAGTTTAAGCATATATCTTAAAAAACCTTTATTATAATTCATTCACTAATAACTTGTATATAATTTATGAATAAATACAGAATAACTTGTAAGGTTTTCACTTAGAGATATTTACACAATAATATTTTATGGAGTTATGGTTGTAGTTAAGTGGTGCAGAATTTGTACAACTTGTGCAAGACCTTGGGTTTGATTACAGCAGCACAAAAACAAATGCAATAGTTTCCACTAAGGCCATTATAACATAGTGACATTTGACAGATATTTCAGTCATTTTCTTGGAAAACCACAGAATTTAGTGGGTTTCTGTGTCTCCTATATGTAGTAGAAACTTCAATGACTGAAAACTTCTACTTGAAATATTTTTACCAACACCCATTAATTTCTAATGTCATTAAGTTAAAACAATCAATCATGATCCTCGTGTACCTAAAGCATAATTTTTATTTAAATTTTCATTTTTACTTTTCTTTGTTTCTACTTAGTGCCCAGCCTTTTTTACTTTGGAATTCATAAAGTCCCCAAATTATTCCTCCTGTTCAAACACCATGGTTCCAAGAACTGTAGCTGAAATGTACAAACTGCCCCCTTAGGGAATCTAGACTGATAGCCCTGCCATGGATGAGCCCATGTATCAGTACATTCTTAAAAGTCAAAGCCATAAGGAACAAATTGTTATACATTTTATCTTTCTAAGGTTGTTGTCTAGTGAACAAACCAGTATTAAAATTTACACAAATCTAAAAATGTAAGAAAGCAGATTTAAAATTGACAAGGGATGCAAAAATTAAAAATAATTCTTTGGGAGAATGTAAATAGGTGTTAGAAGGAACTGATTTTTTATGTATAAAAATATCAGAAACTAAACACTGGTGATCATTTTACAACATTGTGACTACTGTATAAGCTATGGGATTGTAACCTTAAAAATTGTAAATTAGATCTTAATTATATTTTGCCAGAAGAAAAGAAAAGTTTTTGTAAGAGGAACAAGAAAAATGTCAAAAACATAGCAAAAATAATAATTATAAAATAATAAAAGATTTCAAAAGGCAAACAAAAATGCAAGTGATATTTGCCCAATAAATAACACTATTTCCATAATGAGAAACATTTATTTGAATATGCTACTGTCTATATATAATGATCAACAGTGGATTGTTTTCTTATGCCTGACATATCTGTATCAGAAAAGCTTGTCCGAGTAGCCATGAATATTAGCTATCTGTAATTTTAATTAATAGTTTATTTAGATAGAGCCACATTTTTTCCCAGCATCCCAATTCACCATAGCCAAATTATGGAAGCACTTCCCATTATGGATGCAGTTCCCAATAGATGAATTGAGTAATAAAATGTGATACACACAATGGAGGTTTTAGTCAGCTATCAATAATATTATTGACAAATGTCACAATTTAAATGGACAGAAATTAACAACATCATGCTATGTGAAATAAATCAGACTGATCAGGGGTCAAATGTTTTCTTTCACATGCAGCATCTACAGCAAAAAAAAGGGAAAGGAGAGTTGGATATCATAAATATATAGGAAAGATTAGTGGAGTATAAGGAGATTGGGTGGGAGTGACAGGAAAGGAGAATATCAAATGTAATACACACATACCACTGTGAATTCCACCTTCCTGTATATGGAGAAAGCATCAACCATAAATGAATAAATAGATTAATAAAATAGATGAAGGAGAATATTGGGGGAAAATAATGAAGGGAAAAAATAAGGTAATGAGAATTGAAAGGGATTAAATTAATTTAACAAAAGAGGTGAAAGCCTTGTACAATGAAAAGTGCAACATGCTAAAGAAAAAGAATTAAAGAAGACCTAGAAGATAGAAAGTTCTACCTTGTTCTTAAATAGGTAGAAGTAATATTGTCAAAATGACCATGCTACCAAAAGCACTGTACAGATTTAATGCAATTCCAATCAAAATCCCAAGACATTCCTCATGGAAATAGAAAAATAAATAAAAATTAATCCTGGAAAAACAAAGAGACCCAGAGGACGCAAAGCAATCCTTCAAAGAGGAAGGCAGGTGGCATCACTATACCACACCTTAAACTATACTTCAGAGGAATAGTAACAAAACAGTGTGGTACTGGCACCAAAATAGACAAGTAAACCAATGGTATAGAATAGAGAACACAGAGAATAACCTATATAAATACAGACATATCATACTAGACAAAGGTACCCAAAACATATTGGAGGAAAAATAGCCTTTTCAACAAATGGTACTAGGGAAAGTGCAAATCCATATGCAGCAAAATGAATTTAAGACCCTCTCTTTTATCATGCACAAAACTCAAATCAAAGTGGATCAAGGACCTAGGAATTAAACCAGAGACCCTACACCTAAGAGAAGAAAATATAGATCCAAAACTTCATCATGTCCAATTAGGCCCCGACATCCATAATACGACTATTATAGCATAAGAATTAAAACCAGGAATCAATAAGTGGACGGATCAAAAGTAAACAGCTTTTAAGCAAAAGAAACAAGCAGTGAGGTGAAGAGACATCCTACATCCTGTGAGCAAATTCTTACCACTCACATGTCAGATACAGCCCTCATCTCTAGGGTATATGAAGAACTCAATCTTGACACCAAAAAAAAAAAAAAAACCCACACACACAACCATATAACCCAATGGATAAATGGACCAAGGAACTTAACAAGCATTTCTCAGAATATGATATACAAATGAGCAACAAATATATATATGAAAAGTTCAACACAGCAATTAGAGAAATGCAAATCAAAGCTAAGATTTCATCTCACTCCAGCCAGAATTGCAGCTTTTATGCATATAAACAATAAGTGTCGGCAAGGATGTGGGGGAAAAGGCACATTGATACATTGCTGGTGGGGATGCAAATTGGTGCAGGCAATATGGAAAGCAGTATGGAGAGTCCTTGGAAATCTGGGAATGGAACCACCATTTGACCCAGCTATCCCACTCCTCAGTCTATACCCAAAGGGCTTAAAAACAGCATACTACAGGGACACAGTCACATCAATGTTTATAGCAGCACAATTCACAATAGCTAAACTGTGGAGTCAACCTAGATGCCCTTCAGTGGATGAATGGATAAAGAATATGTGGTATATATACACAATGGAATATTACTCAGCACTAAAAATGAATAAAAACATTGTGTGACAGTAAAGGAATGGAGTTGGAGAATATTATGTTAAGTGAAGTTAGCCAATTCCAAAAAACAAATCCTATGTATTTTCTCTGATATATGTGGGGTGACTCACAGTGGGGTAAGGAGAGAGAACATGAGAGGATTAGATTAATTCTAGATAGGGAAGACGGTGAAAGGAAAATGGATGGGGAAGGGGATTAGCAAGGATGGTGGAATATTATCAACATCATTATTCAAAAACACATGTATGAAAATTTGAATTTGATGCCAACATACCTTATATACAAACAGATATGAAAATTGTGTTATATAAGGGTTGTAATGGAGAAAGAAATAAGTACATGTATAATGGCATGAATTAGCATGAACATACTTTTTTATGCAGAGATATGAAAAATTGTGCTATGTGTGCAATACGGATTGTAATGCATTCCACTGTTGTCATGTATTTAAAAAATAAATAACTTTTTAAAAAAGAAAGTTATTGGAACCCGTTGGGGACACTCTAAGCCTATGGGGTAAAGATTGTAAAACCTTGAAAACACAGAGATGGAAGAGAAGATGCATGAACAACATGAAAAAACAAGAAGAATGTGCCCCAAACAAAGATGCTACATTATTAGAATCCATGGTCAGAACATCAGGAGAAAAAAACAGAGAAGGAGTGGAGGAGGTACATAATTTTCTGTGAATTAAAGGATGATATCAGAGCAAATACAGGCAGCAGAGGATCATTTTGATAAAGAGCTACATAAGCAAATACAGAAAGCAAAAGATTCCTTCAATAAGGAGATAGAAATTCTGAAAAAACAAACAGATATCCTTGAAATGAAAGGATATGAAATGTTAAGAACTTTGTAATGTTGTGAACAACCAATAAAAAAATAAAAATAAATAACTAAAGAAATTATCCTGTATTTTGCTATTTCAAAAAAAAAAAAGAAATCAAAGAAACAGTAAATCAAATTAAGAACTCAATAGGCGTCATCTCCAACAGAATAGATCACTTGGAATACAGAACCTCCAACATTGAAGGCAAAATATATAATCTTGAAAAAATGAAGTTGACCCCAGTGAAGATGGTAAGAAACCAGGAGCATAGATTCAAGAATAATGAGATAACACGAAAAGACCAAATTTAACAACTATTGGGATAGAGGAAGGCATAGACATCTACAAAAATGGACAATCTATTCAATGAAATAATATCAGAAACATTTCCAAACATGTAGAGTGAATTGGAAAATCAAATACAAGCAGCATAAAGGACACCAAATGAACAAAATCACAACAGATAAACACCAACGCACATCATAATGAAAACACCTAGCATGCACGAGAAGCAGAGTATTTTAAAAGCCACAAGAAAAAGGAATCAGATTATATATGGGAGAAACAAATTGGAATCTCTGATTTCTCAACCAAGACCCTGGAAGCTACAAGATCCTGCAACAACATATACCAAGCTCTGAAAGAAACAGATGCCAACCAAGAATCATACCCAGCAAAATTAAATTTAATTAGCAATTGAATTTTGATATAGATGTTATTTTTCTGACAAAATAACAACCTTCCATGATACACAATACTTGAAAGAATTTACAACTAGAAGGCCTGCACTACAGCACATCCTTGGCAAAACATTCCATGAGGAGGAAATGAAAAACAATGAAAATTAGAAAACGGAAGTGTCCCTCTAAATGAAAAACCTAGTAGGGCAATAGCTGGGTCAAATGGTGGTTCCATTCCCAGCTTTCCCAGGAATCTCCATACTGCTTTCCAAATTGGCTGCATCAATTTGCAGTCCCACCAGCAGTGTACAAGAGTACCCTTTTCCCCACATCCTCGCCAGCACTTGTTGTTGTTTGACTTCATCATGGCTGCCAATCTTACTGGGGTGAGGTGGTATCTTAGGGTGGTTTTGATTTGCATTTCCTTGACTTCTAGAGATGGTGAGCATTTTTTCATGTACTTGTTGATTGATTGTATGTCCTCCTCTGTGAAGTGTTTGTTCATGTCCTTGGCCCATTTGTTGATTGGGTTGTTTGTTTTCTTATTGTCTAATTTTTTGAGTTCTTTGTATACTCTGAATATTAGGGCTCTATCTGAAGTGTGAGGAGTAAAAATTTGTTCCCAGGATGTAGGCTCCCTATTTACCTCTCTTATTGTTTCTCTTGCTGAGAAAAAACGTTTTAGTTTAAGTAAGTCCCATTTGTTGATTCTTGTATTAACTCTTGTGCTATGGGTGTCCTCTTGAGGAATTTTGAGCCCGTCCCCACAATCTGTAGATCAGAGCCAACTTTTTCTTCTATCAGACGGAGAGTCTCTGATTTGATATCTAGCTCCTTTATCCACTTTGAGTTGACTTTTGTGCATGGCGAGAGGAGGGGATTCAGTTTCATTTTGTTGCATATGGATTTCCAGTTTTCCCAACACCGTTTGTTGAAGATGCTATCCTTTCTCCATTGCATGTTTTTAGCTCCTTTATCAAATATAAGATAGTTGTAGCTTTGTGGTTTAGTCTCTGTGTCCTCTATTCTGTACCATTGGTCCACCCGCCTGTTCTGGTACCAGTACCATGCTGTTTTTATTACTATTGCTCTGTAATATAGTTTGAAATCTGGTATCGCTATACCACCTGATTCACACTTCCTGCTTAGAATTGTTTTTGCTATTCTGGGTCTTTTATTTTTCCATATGAATTTCATGATTGCTTTATCTATTTCTACAAGAAACGCCATTGGGATTTTGATTGGCATTGCATTGAACCTATAGAGAACTTTTGGTAATATCGCCATTTTGATGATGTTAGTTCTGCCTATCCACGAACAGGGTATATTTTTCCATCTTCTAAGATCCTCTTCTATTTCTTTCTTTAGGGTTCCGTAGTTATCATTGTATAGGTCTTTCACCTCTTTTGTTAGATTGATTCCCAAGAGCACACTACAGGGATACTGCCACATCGATGTTCATAGCAGCACAATTCACAATTGCTAGACTGTGGAATCAACCCAGATGCCCTTCAATAGATGAATGGCTAAAAAAAATGTGGCATTTATACACCATGGAGTATTACGCAGCACTAAAAAATGACAAAATCACAGAATTTGCAGGGAAATGGATGGCACTAGAGCAGATTATGCTTAGTGAAGCTAGCCAATCCCTAAAAAGCAAATACCAAATGTCTTCTTTGATATAATGAGAGCAACTAAGAACAGAACAGGGAGGATGAGCAGGAAGAAAAGATTAGCATTAAACAGAGACATGAGGCGGGAGGGAAAGGGAGAAAAAAATTGTAATCACATGGAAATGGAGGGAGACCCTCATTGTTACACAAAATTACATATAAGAGTTTAGGAGGGGAATGGGATAACAAACATGGAGGGAAATGAATTACAGGAGATGGGGTAGAGAGAGAAGAGGGGAGGGGAGGGGAGGGGAGATAGTAGAGGATAGGAAAGGGAGCAGAATACAACAGTCACTAATATGGCAGTATGTAAAAATGTGATGTGTAACCGATGTGATTCTGCAATCTGTATTTGGGGAAAAAATGGGAGTTCATAACCCAATTGATTCTAATCTATGAAATATGAAAAAAATAAAAATAAATGCTACAAAAAATAAATAAATGAAAAACCTATCAAAGAGCAAGTTAAATACCAAAAATAAACAAAAAATAACTGAGAATACAAATCATGTATCAATAATAACCCTGAATGTTTATTTCTAAAACTCAGCAATCAAAAGGCTGGCAGATTGGATTTAAAAAGAAGACCCAATAAGATGCTGCCTCCAAGAGACTCATCTCATAGGAAGACACCCACAGACTGAAAGTGACAGTTTGGAAAAAATATATATCACTTGGGCTGGGGCTGGAGCTCAGTGGTAGAGTGCTCACCTAGCATGTTTGAGGCCCTGGGTTCGATCCTCAGCACCACATAAAAATAAATAGATAAAATAAGGATGGAAAGCCCTGCTTGCTTTCACAGTCCATGTGAGTGGTATGTTTTTTAATATTTATTTTTTATAGATGGACACAATATCTTTACTTTATCAAATAATGTGGACTTCAAGTGAAAGTTAATCAGAAGGCATAAAGGAGGACCTTTCATACTGCTTAAGGGAACCATACACCAACAAGACAGAACAATTATAAATATTTATGTCCCAAACAATGGAGCATCTATGTTCAAACAGAATCCTCTCAAGTTCAAGGTCCAAGTAGACTACAAGACCATAATGCTGGGTGACTTTAACACACCTCTTTTACCACTGGATAGATCTTCCAAACAAAAGCCACACAGAAATTATAGAACTCAATAATACAATGAATAACTTAGATTTAACTGACATACATAGAATATTTCATCTTTCAACAGGTGAAGACACTTTCTTCTCAGCAGCAAATGGATATTTCTCTAAAATAGACCATATATTATGCCACAAAGCAACTCTAAGCAAGTACAGAAAAGTAAGGATACTACCCTGCATTCTATAAGATCATAATGAATTGAAATTACAAATCAATGATAAAAATAGAAGATTCTCCAACACCTGGAGACTAAATTATATGCTAGTGAATGAAATATGGGTTGCAGAAAACATCAAAGTGGAGATTTAAAAATTCTTAGAGGTGAATGAGAATACAGATACAACATATCAAAGTCTCTGGGACACTATGATGGCATTACTAAGAGGAAAGTTCATTGCATGGAGTTCATTCCTTAAAAAAAGAAAAAGTCAAATAAATGACCTAAAATTGCATCTCAAAGCCCTAGAGAAAAAAAATGAATCAATACCAAAAGCAGTAAAGAACAGAAAATAATTAAAATCAGAGCTGAAATCAATGAAATTGAAACCAAAGAAGCAATTAAAAATTGACAAAATGACTGGGAATGGAACCACCATTTGACCGAGGTGTCCCACTCCCCAGTCTATACCCAAAGGACTTAAAAACAGCATACTACAAGGACATAGCCACAATGATTTTAGCAGAACAATTCACAATAGACAAACTGTGGAGCCAACCTAGATGCCCTTCAGTAGATGAATGGATAAAGAAAATGTGGCATTTGTACACAATGAAATATTACTCAGGAATAAAAGAGAGTAAAAATCATGGCATTTGCAGGTAAATGGATTGCAATGGAGAAAATAATGCTAAGTGAAGTTATCCAATTCCCCAAAACAAATGCCCAATGTTTTCTTTGATATATGCGGGCTGACTATAGTGGGGAAGAGGGGGGGAGCATGGGAGGAATAGATAAATTCTATTCAGGGCAGAGAGGTGGGAAGGGAGGGGCCAGGGAATTAGCAAGGGTGGTGGAATGTGATGGACACCATTATCCAAAGTACATGTATGAAGAAATGAATTGGTGTCATCATACTTTATATACAGAGATGAAAAATTGTGCTGTACATGTGTAGTAAAAATTGTGATACATTCTGCTGGCAGATATTTTTTAAATTAATTGTTTTTTTAAAAAAAATTTTCAAAATGAAAAGTTGGCCCTTTGAAAAAATAAATACATTTGATAAACCCTAATCCATGCTAATGTAGAAAAAGAAAAAAAATTCCAATTACTAAAATCCATGACAAAAAAGGAATATCACCATGAACACTAGAGAAATAAACATAATTTGAAATTATTTTGAAAATTTGTACTCTAATAAAACAGAAAATATTGAAGACATCAACAAATGTCTAGAATCATATAGTTTATCCAAACTGAGTGAGGATGATATATACAAGTTAAACAGATCATTTTCAAGCAATGAATTAGAAGACACCTTTAAAAGTCTACCAACCAAAAAAAAAAGCCCAGGACTTAATGGATACAACACCTTCAAAGAAAAACTAACACCAACAATCCTCAAATTATTCCATGTAATTGAAAAAGAGGGAACACTTCCAAACTCACTCTATGAGGCCAATATCATGTTTATTCTAAAATCAAAGACACATCAAGAAAGAAAACTTCAGACCAACCTCTCTAAAACACAGATGAAAAAATTCTCAATGAAATTCTGGCAAATAAAGTACAAAAACATATCAAAAAGATGGTGCATCATGATCAAGTGGAATTCACCCCAGGGATGCAAGTTTGGTTAAACATACAGAAATCAATAAATGTAATTCATTGCATCAGTAGATTTAAACATAAGAATCATATGAAAATATCAATAAATACAGAAAAAGCATTTGACAAAATACAGCACCTCTTCATGGTCAAAACACTAGAAAAACTAGGGATAACAGGAACTTACCTCAACATTGTAAAGGCTGTATACACTAAGCCCCAGGCCAATATCATTCTAAATGGAGAACAACTGAAGGCATTCCATCTAAAATCTGGAACAATACAGGGATGCCCTCTCTCACCATTTCTATTCAACATAGTTCTTGAAACACTGGCCAGAGCAATTAGACAGAGGAAAGAAATTAAAGGAATAAGTATAGGAAAAGAAGAAATTAAATTAGCACTATTTGCTGATGATATAATTCTGTACCTAGAAGACCTAAAAAAGTCAACTAGAAAACTTCTATAACAAAAATTCAGCAAAGTAGCAGGATATACAATCAACATCCATAAATCAAAGGCATTTCTGTATGTCAGTGACAAATCCTCTTAGAAGGAAATGAGGAAAACTACCCCATTAACAATATCCTCAAATAAAAGATACTTGGGAATCATCAAAAGAGGTGAAGGATCTATACAATGAAAACTATGGAACACTAAAGAGAAATCAAAGACCTTAGAATATGGAAAAATTTAATTTGATCTTGAATAGGCAGAACTAATATTATCAACATGCCCATCATACCTAAGCACTATACAGATTTAATGCAATTCTGATCAAAATCCCAATGGCATTCCTCATGGAGATAGAAAAAGAAATCATGAAATTTATCTGAAAAAATAGGAGACGCAGAATGGCTACAGCAATTCTAAGCAGGAATAGTGAAGCAGGTGATATTGCTATACCAGACCTTAAATTATTCTACAGAGCCATAGTAACAAAAGCAGCATGGTATTGGCACCAACACAGGCTGGTAGACCAATGGTACAGAATAGAGGACACATCAACTAACCCACAAAATTACAACTATCTTATATTAGACAAAGGTGCCAAAAACATGCACTGGAGAAAGGTTAGCATCATCAACAAATAGTGCTGGAGAAACTGGAAATCCATATGCAACAAAATGAAATTGAACCCCTATCTCTCACCATGAACAAAAGTTAACTCAAAATGGATCAAGGACCTAAAAATTAAACCAGAGACACTGCATCTAACAGAAGCAAAAGTAGGCCCTAAAGTTCATCAGGTGGGATTAGGCCACAACTTTCCTAATAAGACTCCTATAGCACAAGAATTAAAACCAAGAATCAACAAATGGGATGGATTCAAACTAAAAAAGTTTTTTTATCAAAAAAAAAAAAAAAAGAATACAGAGTCTACTTCCTGGGAGCAATTTTTTACCCCTTATACATCAGATAGAGCACTAATCTCTAGGGTATATAAAGAACTCAAAAATCTTAACACCAAAAAAAAAATAATAATAATCCAATCAATAAATAGGCCAAGGGCCTGAACAGACACTTCTCAGAAGATGATATACAATCAATCAACAAATATATGAAAAAAATGTTCATCATCTCTAGCAATCAAAAAAAATGCAAATGAAAACCACTCTAAGATACCATCTCATTCTAGTCAGAATGGCAGCTATTATGAAGACAAACAACAATAAGCATTGGCCAGGATGTGGGGGAAAGGACACACTCATACACTGCTGGTGGAACTGCAATTTGGCGCAACCAATACAGAAAGAAGTATGAAGAATCCTTGGAAATCTGGAAATGGAACCACCATTTTACCCAGCTATTCCTCTTCTCAACTATACCCCAAAACTTAAAAACAGCATACTACAGGGACACAGCCACAGCAATGTTTATAGCAGTATGATTCAGAATAGCTAAACTGTGGAGCTAACCTGTTTGCCCTTCAGTTGATGAATGCATAAAGAAATGTGGCATATATACACCATGAAATATTACTCAGCACTAAAAGAGAATAAAATCATGGCATTTGCCAGTAAATGGATGGAGTTGGAGAATATTATGTTAAGTGAAGTTAGCCAATCCCCAAAAAACAAATGCCAAATATTTTCTCTCACATATGGGGGATGACTCACATTGAGGTACGGAGGGAGAGCATGAGAGGATTAGATTAATTCTAGATAGGGAAGAGGAGTGGGAGGGAATTGGAGGGGGAAGGGGATTAGCAAGGATGGTGGAATGTGATGGTTTTCATTATACAATGATATGATAAACATTATTATTCAAGATACATATATGAAGACTTGATTTGGGTGTCAACATGTCTTATATACAAAGACATGAAAATTGTGATATATTTGTGATTAAGAATTGTAATGCAGAATGAAATGAGTTCATATATAATGGTACAAGTTGATGTGAACACTTTATATACAGAGATATGAAAAATTGTGCTCTATATGTGTAATAAGGATCATAATGCATTCCACTGTTATCGTTTATCTTTAAAAGTAATAAAAATATTAAAAAACAAAAAAATAAAAAAATAAATCATGACTTCAAAAAATCTGAAAAAAGAAAGAAATTGTGAGATGGGATTCTTGTGGTGCTACACACCTGATATATCCAGTCTTCTGGAGGCTTAGGCAGGCGAAATCACAATTGTGAAGCTGACCCCAGCAACTGAGTGAAACCCTGCCTTAATTTAAAAAAAAAAAAAAGTAATAGTAATTTTAAAAAACTAAATTCAAAAAACATTTAAAATTTTATTTTTTTAAAATAAAAATTTAAAAAGGGCTGAGGATATAGTTCAGTAATAGGATACCCTGGAAATTCCATCCAGAAATAACCATTTCTGGCAATCAGCCACATTTTGTTTGCCATATTACATACAGTTGGACAAATACTATGAAACACTGTCAGTTTTATATTCATGTCACATAAATGTCACATTTCACACATAAACATATTTTAAAAGGACACCTGCAGAATTTGAAAAAAATACAAATACAGATCACCACAAAACAGACTTAATTACACACCCTGGGAATAGATGATAGGACTCCTCATTTTAAAGAGGACAGCTTCCCTCAGGTTCATCTATGATAACACCCCATCAAAATTTCACCATGATTTCCTTCTCATTGAAGAAGGGAACAAACCAAAAAGTTTGAAAATTCTCCTGGAAGGCTAAATTGATATGAAATTATCCACGAATTCTGAACTCTAAGAGCAAAAGCAGGAGCTATCATTACCAGGCACTAATGCATATTATAAAATTATCATAATACACTGATTTGAGGACCAAGAAAATCACAATGCAGCAATTTCATGGATGACTCCACATGTATGTAAATTTCATTTTTATTGTTAATTACACTGAAAAGGCCTAGATAAGTGCAACCATCTCCAGCAGAGGATTTGATGTGAATGAACAAGACAACCCAACATGAAGGGAGGTGTGGGAACTGGAGGCGCAGAGCACTGGTAGGGCTTGGGGGCAGGATGTGCGTGGTACTGCAGCACCCCAAAGAAGCACATGTTGAGCAGGATTATGTTTCAGAATTATACCAGAATAGGAGGCTCCTGGTATAATTTGGTATAGCTGTTACAATTATCATCAAGGAATCATGAAATCAACAGAGTCCACCCACGGACCCACGTGGATGTAATAATCATACACTTAATTGCAATGGAAAAGTCATTATCAATCAAACCCTAATCAGGCCACCCTCAGCAATGTAGCTAGACCCGCACTCAGATTAAAAACTAAAAACTTCCGTGGTCAGACATGAGTGGTAAAGCACCTTTCTGTTAATTACGAAAACATAAAACAAATAAACTCCACAAAACTAGCTCAGGAATAAGCAGGGTCCCTGTACACTGCAGCTCCCCTCCTACAGGAAAAAAATGTTTGAAGGATTTTGCATTTTATTTAGAGGCAGGGTCTCATCTAGCTGGTCTGTAAGTGCCTCGCCAAGTTGCCAAGGCTGGCCTTGACCTCCCAATCTTCCTCCATCAGCCTCTCTCCCGCTCCCCAGCCTCTGGGATGACAGGTGTGTGCCATTGCTGGGCTAGGAGATTGGATTCTTCTACTGGTCCCACCTGTCAATCACCACAGCCCAGGAAGACTCCAGGCAACCTCGCTCACCTGCCACTTAGGACTTGAGCAGGGGCTGAGGCTGTCCCTGGGGAATGGGGAGGCTGTGAGGGGTCTCCGCCACTGTCACGCTCTCCACCCTGCTGGCCAGGTGGACTGAGGGGCGCTGTCCCCAATGGGCTCAGGCCTGTGGACGCAGAGAGCGCCAGGAGTCGGGGTCTGCCAACTGTGTTCCTGCCACAGCAGGTCCCCCCAGACGGCCTCCCTGCCCTGCCTGCCTCCTGAGCCTCCCTGTCCAGGCACCAGGTGCCACTGCACACTCACCATTTCCTGGTGCCCAGCAGCCAAGACTGCCCTGGAGAACTTCAGCCCGTGCATGGCAGGCCCACGCGGATCCCGGGCACAGATGGAAGCCTGGATTCCAACTGCAGGAATCCTAGAAACCCGGACCTCGGAGAAATAAATCCCATTCCAAGCGTGGAGGCCTGCACCCTGCTCATTGGCTGCGCTCAGGATTGGACAGAGCTCAGCACGGAGGCTTCTGATTGGACAGGGCGTCAGTCAGTCTCTGCTCCCACCTGCCCAACCCGAGCACAGGATGCCTTCTTATTGAGTGACAGTGGGGTGATATATGCTCCAGGCAAGAAGGAGGCCAAAATGGCAGGGTTGGGTACAGATTTTTTTTCTTTTTTCTTTTCCTTTTGAGGTCTGGGCATTGGGTTAGGGTCAGGGTGACCATAATTCTAAGTTCTGTTGGGTTTTGATGTTAGGAAATTGAAGTCATTTCTTGAAAGTTTCACCACCTGGGCCTCCTCCTATAATAAGACCTCCCAGAGCGTCCTAGGGAGGCTGACTTGTCCTCTGTTTATCTGTGCAAAATTCTACAAGCAGAAGTCCCCTTTCACTCCTTGGGAACTGCCCAGTGAGTCATGGCTTGCGCTGGTGGAGGCTCACGAGGGGCCTGGAAGGCTCCTTTGGAGGAGGCTCCCACCCGCTTGGCAGCATGAGAGCTGATTTTCCTGCACCTGAGCTGACTCTGTATCTGGAGTCCAAATTGAGCTGGAGGCAGAGTAAGGAGATCAGCACAGACCTGAGTAAACCCCAGCTGCACCTGGGCTCCCTCACTCTCTGGCCAATGGGGGTTGAATTCAGAGGACTTTACCTCTGAGCCCCTTCCCCAGTCCTAGCTTGAAGTTTAGAGACAGGGTCTCACTGAGTTGCTTAGCACCTTGCTTTTGCTGAGGCTGCCTTTGAATTCCCCATCCTCCTGCCTCATCCTCCCCAGCCACTGCAATGACAGGCATATGCCACTTTTTCTTCTTTCTTTCTTTTTGAGAGAAATACGTGCAGTGGCCACAGGATAACATCCTTGCAGAGATCAAGGCCACCCTGGGTGCTCTCCCTGGTTCCCACCAGTTCCCTGGATCCCAGGCAATGGTATCCTGCCTCCTCCAAAAACCAGAGACCCCCTGCCCAGGTGTGCATCTTTAGCATCAGCTGAATACTCTGCACTTGACAAGAAAAAAGAACAAAAAGACAGACCCTTCCTGCTTGTCTTGATGCAAACAAAGCCAATGTGTTTCAAAAGAGAGCTCTGGTCTTGTCCCACCAGTTCAGTGGTGCAAAAAGTCACATAATAGGGGGGGCTCCAGGGTCTGTCTATTAATGAAAAACAATTTGGGTTTGATTGGGAGTCCAGGAAAGCCAATTCCAGATTTTCCTAATTTGGTAAATAACTTCATAGACTCCAATGCACCCTGCTCCTCTCTGCCTTACTTAACCATGGAGGCCTCGAGATTACCTGCCCCCTGGGACCTCTGCACCTGCAGATGTATGCGGGGGGGGGGGGGAGTCCTTTCTACTCCATGCAGCGCCCTGAACCTCCACCTTCCCACAGGCTCCAACACCTTTGGCAGCATCCAATGGGGGAGCGGTTTAGAAAATTCTGGAATGTACCTAAAGACATTTCCTCATCTGGCTAGGATACTATCAATTTGGACCCATGGTCCTTTTCAGTACTTTTAAATCTTTTTCTATTTTATTATTTCTCCTTAGTTATACATGGCCATAGAATCCATTGTGGTAAACTTATCCAAACATAAAATATACCTTATTCTCCTTAGGACCCCATTCTTGTGAGTGGGAATGATGGGTAGATTCACTTAGGTATTTTCATACAATTAAATAGAAACATTATGGTCACTTCATGCTACTGTCTTTCCTGTTCTTATCTCCCCTCCCTTCCCATTGCTCCCCTTTGTCTCATCTACAGAACTTCTCTTCTTGCCCCCCACCTTCCTTGTGATATAGATAATGCATGTCATGGAAAAAATGTGACCTTTGGTTTCGGGGATTGCCTTATTTTACTTTAGCATGATAATCTCCAGATCCATTCACTTACTTGCCAAAGTTATGAAGTCATCCTTTTTTTAAAGCTGAGTAATATTCCACCATGTATACACACCACAATTTCTTTATCTATTCATCTGTTGGTGGTCATTTAGGCTGGCTGCATAGCTTAGATATTGTGAGTTGTTCTCTCATAAATATTGATGTCGCTGTGTCCTTGTAGTATGCTGATTTTATCCTCTATATGCTGAAGAGTGGGATAACTGAGTCAGAAGGTGTTTCCAATCCTAGTTTCTTGAGGAATCTCTATCCTGCTTTCCAGAAGGGTTGCACCAATGTGCAGTTTCTCCAACAACGTGTGAGCATTCCCTGTCCCCCACATCCTCACCAATTTATTGTTACTGTATTCTTGATAATTGCCATTCTGACTGGAGTGAAAGAGACGCTCAATGCAGTTTTAATTTGCATTTCGCAACGTGCTAGATCCATTGTCTTTTCAGTATTTTTTTAAAAATATTTTTTGTAGTTGGAGTCAGACCCAATACCTTTATTCTATCCATTTATTTTTCTGTGGTGCTGAGGATGGAACCCAGGGTCTCGCACATGCTAGGCAAGTGCTCAAGGGCTAACCCCCAGCCCCAGTCCCCATCATCAGTATTTTTTTGTCTTTTGCTTCTCAGTAACAGCAGCCCAGGTACTTGGGGGAGCAGTTTTGCTGCATTTGTGAATTTGGAACATTTCTCTAGAAGGAAGACTGAGAAGGTAAAGCCACATGCCCAGGATTCCAGGGATGAGCAGTACAGGGTCTTCTTGCCCATGATGAGGAGATTATGTGGATGAGAAGAAGGAAAGAGCTGGGGACACCTTGGGGCCAGAACACCTCCATCCCCCATGAGGGAAATTATTCTTGCTGTTATTTTTCTTAAAGAAAATTAGAAATTTTCCTAAGCTACCAGTGCCAATAGATATAGGTCCCTGGATGGAGCTCAGATTTGTCTTGAGAGGCAAAGAAAAGTGAATAACCAACCCAGTGGTTTTTGTCTTGTTATGACAAAAAGACAAAACTAACAAGCTAGATATTGGGCTTCCTGGTGATAAAACACTGGGTTTTACCCAATAATTAACAATCCAACAGCACCTGACACCCAATTAAAGGGGGATGGAGAATTGAATCGGTGGGTGTGGGGATCTATGGGTGTCCAACTGCAGGAGCTGTCCTCTGGGGTGCATTCCTTGCATCTGAGAGGTTTTTCAACACCAATGACATAAGCAGAGTGGTGAGAAAACTGGCAAAACCCTCTGCAATATTCTAGCCAGGAAAATTGATAAGCACTTTAGAAGCATCTTAATGTTTACCCTCAGTCGAATGTGCCTCAATCAGAATGCCACCATTTGAAAATAGCTGTCAACATGAAAAGTTTCTGAAATCTGCTGGTTTGTGGACCACATTTGAGGATAACGACAAAAACCATATGAGTCCATGGCTAAATACATAAGTAAAAATAGAAATCAAATAATGAGCATTCTCTTAAGACTTCCTTCCTGAAAACACTGCTCTATTTGCTTTTAATAATTCCTCTAGCAACACTTGAGGTCATAAAGAACCGAGGAACATGTCTGGTTGGGGCAGAAATGCTGGATACCAAGAAGAAAGTAACACTGAACCTCAAAGGAGAAGGTTCATAAATCACCAGAATGCAGGAATGCCCAAAAATTTTGAAATTAAAAACAAGGGACTGGGGTTCTGGCTCAGTGACAGAGCACCTGCCTAGCACCTGTGAGGCACTGGGTTCAATCCTCAACACCACATTAGAAAGAAATATATAAAAGAAAGTATACTGTCCAACTAAAAACTATTTTTAAAAATAAAGATCAGATTTAAAAATAAAAGTTTAAAAAAAATCAGAGATGATTTTAGATAAGACATAAAATATAATCAAAGTAGAGCAAAGTTTATTGGCCCAGAAATCACTAGCAGGAAGGAGGGAGGAAACAGTGAGGCTTCTCTGACATCTCTAGGCCTCACACCCGATTTGCTCCTCAAGGTTATGGGAGATGCTGTGGGTGATACCAGAGGCCTGCCCATGGACCAAGTCCTACTTCTTAACTGGCAGTACGATTGCATCGTATTTGTAGGTTCCTACTCCACATGGTTTTGTCCAGAGATACCAAAGGAAACAGTGTGTGTGTGTGTGTGTGTGTGTGTGTGTGTGTGTGTGTGTTTGTGTGTGAATTTACTGTAATAAAACTTTATTATGGCAGCTCTTATGAAGACAAACACAATAAGTGTTGGCGAGGATGTGGGGAAAAGGTACACTCATACATTTCTGGTGGGACTTCAAATTGGTGCAGCCAATATGCAAAGCAGTATGGAGATTCCTTGGAAATCTGAGAATGGAACCACCATTTGACCCCAAAGGACTTAAAATCAGCACACTACAGGAACACAGCCACATCGATGTTTATAGCAGCACAATTCATAATAGCTAAACTGTGGAGCCAACCTAGATGCCTTTTAGTGGATGCATGGATAAAAAATATGCATTATATATACACAATGGAATTTTACTCAGCAAGAAAAGAGAATAAAATCATGGCATTTGCAGGTAAATGGTTGGCATTGGAGAAGATAATACTAAGTGAAGTTAGACAATCCCCAAACAACAAATTCCAAATACTTTCTCTGATATAAGTAGGCTGACTATAGTGAGGTATGGAGGGGAACCATGGGAGGAATAGATGAATTCTAGATAGAGCAGAGGAGTGGGAGGGAAACGGAGGGGCCAGGGGATTAGCAAGGATGGTGGAATGTGATGGACATCATTATCCAAAATACATGTATGAAGACACAAATTGGTGTCAATATACTTTATATACAAACAGAGGTATGAATAATTGTGCTGTATATGTGTAATAAAAATTGTAATGCATGCTGCTGTCATTTAGTTTTTAAAAATCAATAGAAAAAACTTATTATGAAAAGTTTAAGATGATATTCTAAATATATAAATGCAACTCTCTAGTCACCTTGCTCTGCACTGACAAGTTCTAATTTGACCTTTTCTGGGACCAGTAGGAAAATAGGGCACAACATATTATCAGAGAGGACACTCCAGCTTGAGAGTGTCCTTCCTTCCCTTCCCTGTGTCTTTAAATAAACTAATACCAGATAGAGTGAGGGATGTGTCTGAAATAGTACTTAGCAGATGCACACTAGTGACAGGAACAGGAAGTTGACATGCCAAAGATCCAGGACAACTCTAGGTCACTTTGGCCCACACTGGTCTGGAATGGTTCTTACATATTTGATGGTTAGGTGCAATCATCCTATCTTCTTGAGTTCTGGAATCTAGTCTGTGAAAGTGTCCCAGAACTTGTCCCCACAAGCGTAATTTGTGTTCTCACTGGTAGAGATACCTGTATTGCTCACATAAATCACAGGTTGTTGGCTGAGGAATGGAATCTAGCACATCAACGTGACCCAGGCAGGGCTCTAGGTAAATTACATTTCTAAAAGAAAAGTGGGGGTCTGCACAGAGGGCAGGTTTATAAAATGACTCCCTGATCTGCATGATCCCATCAATCACGTCTGCATGCTACCTGTCTCTATCAGTATGCAGCTGAGTGGTAGAGCTACCACGAGCACTGAAAATAGATAGATAGATAGATAGATAGATAGATAGATAGATAGATAGATAGATAGATAGGTCAAGGCAGGGATGAGCTGCATCTTTGAGAACCAATTATGCATCACCCCATAGAGTTCCCTAATAATTTTGCATTTTAAAAATACAATCATTGGCTTATAAAATTTAGTATCCACTGGTAGGCCAGGTGTTAGATATCCATCAAAAATGGAAAAAAAGTAGAGACCAATATTGTGTGACCAGAAACTCAAGAAAAGTTTTATTCACGGGCCATAAATCATCTTTCAATACCAGTGAACATTTTATCAGTTTTCTAAAACAAACATAAAAACAAAACCAAAACAAATAACCCCACTGGGCATTCTGCGCAGAAAGGGGAATGCAATCTTCTGGAATGGAGGAGGAGTTTGAAGGTCAAAACTTTCTGAGCTTCTAAATCTATTCTGTCCCCATTTTTTATTTTATTAACGGTGACATCTTTTTTTTTTCTGTCTGCCTCCCCAAGCATTCAGTGTTTCCAGGTCTCAACATCTGTCCATGCCCCTGTGTCCCCAGAGGTTCTGCCTGTCCTCTTTGCCACCTCGCCACTCATGGCTCCACCTGTCACCCCCTGCTTTCCCAGGTGTCATCTCTGACCCTCTACTTGCCTCTCTCTCTGGTCCAGATGTTATTGGAATTGTTACAACATATTTCTAAGCCTTTTTTAGACAATCTGCCCATCCATACCTGTGGACATATGCATGGATTCTGCACCCAAGGTCTCAAACCCTGGTGGATGGGAAGGATTTGAAAATGAATTGCTTGAGTACCAAGTAAATGTACAGATTTTCTCCCAAGTAATGACAATGGCATAATGGCTACTTACATAGTGGTTACTTTGTACCAGTTTTTTTTAAAAAATATTTTTAGTTGTATATGGACAGAATAACTTTTTTCTATTTATTTATTTCCAGGTGTTGCTGAGGATCAAACCCAGTGCCTCACAAGTGGTAGGTGAGTGCTCTGTCACTGAGCCCCAGCCCCAGCCCTGTAGCAAATTGTGCTAGTAACCCAGAGATCATTTAAATTATAAAAGGAGGTGAGCAGGCTGTCTGCACACTGTATACATAAATTGATGCACTTTGCAATGCTTTGGGGATTGCTGGCCTGGAACAAGTCACCCACCTATGATTAATGAAAACTGCAAGACATCTCCACTGCTGAAATCAGTCTTCACTTTTCTCCTCCCACAAACTATTTTTTTTTAATCTGGGTTCTCACGTTTTGTCACCAAGAACTTTGAAGTGGCTTTGACTCCTTGTCCTTGGCCAGCTATCTATTCTATTACTTGCAATCATTCACATGGAAGTTTTTCTGCAACTCTCTCTCATCCAGCACTGGCACGGACCCTTACTGGCTCTTGCTTAAACTGGTGGGGGAAAAAAACAAATAAAAAACAACTTTTCTCTCACTTCTTGACTTCAACCCTAATCATTGAAACAATCATTATTTTTATCATTAGAAAAAATTAACTGAGCCAGGCAGAACATTGCATGCCCATGATCCCAGCAACTTGGGAGGCTGAGGCAGGAGGATCATGAGTTCAAAGTCAGCCTCAGAACTTATTCAGGACTAAGCAACCCAGTGAGACCCTGTCTCTAAATAAAGTATATATTTTTAAAGGGGGGGGCTGGGGATGGGCCTCAGTTGTTAAGCAGCCCTGGGTTCAATCCCTGGTGCCAAAAATAATTAAATAAATAATGAGCAGAATTGACCATGAAAATTCCTTCTAAGAAACATTCAAACTCTCACAGCCTAGTATTCAGTAGAGGTTGCAAAATGTTAGCCCAGGATCACGAAAAATATGTGCTTCTGCATTCATTATATTGTATGAGAATGAGGCTTAAACTCTTCCACGGATGACGACTACAGCATTTTCCTTTTGGAGAGAACAAGGACCTCCACTGGCTCCTCGTTATGCCCAGGGACTGATAACTCATCCCTCAGATCATAGTGGCACTGGGGGGAGGGGTTACCTTGTGTTGTCAGATGAAATTAGGTTCAATCCTGGGCGTTAAGCATACACCAGACTGCCTTGTTGACACATGAGTCATTCTTAAAGGACACTTTTGCATACAACCATATACTATGGAAACGAGGTTCAACTTCCTTCCTGGTGGACATTTTAGCATTACATCGAAGTAGAATTGACTTCCTAGTCACTGGCACTTTTTCTTGAGGTTATTTGTGAAAGGGGTTTGTTATAAACTTATTAAACACATCTCAACTTCTTGGGTCAGAATCTCAAGGGAAATCATGTTTTCCATTAGGAGAGGGTCAAGGTGTGTCTTCTATTCTTAGGTTCCAAGTGCTAACATACAACATGGGAACAAACAGAATGTGGTACATGAGTAATTGGAGAGATGTTCTCTTCTACACAAGTGGAGCACTATCATGACAGTCAGTCTCTCAACAAAGATGGCAACTAGAAACTAACAGGAAGGTATCCAAAAACAGTATATCAACTGGGAAACTGCTGGAGAAAGCAGAGGCTCCTGCCCCTGGAGGGCTGGGGTGGGGTGGGGTGAGATTGCATCATGCTCCTCAGAACACTTTGCAATTTAAAACTCATGAGTTGCTCATTCTGGAATTGTCTATAGCTTACAGAAAGGGAAACCATAGATAAGCGGAACTATGATAGTCCAATTTCTGTAAAACAAATACCAAGAGGCAATCTCGTGAGTGGTCAGAGAGAAACAGTTGTTCAGGTACAAGATAGCATTAGTGGGTTTCCCTAGAGAATCTAAGAAGCTGGAAGGCAGTGGGACAACATGATGGACCTTGTTTTTATAAACAATCAATAATTTTATATCTTGCAAAACTCTGCTTCAAAAGATAAGGGGAGATTTGTACAAGGAAAGGTTTGCAGTGAGTAAACAACTCTTCCAGAAATGCCAATAGAGCCATCAAGGATAAAGGAAATGAAAAAAGACAGAACCTTGAGCCAACATAAAATAATGAGAAATAGTGGTGTATTTAGTTTCTAACTCTTTTTTATGTGTTTTAAAAATATAAGTGTAAAAAATTGTACTCTATATGTGTAATAAGAATTGCAATGCATTCCACTGTCATGTATTTAAAAAGATAAAATTAAAAACAATTAAGAATAAATGAGTGCAATAGTAACACTTAGAACACAAAAATAACACAACATAAAAATAACACTTAGAACCAAAAAAACATTGATGTTGAATGATTACAAGACTCCAGTTTTCATTGCTGTCAGGAAATACATAAGGATGAGTAGTTTGTGAATAAAAAGTCATTTAGGTCAGAATTTTAGAGTCCAAGATAAAGGCATGCCATCCACTTGGCTTCTGGGGAGTACCCACTTTGCTCTATTCCAGCATGGTGGCTGTCATCAGAGTGGGGACAAGTGGAAGAGGGAAAAATCACATGGACCAATTCAAGCCACAGAGCAGAGAGGGGCAGTCTTGATTTTTCATAACAACTCGTTTTCTCAAAAACTCATTCCAAGAGACTAGTGTCCATTCCTCCTGAGGGTGGTGTCCCCAATGACTGAATTAACACCCAGTAGACAGCACATTTGTAAGGTTCCCCTGCCTCAGTGCTACCATAAGGAGGACCAAGTATCCAAAACCTAAGCTTCTTTGTGGACAAATGATATCCAAGCCATAGAAGACACATGATGCATGAAGTTATAGTCTATGACAAAGATAGAAACCAATTCTGAGGGACAAATCTGTAAGATCAGCAAAAATTCCCTATACGATTGAAACTAATTGGTCATGCATAAAAACTGATTGTCATAAATTTAAGATGTTAGAGTTCCCAGTACAATCACTAAGGAAAAATCAAATTATGTGCCAAAAGAAAAAAATAAAATAAAAATGGTATGGAAGAAAAATGAATCATTAATAGGCAATAATGGAAAAATTAATGAACCAAAAACATATAGGTAGAAAACAAGTGGCAACATAGAAGAAGCATTTGGTTCATTACTATTACTTTTTTCATTACTATTACTGCATATAGATCTAATTTGTTCCAGTTTTCGAAAACATATTGATCAAGTTGGGCATGCAGCACACATCTATGACTCTAGAAACTCAGAAGGCTGAGGTAAGAGGATTGTAAGTTTGAGGGCAAATTTGATGACTTATGGAGAGCCTGTCTAACTCATCATCATCTAGGCACAGTGGTGCAATGCTGTCGCTAACCTACTTTTGAGATTGAGGCTAGGGTATCACAAGTTAGATGCTGGCTTCAGCAACTTAGTGTAACAGTGTCTGAAAATAAAATATAATAATATTAAAAATTGGCTGGGAATGTAGCCCAGTGTTACACCCTTGGGCATAAGACCTGGAACCAAATAAAATTATTCTGCTGTCTACATCAGATTCACTTTAGATTCCAAGACAAAGACAGGATGAGAATAAAAATAAATATAAAAAAAATATAAAAATAGCAATCAAGAGCCCACCACAGTAGTTCAGTGACTTGGGAAGCTGAGGCAAGAGGATCATGAATTCAAAACTGCAGGTGGTATAAATAGAGTTTTTCTTGTTGGAATGGTCTGGCTGCAAAACAAAAGCTAAGAAAGTTAAATCAGGGGAATAACCCACAGGATACAGAAAGTAATTTTAAAAGCGGGGATGGGGTGGGCTAGCTGATCTTAGCGATGAAGCTTCCACACTCAAAAGAGCAAAATGGAGCCCCTGTTTGCTTTATTTATATCAGGGAATATCAAAGGTTTTCCATAGAATGTTCTTTGCCAAGTAAGGTAGAAGGTGGGCTTTGCAGTTCCCAATGGATTATGCCCAACTTCGGAGCTACAAGAGGGTCATGTGCTTTGGGCAATCTAGTGCACTCTGGGGGGATGTGGATAGTACCCAAGGTAAGACCTAATTCTCCATGGCTCCATACCCAGAGAAGACCCTCAAGTAATTCATGGGTGGCACCCTGCATATTACCCCTTTTTACTTTGCAAAAGAAAATGATGAACTGTTATTTCAAGTTCCTGGTTTTTTTTTTTTTCTGATAGTGTGACAACCTATTATCACAATACAAAAAAGAACTAGGAGCAAACACCTCATTCCAATAATATACCATGCAGAGTGTTTCAGCATGCTCCCAGGGTTAAAGCCATTCCATTCTTGAAGTATTTCCAGTTTGAGAGGTAGGATCCATAAACTCAATTTTGCTTTTTTGAATATCCTGGATGTTGTGTTGTAACTCCATAAGATCCAGGCTATTATTATTTGCTATGCCAAATACCCATTATGATTTAAACTTTTCCCAATCCCATTAGTAAGGCTTATATTTGGCTGCAGTAACACAGATCTTCAGAGTCAGATGGAATTTAAGCCTTTCCTTAAACTTGAGAGCAGAAAGCTTATTACCAATATTTATGACAGTAGTTTCTAAGGCATTCAATTTAGTTTCTATATTTTCATCAATATTTATGATTATTGAGGGCTTTTTGAACCAAAGACATATAGGTAGTATTTTGGAAGCATTTTGAGCCAAATTATTAAGAAAATTTGCATGTTGAATGTTCTGAGATATAGCCACTGAGGCTGTAACCATAGAAGTGATGAATTAAATTAAATGAAATTATTAAAAAATATAACCAAGAAATATGAGTCCAAGAGCTCGCTTAAGTCTGGTCACCTGAGCATGCGTCTATTGTAAAACCTCAACACCAGCATCAGCATGCCATGGCTCTAAAATGTTGACTGGTAGTAAGACGAAGGAAGACTGGTGAAGGACTAATGTTCCTTTCCCCTCTGTTATATCTAGTGATGCAATTAGGTAAATTGCACTTTTTACAGGCTACAAGATATTTATCATCCTTTCTTTTAACTCTCACATTTCCAGTAATTAAAACATAAGGAGATTGAACACAGCCGGCAGGCAATACCAGGAACCCTCTTTACACACCCTGCCTACAAAGTCAGGCATACGGTTGACAGTGTAATATAGGAAATCTGAGGCTGCAATTAAGCACCAAACATCTATTTGGATACCGCCTTCACTGAAGGTTAGGATATTACCAACAAAACCTCCAGGAATCATGACATCCTTATGTGCTTGATTTTGTCAATTCTTGGAGACCAGCCTAAAATGTATCCACTATTTCTAGAACCTTTTTGTTGTACTGGCAAGACATCTGCACAGTCTATCCATTTAGGAAAGGTGCCAAATTCTATTGCAGAATGATTAGGACAGTAAGGTATTGGCAGACGTTCTGTGACAATGACTAGCTTTTTATTAGAAAGTCCCATTTTAATAACTGTTTGGACATATTGCTTACAGTCCCAGGGTCCAGTACGATTGGCTGGTCTAGACCCCAGATATGCTTATTTTCTTCAGAAGATACCCCTAGATAGCCAGCATGCTTATCATGGGACCAATATATACGTAGTTCTCCACTGTAACCAGTATAACTAAATCCAGTCACAGGGTTGGGTGTAATCCGAGTTATCTGTAAAACCACACAGTACATGAGTATCATTCGTAAATTCTGGGATGGATTCTCCAGTCCACACCACTGGGTGTACCAAAGGTGTGTCTGGAAATATGTCCAATTGGTTTCTCCCTGGACCCCATTTACTGGACAGCTCAACACAGCTAACATGGCCACAAACATTGTGGCTGCAGAGTTCGTTCCTCCTTGTGTCAAAGTATCTGTTCAGGCCATAGTGTTAGATTCTACAGTTGCCTCCATAATGGTAGTTTCAACATTCAGTCTCTCTGGGCCTTCTTCATCCTCTTCCTCCTTTGTAGCTTTCACTTCCTGCTGGGGGTCAGGTCTGACATCTCTGGATCAATCTTCAGTACCTGAACCTCGGTTCTAGGTCCTCCATGTTTGATAGCACATTCAGGTACCCCAATAGGATGAGAGGCACCTTCTGGGAAAACACAAGCATGACCTCTGCCCCATATTATCACTGGATCTGATATTTTCTGTTATTATGTTTGTAAATCTTTCCACAAACCTTGGCTCAAGGGACCAGCTGCAGTAGAAGAAATGAGTCCTTTGGTTGCAGTGTGACTTTCAGAGTCACAATTAAGAAAAAAATTAAAGCATGATTAAAGTTATTTTGTGGGGCCTTATGATTGTAGCTTAATAGATAAATGAGCTCATTTTACAATGGCTTGACCTTGAGGCTTCTATGGAATACCTGTTTTATGATCAACACAAAATTGATGGCAAAACTGCTGAAAAGAAAAATTAGTATAATCTGGAGTATTATCAATTTCAATCTGTAAAGGACATCCTAATTCTGCAAAAGTAGCTAGACAGTGAGAAATAACATGCTGAGTATTTTCTCTTACACAGGCAGTGGCAAAAATAAATCTAGAGTAAGTATCAACAATAATATGAACTTAACACTGTTTGCCAAATTGACCAATGTGAGTTACATCCATTTGCTATAACTGATTTGGTCATAAACCATAGGATTAACCCTAGTTGGTGAACATAAAATATGTATAAAATATTGTGAGATTTGATGTAGAATTTGACAAGTTTTTCCCCAGGAATAGTAATTTTTTTATGTAAACTAGAAGCATTCTGATGATGTAAAGAATGTGAGGCTTTTGCACAATCATATAAAGACATTTATTCACAAATGGCAATAAGTTTATCAATCTTATTATTACCTGATTCTAAAGGACCTGGAATATTAGAATGTGCCCTTATATGGCTAATGAAACATGGATGGTAACACATTTGAATTGTCTTTTATAAGGTCTGAAACACTCTTGCAATGGTGGGTTCCCAGTAGTTGATGTTTCAATAATTTTTGTGACTCCAACTGCAATATAAACTATCAGAATAAATATGGATTGACTAATTTGCAAAATGAATTAAAGCCCAAATGAAAGCTTAAATTTCTGCTCATTCTGCAGAAGTATATGCTGTCTGTATTATCTCTGTATAAACATGGCTATAGAAACCTGCTTTTCCTGAACTCGATCCATCAGCAAATACTGTTAGATCTCCAACTATTGGTTAAGTACATACAGTTTTGGGAAAAATAAATGTAGTCACAAGAGTAAACTGAATAATTTTCTCATGAAGGTAATGGCTTTCCATTTGACCAGGGAAATTAGCAAAAGCTATCTGCCAAGTATTAGAAGATTGCCAAAGCCAATCGTGCTCTTGAGTAGAAAAAGGGCCAACATTAATATTAGGCTATGACCCAACTCTCTGCAAAACTCGTGTTCTTCCTTTAGTAACTAACTGAGCAATAAAGCCATGGTATGGAGTTGATGACTTTTGAGGAGAATAAGGTAGGCAAGGCCACTCAATAATTCCCAATTATTGCCATATTGCTCCTGTAGGAGTATGAACAGTGGGAAATGGTAATCAATATATAGGCTCTTGTGGATTAATTCTAGTAAGCTGTGCAGTAATCCTTGCAGATTCAACTTTTGTTATTGCAATCCTTTCTTCTGCCAAAGTTGATGAGAAAGAAGAGAAGGATCTCCCTGTGCAATCTGAAACAAAGGACACAAATCTGCAGTGGCTAGTTTTAAACTAGGTCATAGCCAATGAATATCAGCTAGTAACTTTTAGAGATCATGTGCCTTGGGCAATTTAATGTACCTTGGGGAGCTGCAATACTTCCCAAGTTTAAATCTAAATCTCCAGGACTATATAGAATATTCTGCCCGAAAGAGTAGAGTACACATTTTACTCCAGTGTGTAGGAAACATTGTGCAGGACTTCCCATTTTTAATCCATAAAAATGTCAATAAATTTATAAGCACTGAAATTAGGACAAGTATCTTTTATAACTACAATGAAATTAAGTTAAAAAAACATAAAATTTTAAAATTTGCTAACATTTAGCAATTAGACAGTGTATTTTTAGGAAAAAGAAAAAGTAAAAACAAGAAAATAGTTTAGGTGGATAAATAGACGACCCCCAAGTAATTCACAGGTGGCTCCTTGAAAGTCAGTGAGGCCCTACCTCAAAATACAACATAAAAATGGCTGGGGATAGGTCTCAGTGGTAAAGTGCTCCTGGGTAAAACCCCCAGTACAAGTAAAAACAAATAAAAAACAACAAAGAAAACAGCTGGAGGGCTATGCACATGTCAGACAAAATCAGCTGTAACAGAAATTGTTAGATAGAGGCAAGAACATGATATATACTCGTAATTACATATATTAAATTATATATTAAATACATATGCACATTTATGATAAAAATTAAAATATATAATACATATCAATAAAGGGGGCAATCTCACAAACTAAGTTATAAATGTATACATGTCAAAAAAAACAATGCTTCAAAATATGTGAAGTGAAAACTATCAGGATTAAAGGAAGAAAAATTTCTCCAAAAAGGGGTGGGTAATTTGTGATATCCCATTTTCAAGAATGAATGAAATGTCTAGCAGAAAGTTCATGTAAAACAAAACAAAATGACTTGAACAACAGTATAACTCTTCTAGGTCTAGAGGACTATATAGAATATTCTGCCCCGAAGAGTAGAATTTTTGTTTCCTACACATTTTACTCCAGTGTGTAGGAAACATTATGCAGAACTTGCCATTTTAAAGCCATAAAAATGTCAATGAATTTTAAAGCACTGAAATTAGGACAAGTATCTTTTGTAACTACAATGAACTAAAGTTAATAAAACACAAAATTTAAAAATTTACAAACATGTAGCAATTAGTGAACTCTTTAGGAAGAAGAAAAAGAAAAAAATAGAAACTTGTTTAAATGGATAAAAATGAAAATCAAACATGAAAATGAAAGCAACCATGCCAAAACTGATGAGATGCAGCTAAAGTAGCCATGAGAAGAAAATTCATAACCACAAAGGCCTACATTATAAAAGAAAAACTGCCCAAACAAATACTTAAATTTACACAGTACTAGACAAAGAGAAGCAAGCTGTAATCAAATTGCACAGAGGATAAATTCTAATAAAGAATAGAACAAGCATAAAACAAATAGACAAAAGAATTAAGAAAACAAACTTGATTGTTCAAAAGATTTACAAAATTGATTGTTCAATTAACCAAGCAAAAAGAGAGAGAGAGAGTACTCAAGTTAATAAATATCAAAAAAAGTGAGACCACAAAAACAGACTCCACAAAAAAATTAGAAAAATTTAAGGGCATATTATGAACAACTGAATGTGAACAAATTTTTACATAACATCCATCAAAACTGACTTAGTCATAGAAAATCTCATAAGACTTAATAAGAGATTGAATCAGTAAAAAAAGAAAAACATTAGTAACATCCATATAAGAGCTGGGCATGGTTGGTGTACACCTGTATCCCAGTGACTTGGGAGGCTGAGGCAGGAAGATCGTGAGTTCAAAGGCAGCCTCAGCAAAAACAAGGTGCTGAGCAACTCAGTGAGACCTGTCTCTAAATAAAATACAAAATAGGGCTGGGGATGTGGCTTGGGGGTCAAGGGCCCTGGAGTTCAATCCCTGGTACCCAACAACAACAAAATTCCATATTAGAAATGTGAAGTGAAACTATCAATCTATATCTGACTCTAAAAACAGATAGATAGCTTTGTGTGAATTAAATCCTAAGGTCTCTACGAAAGAATGATTTAAATAAAAAAGTTCAGCATTTGTGCAGGATATAGCACCAATCAATACAATTTTTGTAGCTGAACAATAAATATTAAAAGCAAAATTACTTTAAAAAATTCCATTATTGGTAGTATCGAATATTAAATACATAGCAAAAAATTAACAAAGAAATATCTCTTGTAAGCAGAAAATACTATAGAAAATGTTTAAAAGAATAAATAGGCATTGATTATTTATTGATAAGATTAATGTTGCTGAAATGGTAAAATGCAAATTAATTTACATATCAATGTAAATCTTACCAAAATTCCCACATGCCATTTTTGAAAAAGATGTAATAATAAGCCTAAAGTGAATATGGAAGTTCAGTCAACCTCAAATACCAAATACAGTTTGTTTGTTTGTTTGTTTGTTTGATTTTCAATAAAAATATAAAGAACAAAACTGGGAGACTCATACATTCCAATTTTAAAGATCATTATAAAATTTCAGTACTCAAAGAAACTTGATCCCTATTCCTCACCCTGTTCAAAATCAATTCAAAAGTGGTAAAAGACCTGACTGTGAAACTACAAAATAAACAAGGGAAAGCAATTTAAGACTCTTGTAAGGACAACAAATGTTTTGGACAGAATTTTGAAATCATAAAAAGTAAGAATTAAAAATTCCATTAAACTAAAAAGTTGATGAACAGCAAAGAAAAAAAGGGGGGGAGGGAATCCTTATAAAATGGGAGAAAATCTTTGCCCAGTATGTGTTTGATACAATCTTCATATTTAGAATATGTAAAGAACAAAAAAAAATCATAACACCAAACAATCAAAAACTAAGTAATGCCATTCAAGTGGGCAAACGAAGTAGACAGTTTTTCAAAAGAAACAAAAAGTTCCAGCAAACATGAAGAAAAATATTCAATATAAGTAGCCTTCAGGAAAATGCAAATAAAAAATACAATGAGGAAGACTGGAGAAATAACTCAGTAGGTAGAGTGCTTGCCTTGCATGTGCAAGGCCCTGGGTTCAGTCCCCAGCACCACAAGAAAAAAAAAATACATGAGGTATCATCACATCCCAGTAAGAATGGATAAATTAGAAAAGTGACAAACACGATGTGGATGTAAAAAAAAATCAACACTTAAGCACAGGTGTGTGCAAGTAAATTGGGTAGCTGATATGAAAAACTGTGCATATTCCTCAAAAAATTAACAATAGCTGGGATCATGGCACATGACTAATCCCATATATTTAAGAAGCTAAAGAAGGAGGATTACAAGTTTAAGGCCAGCTTGTATAAGTTCAAGTTCAAACAGTGCAAAACCCTGTCTCCAATAAAAAAGAAATATGCTGGAGGCCAGGAATGGTGATAAATGCCTGTAAAGTAGGCAACTTGGGAGACCACAGGAGGAGGATCCTGAATTTGCTGCGAGGATAGGAAACTTAATGTAATGCTCCCTCAAAATAAATAATAATAATAATAATAATAATAATAATAATAATAATAATAAGGCACTGTGATGTAGTCTAATTGTCAAATGTTTGAAAAGCACATGAGGCTTTGGTTAAGTCTTTTGTATCTCAACCAAATAATACTAAAATAGAATTACCTTGTGATTCAGGTATCCCACTTGGGAGTATGTAATGAACAAGAATGAAGCCTTCATCTGATACCTGGATGCCCATGTTTATTGAGGCACATCCCAATTGAAAAGATATAGAATCACCTAGGAATTGTGTGGCAGATGGATAAAGAAAATATGGCATATATGTATGCATACATCCATAAAAATCAAATCCTGCCACCTGCAACCAATTGTATAAAATTGGAGGGTAGAGTGGTAAAATGAAACAAAACCAGACACATAAATACAAACACTGCATGCTGTCCCTCGTGTGGGGGAGGCTAAACCTGAATTTAGGTTGCTGATTTTTAAAGGTTAAAGAGTGAAGGTTGGAAATGAGAAAGGGATTTCATCAGTGGATGTGGCATATATGTTAAAATACCATGCAGAGACCCTTTATTGTGTATATATAGTACATCTTCATCAAAGCTATTTTGAAAATGTTACTGTAATCAGTACTGAGTCACACTTACAAAATGATTAAATGGAATAATATTCCAGGCATGGTTGTGGATGTCTATAGTACCAGCAACTCAGGGGACTGAGGAAGGAGAATTGACAATTTGAGGTCACCCTTGGGAATATAGCAAGATATTGTCTCAAAACCAAAGAAATAATGAACTGGGGATAAATCTCAGTGGTAGAGTGTTTCTAGATTCAAATTAATTAGTGCAAAAAGAAATAAGTAAATGGAATATAATTTAGAAATAGATCCTTATATTTATGGAACATGATCTCAAACACTATCTCACACTTTACACAATTAATTTTAAATGGAAGGGGCTGGGGATGTGGCTCAAGTGATAGCACGCTCGCCTAGCATGCATGCAGCCCGGGTTCAATCCTCAGCACCACATACAAACTAAGATGTAGTGTGTGCCAAATACTAAAAAAAAAATTAAAATTTTAAATGGAAGAAAAGTGTAAATATGAGAATTGGGACTACAAGATTCTTGGGAGAAAACATGTAAAAATCTCATAACCCCACATTGAACAATGGATTCTTAGAAAAGACAAATTTTCTTTGTTTCTTTTTGGTACCAGGGATTGAACACAGGGGAGCTTAACTACTGAGCAACATTCCCAGCCCTTTTAAAAATTTTACTTAGAGACCAATTGCTAAGTCTGGCTTTGAACATGTGATCCTCCTGCCTCAGCCTCCCAAACTGCTAGGATTATAGGCATGTGCCAAAAGATACTGCTTATAATGCCACATATTTAGAAAGTATCTACAGGATTTTAGATATGAGGTTTATGATGTGGCATAATAAATTTTGTGAAGGGTAAAGAAAAATATATTTATAATTCAGCCAATATGTTTTTTTTTAAACTATAGACTTCATCTAGACTTCCATATATACTATTTGAAATTTCACTGTCCCCAGTGGGGACTTCTATCTGAAAAACTCCAACCACATTTACCTTGTATAAGTCAAAACTGGTAAAAGACCTGACTGTGAAACTACAAAATAAACAAGACTTAAATAAAATTGAAATTTCTCAAGAGTAAAGATTACTCCTCTGGAGCCAAATGATCAATAGCATTGTGTGGAATCATATTAGCTGAAGGGCTGTAAAAGAAATATTAACTAATTAACTTCTGACCCCAAATAACATCTGTATACTTGTCGCTTCTTTATGTACTCATGAATGCATTGTTGAGTCACAAAAAAGAGAAATATAATAATTTTGTGGGCATATTTTTAGCAAGTTATGAATTATCATGAAAATGGTTCTCATTTTCACCGAACACACAGAAGTATCAACAGAGTCAAGATTAAGCCTATTACATTCAGAAATATCTTTGTTCCTTTAATAATTATTTGTTGGTACAGAAAATTGAACTCTGGGGTGCTTTACCCCTGAGCTACATCTCCAGTGCCTTTGTTCATTTTTAAATTTTACTTTTTTTATTAGTGAATTTCAGTTACACGTAACATTAAGTTTTATTTTGACATGAAATCATACCACTTTTAAGCGGGGATTATTCTGAATGGCGTGATTAAAATAAATACAAATATTATATAGCCATAACCACATCCAAAGTAATGAAAATTTCCTCAACTGTTTTTATGACTTTTATGCTTCTAGCTATTTCACAAAGGACTTTGATCCTTTTTTTAATTTTATTTTTGTACATGATGTGAGGTACATATCCAAATACATTTTTTCTTCTTGTGGATATCTAGTCATCTCAGGGGCATTTTTGCTTTAGCTTTTACTCTTAAAAAATATAAGCACTGTGTGTGTGTGTGTGTGTGTGTGTGTGTGTGTGTGTGTGTGTAATTCCTCTGAACACCAGTTACAAATTGCTGCCCATGCAGGTCAGGAAAATTGCTGCCCACACAGTTACAAATTGCTGCCCCCGATCTGCAAAGTCAGCTTAACTTAAGGGCCGTCCTGTGAATTTCCAGGGACACCAAATAAAACATAGACACACTTTACCTTTACACAAGCTTCAGGACTTCTTCTCTGCTCTTGGTCTCAGGCTCCCCAAAAGGGAGGGCAAGAGAAAATCACGAGAGGCTGGTGAGAAAGTGACCACATTCAGAAGAGAGCTTTTATTGGAGGACACTTGTTCTTAGAAAGTTCTATTCAAAAAAGGCCAGAGGGGGCAGGGTTACATGGGACACATGAGGGTAAGTCAACCCTCATGAATAATGCCTACGTCTGAAGGCCCATCTCTCTATCTAAGCTGGGACAACACCCAAGTCACCACAAATGTAGTGACTGGTCAGAGCCTCCTGCTTCAGGACTGGAAGGCATGGGTCATTCAGAAGGGCTTCCCACATATCCATCCTTCTTTCTTTGAAAAAGCAGGTGATGGGTCATTATTTTGAGTTCCTGAATTCTTCTTCTAGGGGCACAACATCCTACAATTACAACACAAGAGAGAATAAGTAGCAATGAGAACAATACAAGAATATACCATGCAGAGTGTTTAAGAATGTTTCCAGGGTTAAAGCTGTTTAATTCTTTAAGTATTTGATCAGCTAAAGAGGTAGGATCTGAAAAATGAATCTTACATTTTTGTATCTTGAATCTGATGATGCAGCTCCAAAAGATCCAAGCATTATTCTGCCAAATATCCAACAAATGGTTTTGAAGCTACTTCCAATACCATTAAGAAGCACTGCATTTGGCAGCAGTATCACACACTTACTTATAGCATAACATTTAGATCTTTCCTTGAATTTCAAAGTGGAAAGTTCATTATTTATATTCACATCCCCGCCAACACTTGTTGTTGTTTGACTTCATAATGGCTGCCAATCTTACTGGAGTGAGATGGTATCTTAGGGTGGTTTTGATTTGCATTTCTCTGACTGCTAGAGATGGTGAGCATTTTTTCATGTACTTGTTGATTGATTGTATGTCCTCCTCTGAGAAGTGTCTGTTGAGGTCCTTGGCCCATTTGTTAATTGGGTTATTTGTTATCTTATTGTTTAATTTTTTGAGTTCTTTGTACATTCTGGATATTAGCACTCTATCGGAGGTGTGGGGGGTAAAGATTTGTTCCCAGGATGTAGGCTCTCTATTTACCTCTTTTATTGTTTCTCTTGCTGAGAAAAAACTTTTTAGTTTAAGTAAGTAAGTCCCACTTACCTCAACATTGTAAAAGCTATATATGCTAAACCTCAGGCTAGCATCATCCTAAACGGAGAAAAACTGAAGGCATTTCCTCTAAAATCTGGAACAAGACAGGGATGCCCTCTATCACCACTTCTATTCAATTTAGTTCTCGAAGTACTAGCCAGAGCAATTAGACAGACAAAAGAAATTAAAGGCATAAAAATAGAAACAGAAGAAATTAAACTATCGCTATTTGCGGACAACATGATAATATACTTAACAGACCCAAAAGAGTCTACAAAGAAGCTGCTAGAGTTAATAAATGAATTCAGCAAAGTGGCAGGTTATAAAATCAATACGCATAAATAAAAGGCATTCCTGTATATCAGCAACAAAACCTCTGAAATGGAAATAAGGAAAACCACTCCATTCACAATATCCTCAAAGAAAATAAGATACTTGGGAATCAACCTAACAAAAGAGGTGAAAGATTTATACAATGAAAACTACAGAACCCTAAAGAGAGAGATAGAAGAAGATCTCAGAAGATGGAAAAATGTACCCTGTTCATGGATAGGCAGAACTAACATCATCAAAATGGCAATATTACCCAAAGTTCTCTATAGGTTTAATGCAATGCCAATCAAAATTCCAAAGGCATTTCTTGTAGAAATAGATAAAGCAATCATGAAATTCATACGGAAAAACAAAAGACCCAGAATAGCAAAAGCAATTCTAAGCAGGAAGTGTGAATCTGGAGGTATAGCGATACCAGAGGTCAAACTGTACTACAAAGCAATAGTAACAAAAACAGCATGGTACTGGTACCAAAACAGGCGGGTGGACCAATGGTACAGAATAGAAGTCACAGAGACTAATCCACAAAGTTACAACTATCTTATATTTGATAAAGGGGCTAAAAGCATGCAATGGAGGAAGGATAGCATCTTCAACAAATGGTGCTGGGAAAATTGGAAATCCATATGCAACAAAATGAAATTGAATCCCTTTCTCTCGCCATCCACAAAAATTAACTCAAAATGGATCAGGGAGCTAGATATCAAATCAGAGACACTGCGTCTGATAGAAGAAAAAGTTGGCTACGATCTACAAATTGTGGGGTCGTGCTCCAAATTCCTTAATAGGACACCCATAGCCCAAGAGTTAACAACAAGAATAAACAAATGGGCCTTGAAAGTATTCTGAGCCAAATAATTAAGAAAATTTGCATGTTGAATATTTGAGATATGGCCACCAAAGCTGTCACCATGGAAGCAATTAAAGAAACCAATCAAAAAACTCTCACTATTATGAGTCCAAGAGCACACTTAGGTCTCGCTAGCTGGACGTGTATTTGTTGTAAGACTTGAAAAGCAGCATCAGCCTACCATGGCTCTGAAATATTTCCTGGTAATAAGACAAAAGAGGGCTGATGGAGCATCATCATTCCTTTTTCTCTATTATTTCTGGTGATACAATTAGTTAAATTACATTAATCATATGTTACAAGATATCTATCATCTTCCCTTTTAACTTTTACATTTCCTGTAATTAAAACATAAGGAGATTGAACACAGGCCCATAAGCTGTAGCAAGAACCTTCCTGTTACAGTTCTTGCCTACAAAGTCTGGTAAAGCTTTGTCAGTAAAATGTAAGAATTCTGAGGTGGCAATTAAGCACCAAACATCTTTCTGAATGCCACCTTCCCTGAAGGTAAGGATGCTACTAACAAATCCTCCAGGATTCATGGCATTACCCTTGCATAACTGCCTTTTGTCAATTTTAGGAGACCAGTCCAAAATATACCCACCATTTCTACACACCTTATGCTGTACTTGAAAAGTACAAATAAAATTTAAAGTTTCTAGTATTAACGATAAAAAATGAAAAAGAGATGGAGGGTGCCAGATCTCTAGACTCTGGAGTATAAGCAATTAAAAACAGATTTATGTGCAATTTTGCCTTGAGCATAGTGGTAGGATTATGATGTCTACCCCCCCCCCCCAATTGGTATGGGGTGCTATGAGAATATGAGCACAAATCACAGATTTTATATATATTTCAATACAGCCCATCAACAAACTCAACATTAAATTTAAAAGAAAAAAAATTAAATCTCCTTTGTTTAGGTCAAGCCCTAGGTACCAGAGATCCAGGGATCCTGAAGAATGAGTGGCTTAGGTGAAAGAGAGGAGACAGGATTATAGTTGCAAGTTATGAGCAGCCTTCAGAAGTACCCACTGCCCCTAGAGGGGCCTTTATTTTTAAACATTTTTTACAAGTGTTTTTTCATGTAGTTAATGGATAGCTTCAAAGCTCAAAATTTCTTTGATTTACATAATTTTAAGAGTTACAATATTTTCAGTTATATATTAATTACCTAAGATATTGAGTGCATTGTTTAAAATATTTTCCTGTAACCTTTGCCAATCACAATTAAGCTTTTACATTTTCACCTCAATCAATAAGTGCCAGACTACACAACTCGACTACATGCATCTTGACCTATTATTAACATTTAACTTTAAAGCACATGTATAATTATATCATTAACCTTTAACTTTAAAGCATACCTATGATTATTGGTAAGATTTCTTACTTGTAAAGTCCCAATAAAACACTTAAAGTAGTTAAAGCCTATTACTTAAAAGCACTTTTCTGAAGTGCTTCTAAAATGTATGTATATTAATTTTATATTATTCTATTTTTAATTACAAAGGTAATTTTCTTTTTCATATGACCTATTTAACTGCTTTCTTTAAGAGTTTCTTTGATACTTTTTCAAAATACAACTATTCTTATGTCCTTGTAAACTTTAACAAAAAAGCAGGCTCTTCAACACAGCCCATTTACCATTAATATTAACAATGTGTTTCCCATTTTTATCATGAATTCCTGTGTAAGGCAAAGGAGGGCCTGTTAGTGGGGGGAAATGTATGTTGCACAGATTGTATATTTAGAATGTGGGGCTTAGTGCAAATTGTTGAGTTTTTCTCAAGAACCTTGAGATCTGTAATATTTTCTTCATAAATTTTTGAGGAATAATGCTACTGTTTGTGTCCTGAGAGATATTAAAACACATCTCCAGGCATGTCTTAATTACATCTTTAGTCTCATTAGGGGAATTTTCCTGACATTTCCATCAACATGTACTTTTATTATTGATTGATGTATACCCTATTATCCATATCATGAGTATCATAAACAATGCATTTAACCTTTCCCATGGTTTCAGTTTCGAAATGGTGTAGCTCTGCCATGGCATCCCCCATGCTGTGACCCTGTCAGACAGAGGGTGCAAAAACAACTTAACCACATTATCTATAAGACACCAGATATTTTCCATGTGACTTCTGTGGAACTTGTGATTGAATCTTGAGTTCCAGCCTATGGTGGGTCAATTAATTGTCACAGCATAACAAGTCATTCTAGAACTTATTGGCTCACTCGACCCCTGAGCCAAATCACCAGCAGTATCTTGTATTTTATTTAAAGAAAGAGGTTTCACTGATTTGCTTAGCACTTCTCCCTTGCTGAAGCTGCCATGGAACTCATGATCCTTCTGCTTCAGCCTTCCAGGACCCTGGGATTACAGGAGTGCAGCATTGCACTCAGCTCTGTTCACAATTTTAATGCCAGCATTCCCTCTTTGCCTTATCAACTATTTTTATGCTATATTTCAAATGGATGCAGTATTTCTAATTTTTCCTCCAAGAACTGGATGACAATTTATAGATTTTGCTTTCTCTTTGAGAGCATTTCACATGAGAAAAAAGCAGACACAATGAGTTTATTAGAAGTGATGTGAAGGAAGAAAAAGGTGACACTTTAAAGAGAGAGAATGTGTCCTCTCTGTAAAGAGAAGAGCATGGGTCTCTTTCTCTCCAATTTTATTAGAGATCCAAAAAAAGATTCTAAAGAATATTGCCCAGGTACACTTCTTGACTTTGCACTGACAACAGGATAATATCAAACTCTCAAGTATCCAGGGCCATGAAAACTTTAGGTTAACTAGCCTCATGTTCATGATTTATAATTGAATTCTTAATCATAAACTCTTGCAGATTTTATGGTGAGTAGGAATTATCTTTATTTCCCTGAGTTCCAGAATCTGGTCTTTAACAAGATCATGGAAGTCTCCCCTTTAGTGTAACTTGCGTTCCTCTTACAAACATTATTTTCAACCTGCATTTATCCTGCAGATAATAGGTTGTTAAAGATGTAACACATCTTGTCCAGTTAATCCAAAAAGGGTGCAAGTAAATTGCTTCTTGGAAAATAAAGCATAGGGTCAATGTGTTGAGACTATTTATTTATTTATTATGCTGTGTGTTGAAACCAGAGCTAGTTGACCACTGAGCTACATCACCCGCTCCTTTTTTATATTTTATTTACAGACAAGATTTCATTGATTTGCTTAGTGGCTGGCTAATATGTTGCTGAGACTGGCTCTAAATTCATGATTCTCCTGTCTCACCCTCCCCAGCTGCTCGGAATACAGGTATGTGGCACCATGAACAACCTACCATTTACCTTAAAGGTACTTCAGTTCTTTTACCAGGTTCTGTGAAAAATACTACAATGAAAATATAGTCTTTTCTATGATCTAATTGCTCCAATTTTTTTTAGATACATACCCAGAATTACTACTACTGAATCATATGACATTTTTATTTTAACTTATTGAATAACCTTAATACCATTTTCAAAAATAGCTTTATTCAATTTATATTCTCACCAGCATTTTTACAAGTGAATCTTTATATCCATGCTCATATGCTCTGGATTACCTACTATCTTTCAGATTTTTATTTTTTTACTTCTAAATATCTTACTTATTTACTTACTAGTCATATAGACAAATAACTTTTATTTTATTTATTTGTTTTTATATGGTTCTGATGCTTGAACACAGTGCCTCCCATGTGCTAGGAAAACACTCTATAACTGAGGCAGAACCCCAGCCCCTATCTTTCAGATTTTTATCATAGGCATTCTGACAAGACTGCTTAGGGTGAAGGAAAGTTTTCATTTGACTGATGCATTAAATTTCTGAGGCAAGTGTGTTATATTCCAGGCTCTCAAGTAGCTAGAAGAAGAGTGCACTGTATTTTCTGTGGTGAAACAGGAATCTGTGGTTTCTAACACATTTTTAACAGGACTGCTACAAATTTTAGTTTTTGGAAGTAGTTACAAACAATGCAAATCCAACTATTTGTAATGTATGAATATTTGCACATGCTCAGTCTCTGTTGCTTATAGAAATTGGATGTTTAGGATATACTCCCTGGAACAGAAGTCACTAATTTTAGATGCTCAGTACATGGAGAAACTACTTCTGAAAACAACTGGAAGGCCTGGAATTATTACTGGGGTGAACAAGGGTAGGTCAGGGCTCAGAAAGTGCTCAAATATGATTGACTCTATTGGTAGTTTCTTTTGTTTTCCTCTTTGGTACCTATAATTGAGTTGAGAGAGAAGAAATTCTTCCAGAAACAGAAGTTAGCAAAACCACTGGAACTTAGGCCTAGTGCAGATGACTAGAAACTTTCTCTAGAAACTTCCAGATGACTGGGAGCAAAAAGTAACAATTAGCATTTTGAAAATCATTCTCAGAAAACACCATAATGAGTAGCAGAAATATCTGAGGGGTTCACAATTCAGAATTCATTTTTTAATTTGTTGATCATTTTATTATGGAGTCACTAGAGTTCCTTTTATAGTCTGAATACTATGAAATAATTAAATATGTAATGTAAAATATTTTCTCCTGCTCAGCAACTTGCTTTTTTAAAAAAAATATTTTCACATGTATGACCTCCTCAGCAGCCACATCAATGTTTATAGCAGCTCAATTTGCAATAGCTGGACTATGGACAAACCTAGGTGGTTCTCGAAAGATGAATGGATAAAGAAAATGTGGTATATACAATCAATGGAATATTGGTCAGGTGGAAAGTAGGCTAAAATTATGGCATTTTCTAGTAAATGGTTGGAGTTGGAGAATATCATGCTAAGTGAAATAAGCCAGTCTCGCAAAATCAAAGACAAATGTTTTCTCTATTATGCTGATGCTAACTCAGGAGGGAGGGGGCACTGGGGCAGAATAGCTTTACCTTACATTAGGTTGGGGGAAGTGATGGGAGGGAGGGGAGAGGGATGTGGGAATAGGAAAGATAGTAGTAGATTGAAACAGAAATCATTACTGTATGTATATATTTGACTACATGACTAATATGATTCTGCAACATGGACACTCAGAAAAATGAGAAATGATATCTGATCCAAGTATGATATACCAAAGTGTATATATCTGCATTCTACCGTCATGGGATGAAAGAGGGTCTGGGGATGTGGCTTAGTGGTTAAGAACCCCTTGTACTATAATGAGTGAGAGAGAAAATAGGGAAGACAAATCAGAAGGCAGGATGGATCCACACAATTCCAACAAGTTTCCCATAATCCCTACCCTCATTACCAAGTACTTAGGGTCTGTGTGATATTGGTCCATCTGTGTAAAATTGTAAAAAAAAAAAAAATATTTTTTTCTTATGATCTGGAGACTTAGAAATGGACTTGCAAATTTCTACCAGGCCTGGTAGAATGGGTTGGAAACAGTAGTCACATCCTATAGAATTCCAAAGTCGTCACTTTAATTGAACCACTTCAGCTGAGTTCCCAGCAAATGGGACTGCCATTGGGGTAGCGGTTCGGAGACCACATTGCTGCAGTTTTAGATGACTGTGAGGTCAGCCTGGGCAAACGAGTCCACCACTGTCTCAAGACAGAAAAAAGAGTGGGGGGGGCTTGGTGAGGGTGTAGCTCAGTGGTAAAGCAGCCTTGGGTTCAATCCCCTGTGGAGACCAGTGACAGTGATTGGGAGACAAGTGTCTGAGATGGAGGTTTCTAATGATGTAATGGCAGTGGCATGCTTGGTGACTGGAAAAGTTTCTATGCAAATGTATAGGATGCCTGGTTGCTATGGCAATGCTCTCCATGGGGGAGACTCTGTTTTGGGAGACTTTTCAGCTTTGACCTTTTTCTCAGGCACAAAGTTCCTTGCTAAGTCAACTGCATGTTTCACCAGTTCCACTGGTGAACCTGTCTGTAAGTATCAATACCCAATACCAAATATAATGAGAATTACTAATCCTATCTAATCAACAACTGGTATATATTTTGGCCTCAGATTTGGCTAATATTTTCTGTTTTCTCTATTTCAATAGCATTCTAATGCAAATTGTCCTTATCACTAACAGGACCAAATAAATATTCAGACTACTCATCAGCTTTTCACAAATGACCTGAGCAGAGACTCACAGCATCACGTTTTTTGCAGGAGCACATCATAATTTGCTGACATCCTCCTCCAAGGTTGCTTGACACACTCCTTAAAGACAAGAAAATCTGACCCCTTTTAGACTGCCCTGGACCAGGTGGTAACGTGTTCTTCACTTATCAGTTTCACTTGAGTTCCCCAATGACATCATCTATAAATCAGAGACCTCCATATGGAATTTCTCCACCAAAGGCTCTGAAAAGACAGGCACGTTTAGCACCTTCATAGACTCCTGCACAATACAAGCTTTCACAAACTCTTTATGAAAAGGACATTATGGCCACTTGTGATGACTACCAATTACTGAGGGTTCCCAGAGCAGGAAGCTTCTCCTCATGGACCTTGCTATATTATTATTTTTTTAAAACCATACAATTGATTTTTATTGAATTGGTGAATTTTACAGAGTTCCTGAATTAATAAACCATGCCTGAGAATCCAAAGAAGAAAACAATATAATGGACAAGTCCATCCACCCATCATACGGTTTATTAAAACTTGGTTCCTAATGCATTTTTCTTGGAGGTACTGGGAATTGAACTCAGTGGCACTCAACCACTCAGCCACCTCCCAGCCTTCTTTTTTATTTATTATTTGAGTTACTTCTTAGAGACGGTATCACTGAGTTCTTTACTCCTTGTTATCCAGGGAGGCCACCTTACAAACCACAACCCTTGGGCTAAGGTTGTGGTTCAGTGGTTGACAATGTGCCTAGCATGTGTGAGGCACTGGGTTTGATCCTTAGAAAAAAAAAATTATATATGCGTGGAGTGCTGGGTTTAATCCTCAGCAACACATAAAAATAAAATAAAGATGTTGTGTCCACTGAAAACTAAAAAATAAATAAATATTAAAAAAATTCTTTCTCTCTTTAAAAAAAGTGATAAAAAAATCACAATCCTCCTGCCTCAGAATCTTGAGCCACTGGTATTTCAGGTGTATGCCACAGCACCTGGGGATTCTCAAGAATTTTTTGAATTTCAGAGTCTTTCATAAAATTTTAACAATAGTGGAATCTAAGCCTGCTGCAAGTCTTTAAAACTTCTAGTACACTGTGCCATTAAATAAACCTCTCCATGTTTATCTCAGTTTGTTTCACATAAGCATCACAATACAAAAGTTTGTGAGAAAATGCATACATGAAGGAAAATATGTGCTTCAAGGTCCAAGAGGTTACATGTTATTATGTTTGGCCCCCAAATTATGTCTTTGGTATGACAAAGAATATTTTAATTCTCATTTAATCATTGTACATTCTCACTATTTGTTCAGCTACAAACCCAAATCCATCAGAAGGTAGCCATCCACCTGCCAGCTCACATGACAACACTATTGTCCAAAAAAGACAGGCAGGTCCTGTCAGGAGATTCTGGAGCCCTCCTAAAAGTCTTGATTCCTGCACTGATGTCCTCACCAAGACTGAACTCCTACAAAGAATGCCCACATCCCAGGACAGCTGCATTCACTCCAGTCCCTCACACTGCCCAGGAGCAAGCCTGCAACTACTGCCTTTGGCAAATGGATTTAATACAAAGAAGTCCAGACTGCATCAAGTGCTCACACACCTCTATGCAATATTTCTACTAAATCAAAAACGTAAAACTAGGAAATTGCCACACTGACTCATTAGCTGCAAAGAAAGGTTTTGGAAATCTTGGGAAGCATTCAAAACTATTTTTTAAAGAAGAAGTTTTACTGGATAGCTTAGGCTGTATTTATCAAAAACAGGAGGGCCACAGTACACTCTTTTAGCTTTCCACTCCAAATGAACACCGAGACACAGCAAAAGGCTGGAACAGAGATAGCAGTGACAATCAACCCATTTTGACATGGTGGCAAATTTCAATATTTGGCCACAAGTATGTAAGGAACTCTTACCAATGATCACACAAGATCCATGACACCTGATTAGGTTGTGGGTGAGGTTTTGCTCAGAAGTCTTTGAATCCTTAGGACAAGTAACTGAATCCTTTAGCCTGAGCAGAAACAGCCCTCTCCACAGCAAGTACTGCATAATATCACCTGATTGGAGGCTGTAGCTTTATTAGTGATGTAGGACACATGAGGCTAGACACCCAAGGAATGTTCCAGGAGCACATTGATTAGCTGCAGGGTTCTAAGGGGTATCACTTAATATTTTTTGGATCACTGCTTGGAATTTCATTGATCTTCATTTACATCCAGTGGGACAGGGATGGAGGTTTATATTTTTTGTAGGTGTATACATAAAGGTGATTGTTTGTTGTTGTTTTGATTCGTTCACAGAAAGTGCTTTGTGTACCAATTGAAAGATTGGTCAGAGGTCTTCCAAGCTTTGCCACAAAAGCAGAAGTCTGTGTTATAACCCACATTGAGATCTTTGCAAAATCTTTTCCTGACATTCTGTTGAAAGAAAATTATGGTGAAGGTCTCTTGAGAAGCTTATTTAAGATTATTTTGTGGAGAAGGGAGTGCCGCTATATTAGGACATCAGACTGGGATGCTCCTTACCAAGCCTTTGGTCATGTAGTGTGTATTAAGAAAACCATCACAAATTTTTTTTCCAGGGCTACTGAGGTACTCCAAATCACAGAGAGAAATCAAGCCTGGGTTTTCTGGCATATTCCACCTAAGTATTATTCATGGGGAGAAAACCTAAGTTGGATGTAGTTTAAAAAAAAAATCACCGGTATAAAAGACCTTTAAGAAGGAAGAGATTAGCTGCAGTTGTGGAGGAAACACCTGCAGAGCTACATCTGCTGATGTGGTTATCAGTGGGGTAAACACTCACAGCAGCAGCAAACTCACCACCTGAGCTATGGAGCGTTCAGTGCTAGAATGCCTGCCTAGCATGCACAAGGCAGGATTCGGTCACCAGAACTTGGGAAAGAAAAGAGAAAGCAACTCAAGTATAGGGCAAAATATATTTTGAGAAAGTGCCTCTCTAAACAATATACACAAATGACATTATTTTATAATGCTCTTTAATGTGCCTACATACAGCACAATACATGAGCCTTAGAACAAGCACAAGTGACAAGAGTGGTGGTCCCAGAGTCATCAACAGATCAATAAGCAATCAAGGAAAAGGAAGAGGCCAGCCGCAGGGTACACAGACATATTCCTATGGTCCCAGCTGCCAGCCTCACCCCATCTTAAAAAATAACAATTAAAAAGACTGTGGAGAAACTCAGTGGTAGCGCACTCCTGGGTGAAATCTGAACAAAGAAAGAGAGGAAAGAAGTTCAGAAGAGCCGTTTCACCAATCTGTACCAAAGGCTGGAGTGGAGAGGCCTAAACTAACATACACAATATGTAATGAAACATTAGACACAAAAGACTTAAAATACAGGAAAATGGAATCTAACAATAAGAGAGAATTAACCCAGGAAAATGGAATCTAACAATAAGAGAGACTTAACCCAGAAAAACATGTAGCTTTCAAATCTTCATGCTGATGCAATACTCCTCTCCAACCCAGGGTGCAATTTTGTTACCTCTGAATAGATTTAAAAAAAAAAAAGAAAGAAAGAAAAAAAGAAATGAAGGCACACACACCATTTTCACACACCTACAGTGGTTATCCAAAAATAAATAAATAAAATGAAATAAAATAAAATTTTCCTCAAGTGTGAACAAGTTCAAATGGATCTGAAACAAGCAAAGTTCTCACCACATTTCTACATACAGGGCTTTTCTCCAGTGTGATTTCTTAAATGCTGTTCAAAGGGACCTGGAAAGTTGAAAGTGTTACTGCAATTTTTAAAGATAGAAAAAGGATTTTCACAGATGTGAATTCTTTTATGCCTTTGGAGAAAACTCCGAAAGCTTAATACTGCCCCACATGGCTTAACCTCAGCATTTTCTACAGTATGAGTCCTTTCATACAACTGAACAAAACTAGAATGGCTGAACCCTTTATGTTTCTTACTTGCATAGGATTTATTCTTTTTATTCCAAAACAATATTCCCAGTCCTTAGGAAAAAAATGAGAAAACTAGAAGATTTCCCACATTTCTCACATTCACAGGGCTTCTCTGCATGAGTGTTTTCATATATAAGAAAGGAAACGAAGCTGACAGAATGTAGCAAATCACCCAAATTCAGAGGGTTTGTTTTTCAATGTGAGTGAAATGGCTTTGAAGGCAACAGGGAAAATGGAATGATTTGTGATATTTTTCACATTTAAAGAGTTATTCAGTTGGATGTGGTGGTGTATGCCTTTAATTCCTGAGACTCGAGAGGCTGATTCTGAAGAGTCAATGTTGGAGGCTAGCTTCAGCACCTTAGGAAGATCCTAAGAAACTCAGCAAGTCCCTGTCTCAAAATAAAAAGTAAAAAGGAACTGGAATGTAGCTCAGTGGTAGAGCACCACCAGACTAAATCCCCAGTGGATCGATTGATTGATTGATCTCTCTCTCTCTCACACACACACATACATACACACACAAACACACACACACACACACACATTTTCAGCAGTGTGAGCCTCTTGTCTTTGAGGATGACATGAAATACTTATTTACCATATTTCACATTCAAAGGATTTTTCTCCAGTAATCTTCCTACATGTATATGAGTGAAACAGTAATAACAAAAGAGTTTACCAATTGTTTTCATGCATACAACTTCTATGCAGTACGTGCTCTTTCACATGTGTGAAGCCGACAAGATGTGGCAAAGGCTTCTCCACAGTGTTGACATTCATTGGGCATCTCTCCAATATACATTCTTCCATGTCTGTGAAGGTCACTGGATCTAGCAAAGGCTTTGCCACACTGACTACATTCTTAGGGCTTCTCTCCAGTATGAGTGTGTTTATGCATCCGAAGGTAAAAGGCAGTAGTGTAGGCTTTTCCACATTGTTGACATTCATAAGGCTTCTCTCCAGTATGAGTTTGTTCATGTGAGTGAAGGTAAGAGGACTGAGTGAAGGCTTATCAACATTGTTTGCATTCATAGGGCTTCTCTCCAGTATGTGTTCTTCCATGTTTATGAAGCTGATGGGATGCAGCAAAGGCTTTGCCACATTGTTTGCATACATAAAGCTTCTCTCCATTATGAGTTCTTTCATGTCTGCGAAGGTCACAAGATCTACGAAAGGCTTTGCCACACTTCTTACATACATAGGGCTTCTCTCCAGTATGCACTCTTCCATGTATTTTAAGTTTACTAGATGTAGCAAAGGCTTTGCCACACTGCTTACAATCACAGGGCTTTTCTCCAGTATGAGTTTGTTCATGTGAGTGAAGGTGAGAGGACCGAATGAAGGCTTTCCCACACTGCTTACATTCATAGGGCCTCTCTCCAGTATGAGTTTGTTTATGTATCTGAAGGTTATAGGCAGCAGTAAAGGCTTTTCCACAATGTTCACATTCATAGGGCTTTTCTCCGGTATGCATTCTTCCATGTATGCGAAGATGACGGGATGAAGCAAATGTTTTTCCACATTGTTGACATCCAAAGGGTTTCTTTCTAGTATGTGTTCTTCCATGAATCTGAAGGCAACTAGATCTAGCAAAGGCTTTTCCACACTGCTTACATTCATAGGGCTTCTCTCCAGTGTGTGTTCTTCCATGAACCTGAAGGTAACTAGAACTAGCAAAGGCTTTTCCACACTGCTTACATTCATAAGGCTTCTCTCCAGTATGTGTTCTTCCATGTGCATGAAGCAGAGGGGATGCAGCAAAGGCTTTTCCACATTGTTTGCATTCATAAGGCTTCTCTCCACTATGTGTTCTTCCATGTGCATGAAGCAGATGGGATGCAGCAAAGGCTTTTCCACATTGTTTGCATTCATAAGGCTTCTCTCCAGTATGTATTCTTCCATGTGTATGAAGTGGACGGGATGTAGCAAAGGCTTTTCCACACTGCTTACATACATAGGGCTTTTCTCCCGTATGAGTTCTTCCATGTGTGTGAAGGTCACCAGATCTAGCAAAGGCTTTTCCACATTGTTGACATTCATAGGGCTTCTCTCCAGTGTGTATTCTTCCATGTCTGTTAAGCATATAGGGTGTAGCAAAGGCTTTTCCACATTGTTTGCATTCATAGGGCTTCTCTCCAGTATGTATTCTTCCATGTTTATGAAGCTGACGAGATGTAGCAAAGGCTTTGCCACACTGCTTACATCCATAGGGCTTCTCTCCAGTGTGAGTTCTTTCATGTATGTGAAGGTCACCAGATCTACCAAAGGCTTTGCCACACTGCTTACATTCATAGGGCTTCTCTCCAGTATGTGTTTTCTGATGTATTCTAATTAATCTGGGATAAGCAAAGTCTTTCCCACATACCTTAAATTTGAAATGTGCATTCGCTGTGTGTGTGATCCTGCCTTTTGAAGAATTGTCTGTGAAATAAAGGTTCGACCATCTTGTTTACATTCATAGAGTTTCTCTCCAGAATGAGTTCTTTCATGTCTTCTAAATAAAGAGGAGAAATGAAAGGCTTTCCCACATACCTCACATTGAAAAGGTTTACCTCCACTGTGTGTTATCATGTGTCTTTGAACACCTGGGTGAGAAGAAGAGGCTTCACCACATTGTTGACATTCATAGGGTTGCCACCCAGGATGAGTTTCTTCATGTCTCTGAATGTCATTGGAACAACTGATGACTTTCCCACATACTGTACTTTCACATGGTCTATCTCCAGTTTGTAACAACATTTGTGTGTGAACACTTCTGAGAGAAACCAGAGATTTCCTATATTGTTTAAATGCACATGGCTTCTCTTCACATTCTTCATGCTTATAGTATTTGTGTCCAGAGTGAGATGTGATGTGCCTATGAAGGAATGAAGGACATATGAAATATTTTGCACACATAATGAAGTCACATGGATTTACTCTATTAAAATTTTTCTTTGTTTGATTAAGAATTGGAATCGATTTGAAGGTTTCCCCACACTATTCTGTGGGGAAAGTTTCAAGTTTACCATAGGACTTCTTTGAAGAAGAAGTGACCAGCACATAATTGATACCTAACTCATTCACAGTTTTCTATTTATTTATAGGTCTTTACATTTCTACCAACATCACGTAAAGGCTAGATTTTCTGACTTGTTAAAGTTCCCTGAAAATAAAGAGATTGAAAGGAAATAATCCTTTGCAACACAGCTTCTCTATGGCTATTATTCACATAGTCATATTCACATATGCAATTTCATAGTACTTTTTGCATGTCAAATACTTTGAAAAGACTGAATACCTGGCACAGATAAGTATATATTTCTGGTAAAAAATATTATAAGAATAAATACATTTCCAATTATGCATACTTCTTCGGTTGGTTTGCTTTAAAAATTATATGACAGTTCTCAGATTTTCTCACGAATTCCTCTTGTGAGTAGAGTTACCTTAGGTTGCTTCCACAGTTTTCAATCTGATCTTCAGTGGTCTTGTCTTCCCAATTGTTTCCTAAAATGAGACAACATAACAATCTTTATGAATATTTAGGAGCTAGAAATGCTTTGCCAAATTTTAGGTGCCATTTATGCTTCAATAATTCATCAACTGATTTCCTTTTCACCTTCTACATAAATGACCAAAATAAACATGAGTTCTCGATTTCATTAATTTTAAAATCAACATTATTACCTATAGAAGCCAGGTTTCTGAGGACTTCCAGCATCACATCTCTGTAAAGGTTCTTCTGGGAAGCATCCAGAAAAGCCCACTTCTCCTTGGTGAAGTTCACAGCCACATCCTCAAAGGTCACTGAGATCTGAAATATCCCACAAATGTATAGTGGAGGCCAGGAAAGATTGACAGCATGAGAAATCTGCAGTCAACATGCATGATGTTCACATGATTCCCTGGCCTCCTGATTAATTCCATGATTTGGTCCATCAAATCTTTACTGCACTCAATTTCTTACACCCATTCCAACACTAGAAATTGGCTACTCAGAAGGCAAACATCATACTGATTTATACCCTTCCTTTGGGGAGTTCACAGGAAGTAAGACAGGCTCCCAGATCACTCCTAACTTCTTTAATGGTTGCACCTCTATTACATGTCCTACAAATGTCCTGTGTGGTACAGATCTAATATAAGCACTTCTGATAGTACTTATGTTTAGAAAAGAAAGGTGATGAGTAGAAAAATGCAGGAATCATGAAACTAAGCATTTGAGAGAGATTCTGTCAACTTCAGTGGCTCCCTGTACCTACAAGGTTAATATAGGCAACATGGTATTTACTGATGTCTTGTTTCCTCTGAAAGTCTATTGTTCCATACTTAAAGAAATGCCTAGAACCAGCCCCCACTCCCACCCTCTGGGCATGGGGTCACGAAGGAGATTCCTTCACAGACAACATTTAGACAACATTTTACACATGTGGTCACAATGTGTTAACTGGAGATGGAGCTCATTCTGTGTGATTACACTAAGAACAACTAGAAGTTTGCAGGTGCTTTACTCCAGAACAAATTTAGTCAACTACCTTACTATTAAATGACCAAAACAAACATGAATTCTCTGATTAATTTAATTTATTTATTAATAAACACAACAATTTGATAGTTTCTTGTGGTTACTGTCAAAGCAGAATGGGGTAAGTGGAATGATGGCATGTGTCTTAGAAATAACTCAATGAGGACTTGGAAGATGGCGGCGGATGGAGTGCATCACCCCTGTGTACTGCATCACTGTGCGGGTGAGTGATGAGTTAGAATGGCCAAAAGCTATCTTTATGGAATTTCCAGCAAAATTGGGGTGCACCAAAACCTAGAGGAAGGATTTCCATCGCCCGAGGATCGGTTACTGGGGCTCAACCGCCAGCGATTTGTCTGCACGGAGATTCAAGCTGCTTATTCAGTGCCTCACCCCGCTGCTAGAGACTGCGGCGCTCGCTGGGAAATGGTGAGGTAGCAACGCAGAGATACGGCGCTGCTGATTCTGCAGGTGCCTTCTGGCTGTGCCCTCACTGTACTCAGTGCTGAATTCTGGATTTGAGACAGGGGAAGGAAGTGGTCCAGTCCTGTCCTCCACACCAGTCAGACCACCGAGGAAGCCAGCGGCCACCATCTTGGAGAGCTGATGCCACCATCGCCAATTTTAGACTGATCGCATCTCATTTAGTGATAGAACAGGTCTGTGACATTAAAACCATTTTCCATACAGCGGAGAAATCACATAAGATCTCTCCCCGGCTTTCCGGGGGCGTGATTAACAGAGTGAATCTGAGTAGAGGTGTGGGGAAAGGCAAAGGCACCTGACCCCCAACTCCTCCCTCCCACCAGTGGCGAAAACAAAACCTGTTTCACCAGCTCTAGGAGGAGAGGCTATCGGAGGAAATCAAAACAATTAGGTGTCGGTTCCCAAAAGTCGCACTCCACGTCCAGGAAACTGCAGGCACAGAGTGTAGTTTGAACTGCCGAGAGGTACCACACGGGGATAGACCTGGCTGACAGGAGGAGCCAGGGGACTAGAAACCAGGAATTAACCTAAGTTAACAGGTTTTGAGAGACACCAGTGGGGGGAGGAGGGAGCGGCCTCATACGGACTGCTTCCTATAGCCAGAGGACAAAATTGTGGCGCGGAAGACACAGCACCACCTATTAGAAGCGAAGAAAATAGAAGCCTAACAGTGTCCCTTTTTCTTTTAATTTTTTTTAAATTTTTTTTAAATTTTATTTCTTTTTCTTTTCTACAATTATACTATTATTTTTTAAAATGTAATTTCTATTTTACTGCAATTTATTATTTTTTTTATTATCATTTCCTTTTCTTTTCTATTCTTTTCTCTTTCTTTCCTCTCTCCCTCTCTCTTTATTGGTTTGCTTCCTTACTTTTTCCCCATCTTTCCTCTTAAGCACGACCACCCAGATTATGTACAACTTACTAAATGAAAATAGATGAATACTACGAATCAGTCCATAGTCCAACTAAGCCCTTAACTACCCCCAAATACTCCTGTCTATTCTCTTGTTAATATCCACCTGCGTTTGAGCAACCCACCAAAGAAGCCAACATATACTAACCTCCATAACATCAAAGCGCCCAACCTCATCATAAAATCCTAAGTTCAAACCTCAATTCTGTACATGCCATCAAATTCTGTAGGCCTCTAATGAAACTAATGAATTCACAGTAAAGCACAATTAAACCCAACATCTCTAAACATTGTCTCCCAACACAAAGGAGATACATTGGAACTATGAAAACCAAAACAAATTTAAAGAAGAAAACAGAAACACAGCAGTCAAACAGAGTTGGAAAGCAACGTGAGCACCATAAAAAAAACAAGGGAAAAAAGGATTACAAACAATGCAGGAAAGCTTAAATTCACAGGAGAACCTAGAGGCTTCAGAAAAATGGACAAAGAACTCAAGGCATACCTAACTCACATGGAACAGAATCTTAGAGAAGACTTTTGACAGCAAGTCCAAACAATGAAAGTCTACTTTGAAAATTAATTAAATAGGCAAATTCAAATGGCAAAGAATGACCTATACCAGGAGATAGAGATTTAAAAAAAATCAAACAGTAATCCTAGAAATGCAGGAAACCATAAACCAAATTAAAAACTCAAACGAGAATATTACAAATAGACTAGATCAAATAGAAGTCACAACATCAGATAATGAAGACAAAGTGTATCAACTTGAGAAGAATATAGTCAACACAGAAAGGATGCTCAAAAATCACCAGCAATCTATTCACAAAATATGGGATGTTATAAAAAAAACAAACTTGAGAGTCTTCGGGATAGAAGAAGGTATAGAGATTCAAACCAAAGGAATGAACAACCTATTCAATGAAAGAATCCTAGAAAACTTCCCAGATATGAAAGATGGAATGGATTGCCAAATCCTGGAAGCCTACAGGACCCCAAACATACAAAACCCTAATAGACCAACTCCAAGACACATAATTATGAATATATCCAACATACAGAACAAGGAGAGAATATTAAAAGCTATGAGAGAAAGAAGGCAGATTACATTCAGGGGTAAACCAATTAGGTTAACGGCTGATTTTTCATCACAGACATTGAAAGCAAGAAGATCTTGGAACAACGTATTTCAAACGCTGAAAAATAATCAATTCCAACCAAGAATACTGTATCCAGCAAAATTAAGCTTCAGATTTGACAATGAAATTAAAATATTTCATGATAAACAAAAGTTAAAAGAATCTGCAGCCAGAAAACCAGCACTGCAAGGCATTCTAAGCAAAACACTACAAGAAGAGGAACTGAAAAACAGCACCCAAAACTAACATTGGGAGGTAACCCAGTAAAGGGAAGAACAAAAAATATAACCAAAAAGGAAAAACGAGCCATATTAAAATAAATACATAAATAAGCATGTCTGGAAGTACAAACAATATATCAATAGTAACCTTAAACGTTAATGGCTTAAATTCACCAATCAAGAGACAAAGGCTAGTAACCTGGATTAAGAAAACAAATCCAACAATATGCTGCCTTCAGGAGACTCATTTGATAGGAAAAGACATACACAGGTTGAAAGTGAAAGGCTGGGAAAAATCATACCACTCACATGGTCCTCAGAAGCAAGCAGGAGTGGCCATACTCATATCGAATAAAATCAACTTCAAACCTAAGTTAATCAAAAGGGATAAAGAAGGCCACTATATACTGTTAAAAGGAACCATCCACCAACAAGACATAACAATTATCAATATATATGCACCAAACAATGGTGCTGCAACGTTCATAAAACAAACTCTCCTCAACTTCCAGAGTCAAATGGACCACAACACAATGCTTATCAGTGACTTCAACACACCGCTCTCTCCTTTGGACAGATCCACCAGACAACAGCTGAATAAAGAAACTCTAGAACTCAATAACACAATTAATACCCTAGACTTAACTGACATATATAGAATATATCAACCATCATCAAGTGGATACACATTCTTCTCAGCAGCACATGGATCCTTCTCAAAGATAGACCATATATTATGCCATAGGGCAACTCTTAGTAAATATAAAGGGGTGGAGATAATATAATGCACCTTATCTGATCATAATGGAATGAAACTGGAAATAAATGATAAAAGAAGGAAGGAAAAATCCTGCATCACATGGAAAATGAACAATACGTTACTAAATGATCAATGGGTTACAGAAGACATAAAGGAGGAAATCAAAAAATTCTTAGAAATAAATGAAAATACAGACACAACATATCGAAATCTATGGGACACAATGAAAGCAGTTTTAAGAGGGAAATTCATTGCCTAGAGGTCATTCCTAAAAAAAAGAAAAAAACCAACAAATAAATGAACTCACACTTCATCTCAAAACCCTAGAAAAGGAACAGCAAAACAACAGCAAATGTAGCAGAAGGCAAGAAAGAATTAAAATCAGAATAGAAATCAACGAAATTGAAACAAAAAAAAGATTGAAAAAATTGATAAAAATAAAAGTTGGTTGTTTGAAAAAATAAATAAGATTGACAGACCGTTAGCCATGCTAACAAAGAGAAGAAGAGAGAGAACTCAAATTACCAACATATGGGATGAAAAAGGCAATATCACAACAGATACTACAGAAATACAGAAGATAATTAGAAATTATTTTGAAACCCTATATTCCAATAAAATAGAAGATAGTGAAGATATCGATAAATTTCTTAAGTCATATGACTTGCCCAGATTGAGTCAGGAAGATACACACAATTTAAACAGACCAATGACAAAGGAGGAAATAGAAGAAGCCATCAAAAGACTACCAACCAAGAAAAGCCCTGGAACAGATGGATATACAGTGGAGTTTTACAAAACCTTCAAAGAAGAATTAATACCAATACTTTTCAAATTATTTCAAGAAACAGAAAAAGAAGGAGATCTTCCAAATTCATTGTATGAGACCAACATCACCCTGAGACCAAAACCAGACAAAGATACTTCAAAGAAAGAAACTACAGATCAATATCTCTAATGAACATAGATGCAAAAATCCTCAATAAAATCCTGGCAAATCGAATACAAGAGCATATCAAAAAAATTGTGCAACATGATCAAGTAGGATTCATCCCTGGGATGCAAGGCTGGGTCAATATACGGAAATCAAGAAATGTTATTCACCACATCAATAGACTTAAAGAACCACATGATCATCTCGATAGATGCAGAAAAAGCATTCGACAAACTACAACATCCCTTTATGTTCAAAATACTAGAAAAACTAGGGATAACAGGATCTTACCTCAACATCGTAAAAGCTATATATGCTAAACCTCAGGCTAGCATCATTCTGAATGGAGAAAAACGGAAGGCATTCCCTCTAAAATCTGGAACAAGACAGGGATGCCCTCTATCACCACTTCTATTCAATATAGTTCTCAAAACACTGGCCAGAGCAATTAGACAGATGAAAGAAATTAAAGCCATAAAAATAGGAAAAGAAGAACTTAAATTATCACTATTTGTGGATGATATGATAATATATCTAACAGACCCAAAAAGGTCTACAAAGAAACTACTAGAGTTAATAAATGAATTCAGCAAATATAAAATCAACACGCATATATCAAAGGCATTCCTGTATATCAGTGCCAAATCCTCTGAAATGGAAATGAGGACAACCACCCCATTCACAATACCCTCAAAAATAATAAAATACTTGGGAATCAACCTAAGAAAGGAGGTGAAAGATTTATACAATGAAAACTACAGAACCCTAAAGAGAGAAATAGAAGACCTTAGAAGATAGAAAAATATACCCTGTTCATGGATATGAAGAACTAACATCATCAAAATGGAAATATTACCCAAAGTTCTCTATAGGTTCAATGCAGTGCCAATCAAAATCCCAAGGGCATTTCTTGTAGAAATAGATAAAGCAATTATGAAATTCATATGGAAAACCAAAAGACCCAGAATAGCAAAAGCAATTCTAAGCAGGAAGTGTGAATCAGGAGGTGTAGCGATACCAGATTTCAAACTGTACTACAAAGCAATAGTAACAAAAACAGCATGGTACTGGTACCAAAACAGGCGGGTGGACGAATGGTACACAATAGAGGACACAGAGACCAATCCACAAAATTACAACTATCTTATATTTGATAAAGGGGCTAAAAGCATGCAATGGAGGAAGGATAGCATCTTCAACAAATGGTGCTGGGAAACTCAAAAAAATTAACAATAAGAAAACAAGGGCTGGGGATGTGGCTCAAGTGGTAGCGCGCTTGCCTGGCGAGCATGCGGTCCGGGTTCGATCCTCAGCACCACATACAAAACAAAAATGTTGTGTCCGCCAAGAACTAAAATAAATAAATATTAAAACTCTTCTCTCTTGGGCTGGGGATGTGGCTCAAGCGGTAGCGTGCTCGCCTGGCGAGCATGCGGCCCGGGTTTGATCCTCAGCACCACATACAAAACAAAAATGTTGTGTCCGCAAAGAACTAAAATAAATAAATATTAAAACTCTTCTCTCTTGGGCTGGGGATGTGGCTCAAGTGGTAGCAGGCTCGCCTGGCATGCGTGCGGCCCCGGTTCGATCCTCAGCACCACATACAAAGAAAGATGTTGTGTAAGCCGAAAACTAAAAAAAATAAAATATTAAAATTCTCTCTCTCTCTCTCTCTCTCTCTCTCTCTCTCTCTCTCTCTCTCTAAAAACTCTTCTCTCTCTCTCTTTCTCTCTCTTAAAAAAAAATAACCCAATCAACAAATGGGCCAAAGACTTGAACAGACACTTCTCAGAGGACGACATACAATCAATCAACAAGTACATGAAAAAATGCTCACCATCAGTAGCAGTCAGAGAAATGCAAATCAAAACTGCCCTAAGATACCATCTCACTCCAGTAAGATTGGCAGCCATTAGGAAGTCAAACAACAACAAGTGCTGGCGAGGATGTGGGGAAAGGGGTACTCTTATACATTGCTGGTGGGACTGCAAATTGGTGCGGCCAATTTGGAAAGCTGTATGGAGATACCTGGGAAAGCTGGAAATGGAACCACCATTTGACCCAGCTATTGCCCTTCTCCGACTATTCCCTGAAGACCTTAAAAGTGCATACTACAGGGATACTGCCACATCGATGTTCATAGCAGCACAATTCACAATAGCTAGACTTTGGAACCAACACAGATGCCCTTCAATAGATGAATGGATAAAAAAAAATGTGGCATTTATACACAATGGAGTATTACGCAGCACTAAAAAATGACAAAAGCATGGAATTTGCAGGGAAATGGATGGCATTAGAGCAGATTATGCTAAGTGAAGCTAGCCAATCCCTAAAAAACAAATGCCAAATGTCTTCTTTGATATAAAGAGATATAAAGAGAGCAACTAAGAACAGAGCAGGGAGGAAGAGCAGGAGGAAAAGACTAACATTAAACAGAGACATGAGGTGGGAGGGAAAGGGAGAGAAAAGGGAAATTGCATGGAAATGGAAGGAGACCATCATTGTTACACAAAATTATATATAAGAGGTTGTGACGGGAATGGGAAAACAAAAACAAGGAGAGAAATGAATTGTAGTAGATGGGGTAGAGAGAGAAGACGGGAGGGCATGGGAGGGGGGATAGTAGAGGATAGGAAAGGTAGCAGAATACAGCAGTCACTAATATGGCATCATGTAAAAATGTGGATGTGTAACCGATGTGATTCTGCAATCTATAATTGGGATAAAAATGGGAGTTCATAACCCACTGGAATCTAATGTATAAAATATGATATGTCAAGAGCTTTGTAATGTTTTGAACAACCAATAAAAAAATGAGAAAAAAGAAGAAAGAAAGAACTCAATGACTTAAAATGTCACCATGGGCTGGAGATGTGGCTCAAGCTGTAGCACGCTCGCCTGGCATGCGTGCGGCCCGGGTTCGATCCTCAGCACCACATACAAACAAAGATGTTGTGTCTGCCGAGATCTAAAAAAATAAATATTAAAAAATTCTCTTCTCTCTCTTTAAAAAATAAAAGTCACCTTGTCCAAACAACAGCCTTACAAAGTTTTATAACTCTCAAAACAATCTTCTTAATAAACAGCAGGCACTACTTTTCTAAGTCTCACAGCAACAATGAATGTCCAATGATTGTCAAACTCTTCTTAACAGCAGCCGGTTCACTACCATAATATACATTCATGAGACACATACCAATGTTGTGCTCAAGGACATTTTGATCAAGGGTGGGCCACATTTGCAACGGTTGACTGTGGTGAAAGAGATTCATTGTGCCTGTAGCAATGGTGGTGCAAACAAACCTAAGGCAGAAGCTCTTCCAGAGTGTGGTAAAGCAACAAGTTTGTAGCCCAGAATTCTGAACTATCCCACACAGTCTGCGTGTGAAAGAGGCTACCATTCACATCTGTAAGCATGCTATGATGTGTGCACCGTGGTGGAAAGGACAAAGAAAATGTCCCTGCCACTTACACAGAAGCATACTCAAGGACTGAAACCATACAGAACCACCCCAAACAGTGAAGAATCCACAATTACCCTCAGAGACATCAGCCCAACTCTGTCAGGGCAATGATGCAGACAGGAGGGCTTCATGGACCTTCAACCAAACAGGAAGCACACTGAGGTCTCAGGGTCACAGCAACACTCCACAGGACATAAACCACACCCCTACAAGTGCACCACCAGTGAAATCCCATGTATGCTCAAAGAACATGAGAGCTAAAGCAGAAATCAGATCAGAAGAAGCTGAAAGACGTCCAGGGAAGGGGACATGAAACACAGGGCTCTGAACAGACACAGGACAAAGAGGTGACTCAAGAGAAAAGGTGACCATTTTGAAAGAAAAAAATATAAAAGTCCATCATAGGAAATTCATAGAGAACACCAGAGGTGGCGCTGTATTGGTATCTAAGTCATCCAACACACATTTCAGAAAAGAAGAGCTAAAAGCAACCAATGAAACTGCCGCTTCAGAAAACCAGAGAAAGAAGAGCAAGGTAAACCTAAATTAACCACAGGTAGGTTATCGCAGTCTGGCTGGGCACAATTCAGGAGCCACTTTTCAAAAGAAACGAACTTCACTTTTAGAACCACACACGGCAAACAAAACAGCTCCTCAGGAAAAACCTTCAGAACCCAACTGCCTCCAACGGCTTGCCACAAGCCTCTCCCACAATCCTCCTGCTCTTGAGGCCGATTGGCTGGGTCACATGGGCGGAGCCAAAAGAGTCCCCCAATGAGCAGCTCCGTATTCTGAAAGGGCAGGGAAACAGCCCAATGAGCATCACAGCAGAGGAACCAATCAGCTAGAAGTTGCTGGGGCCGCTGTGAGCCAATCATCATCAGTCTGAAAGTTTTCTGGGGCCCCTTCAGCTGTGGCTCTCAACAGTAGGTAACAGAGAAAGTGTTGATGAAACCACAATCAGGAAATGTGCAGTCTGCAAAATCAAGTTCTTCATGAACATCAGCATCACTGATTAACTAACAAAAGGCTAAGAATACAGACGACAGGGACTGGGGTTGTGGCTCGGTGGAAAAGTGCTTGCCTAGTGCTTGGGAGAAACTGGGTTCAATCCTCACTGCCACATAAAAAGAAAGAAATTAAAAGTGTAAAATATACAATAATATTAAAGAAATAATCAACGATTACTGAAAACCTACTAACAGATTTAAAAGTGTCATCGTCAACAATGCACTGGGACTTCAGATTATCATAAATGTGCTTGACACAAATTAGACAACTTGCAGAAACTGGACCATTTCTTTGAGAGAGACAATCTTCTACAGCTTACAGACAAGGGGAAATACACAAAACAGATGAGCCCATGGCTGCTGAGAAAAACAGACTCAATAACTAATTACTTCCCAAAAAGGCAAGGCAAGGCTCTGACATCTCAAACAGGATCCCATGAGACACATAAGAACTGCCACCAATTTTCTACTTTGTTTCCAGAACATAGAAGCTGAGTTAACACCTCCTAAGTCTTCCTGAGGCATAAGTTACCATATTATCCAAATTAAAGGGATGAAGAAAATTATTAAATAGAAAAGAAAACTATGAATGATGCTCATAATCATAAATGCAAAATTTAATCATAAATGCAAAAAAAACTGTACAATTAAGTCATCACACTCCAAATGTCTATGCAAATGATGTGAAAATTATGGGCACAGGAACCCTCACTGCAGTGACTACAGCAGCCATATCCAGAACGGCCCAAACCTAGATGCAAGGAAGATGCACCTTTCAATACTGAATGGACAAGCTGAAGTTTAACCACACCAAAGAGCATCACCCAGAAAATGATCTCTGCAGCCTGGAAAGATACAGCAACCTTAAAGGCAGACTGGTAAGTCAGAGAAGCCAGTTTCAAATTGCCAAGAGCAGTAAGATTCCAAGTCAAGAACATTCTGGAAAAGACAACTTTATAGATGCACTAGCAGAACTGATGGGTGCCAGGGACTTAGGGAGCAGAGAGGGAGGAAGAAATGAGGAGGAGTGATGAACAGGTGGAACACAGGATTCCCAGAGCAGTGAAACTCTTCTGTATGACATTATTTGTATACGACGTGACACACACAATCACATCACAAGGAAGATGAACCCTAAAGTAAAGGATGAACTTTGGCTTAACATGAGATGTTGCTTCATCCATTCTCTTTATCAAATGTTCAACACTGGTTTAGTAACTAACAAACACCCTACACCAATGCAATATGTTGAAAACAACGGAGACTATCAGCTGGAGAGAAGGGGTATTTGATACTATGTGCAATGGCACATTTAATTGTCACCTTGATTGGATTAAAGGATGCCAAAGATTAATGAGTTTCTGGGTGTGTCCATGAGGGTGTGTCTACTAATGATTGGCATATGGGATAGTGAGCCAAACTGGAGAACCTCCTTAAGCTAGGCAGCACCATCCAATAGATCGGTGTCTTGGGTGGAACAAAATTCTTCACTCTCCCAAAGTGGACTCTGCCAGTGATTCTCTAGTGAGTTTCCAGAATCTTTGGTCTGGACCAGGGCAGCACCATTGATCCCCCTTGTTCTGAGACTTCAGCCTCTGGGACTCTGCAGCTACTACTTCTCAAGCTCTCCAGCCTGCAGATGGCCACTGTGGACATCCACCTTCGGGTCAATTAGGCCAATCTAATGAATCCCCTTTGATAATCACACTTCCTCTTGATACTGTTCCTCTAGAGAACACTGACTAATAAACTATGCAAGCCTAAAATTGCTCATCAAAACAAAGTTTATCTAATAAAGAAGTAAATAAACTACCAAGACATGAAGTTTTAAAAATGTAATCATAAGAAACAATATTATATGCTAAATACCTTTTTCATAATAATGCAAAAATAAAGCAAAGAGGAAGAGTCATAGCTACAAATTTCAAAAGTATGAACAAAAGCAAGAAAACTGATTTTCAATACTATTTTCATCTGGAAAGAAATTGGATGATAAGTCTTCAAAACTCATTCCAACTGCTGGTGTAGTGGTGTGCACCTGTAATTTCAGCCACTAGGGACGTCAAGGCAGGGAAATGGAAAAAGTTTGAAGCCTGTCTCAGCAACATAGCAAGACACTCAGAAATTCAGTGAGACTGGTCTTCATCAAAAATAAAAAGGGGGTCTGGGACTGTAGCTGAGTGGCAGACAACTTGCTAACATGTGTGAGGCACTGGGTATGATCCTCAGCACCACAGAAAAATAAATAAAATAAAGGTATTCTGTCCATCTACAACTATACAAAATATTTAAAAAAAAGAAAAAGAAAAAAATAAATAAATAAGAAGGGCGGAGGATGTGCTCAGTGGTCCAGTGCGTGCCTGTAGGTTTATCCCCCAGTAAAACACCTGCCCACCTCCAGAACGTTGCTCAGAAATTGAAATTCATTTCTGGGAGATAACTAAGCATGAGCAGTCCATGGCATCAATTCCCAGCACTCAATAAGGAATCAAATAAATAAACAACAGTCTATAATACTAATTATCTTGGGCTGGAGACTAGGTTGGTAAAATACATGTAATGAGATAAAAATGATTATCATACAAAAGGTACACAATTAGAGGCATAAAAACACAACAAAATCAGTGGAAAGACACCACACTTTCTCACAAAGAAGATTGAATGTTCCCATGACCTAAACTCTGAAAAAACACTGAGTGTTTCAGTAAATTCTGTGAAATTTAGGGCATGGTTTACTGTATTTTGGAGGTAAACTTAAGAAAAACTACACCTAAAAATGGAAATAGTAGGGTTGGGATTCTGGCTCAGCAGTAGAGTACCTAGCACATGAGAGGGCCTAGGTTTGATCCTCAGCACCACATAAAAATAAATAAATAGGTATTGTGTCCAACTACAGCCACAACAAAAAATACTCTTCAAAAAATTGGAAATAGTAAACTGTATATAAGACCAGCCAAAATGTTGTACAAGGCAGAGAGAATAGAGAGAGCATTTATGTTACTCCCAAATTTCATAAGTTAAAAGGCTAGCTCTCAAAGGGGTGGCCCTCTTAGGAGGCAGTAGGGAGGGAACAGGAATTAGGTGACATGGTGAGGGGATCACCACCCTTATTTAGACACATGGATCTCTCTTTTGCAGAAAACAGGTGTCATTTACTCTTTCACTGATATTCAGTGATTAAATGATTACAGTTGGGTATTCAAGGTATTGCCAAAATTGTCCTTAAAATTTACAATGAAGACGGGTGTGATGGGGCATACCTGTAACCCCAGCGGTTCAGGAGTCTGAGGCCCTAGAAGATGTAGCAAGACACTGTCTCAAAACAAAGAATCTAAAAGGGGCTGGTGGTTAAGCACCACTGGGTTTCATTCCTGATAACAAAAAAACACAGTTAGCATGAACCTGCCAAGTTCAGACGACAACAGTGAAAAACTCTCATCCTTTGTCATATTCATCATATGAATATATATATATATATGTATATATATATTATATATATATAAATTCATATATATATATTATATGTTATATATATATATTTCTCACACCAAGTACATCTAATCAGAATATTATCTATAATATATTATATAATATATATAATATATATTATGTATATATAAAATATATATATTTTTCCCCCAGCTGATGCGACCTCAAGTGACTTAGAAAGACATGGTCTCCAAATTTTTGAAACACTTTTTAAAGATATCATATATATGACCCTTATATAATATCTAAAAATGAAAACAATTTGAAAACTATTTAGTAATTCTCCTCACCTCCTGGCCTCTGTTGCTTTGAGGAGGCTCCTGATCTATGAAAGGAAGCAACTGGGGTTGGCTCTGATGCCCAAGGCTCCTTCCCCAGCAGAAAGGGTGGGGGAGGAAGGAAGGCAATCCTCTAGAGCAGCAATGTGGGGTGGAAATAAAATGGGTGCTTTGTGCTTAGTGTCGATGCTCTATTTCGACTGTTAGGAAGTCTTCTGCAGAGATGCGACTCGTGACCCCACAGGTCTGGTCAGGTGTTCACCCAAAACCAAACAGAAAAGGTTATGATGCAAAGCAGGAAAGAAACATTGACCAGTGCAGCTACACCAGGAAGACAAGGAAACCCTGTCCTTACCCTGTCTTCAGATGCTGACAAGGACTTTGAGATTTTATAGAAAGGGTAATCATAGGCATGTATGGATAGGGGAAATCGTATCTAGGATTTAGTATTATCTGTAGGATTTAAGCTTCAGGCATCTGTGGTCTTATACCTTGTCTCTGAGCTCACACTCACTTGCCCCTTGGACACATGTCACTCCATTGCACAGACTGACCTCACTTTGTCAGGAGGAAGTCCCCCTCCAGTGTATTCTTTCCATGTCAAGGTTTTCAAGAAAAGCCACAAGCCCTAGGAAGCAACATACCCCGAGTAGCTGACCCTCAGCATCCTGGGTTTCAACTGATAGTCAAACCAGAAAGAAACCAAATCCCTGCTCAGCTGGGCCCATTAACCCTGCATATAAACCATAAAAATTGCCACTTGAAGCCAATACTGCCTGTCATGTCTATCCCCCTCTTGGAAATTAAGTACAACTTTATTCTCTACTCTTAAGTTGGGCTTTGTGAAGTCTTTCACATCCTGCTCACTGGCCCAAGTTCATTCTACCTAACAATATTGCCCATGGCCAAGGGGGGCTATTATGTAAAAAGTCCTATTCCCACAGGTGTGGAAAAGTGGACACATAGCTGCCCAGGGCTGAGAATTGAATTCCAGGTGCCTTTATTGTCCCCCATGGTAGAGATTGAATTGAGGGCAGGGGCACTTTGCCACTGAGTATCCCTTTTATTGTGGTTCAAAGAAGGTGGGTGTGAGCATAACTGTAATGGGCCCCAGAGAATAACTCCAGATGGTGACTCCAAGCTACTATCAATCCAATGAAGAAGTTGACAAATCAGAGGGTGAGACCCAGCATGGTTGTTCATGCCTGTAATCCCAGAAGCTCAGGAGGCCGAGACAGGAGGATTGCTAGTTCGAATCTAGCCATCAGCAAAAATGAGGTGCTAAGCAACTCAATGAGAGCCTGACTCTAAATAAAATACCAAACATGGATGGTTTATGAGAATATAGTATTTTGCCTTAAATGTAGAATTGAGACATAAGAAAGGCAGCCTGAGAGCAAGGAGAGCAAAATGGAGAGTCACATGTACAGCCTCAGACTGTGGATGTGGCAGATCCCGAGTCCATGCACCTGAACCACCCTGGACACACAGGAGGTTGGGGAGGGGTCACCCTGACCAAGAGAGAAAAAAACAGTGTTGATTTAGGTAAAGTCAAAAGAGTCTAGGTCCAAGATGCACTCAACCCAAGAAGACTTTCCCGGCACAAAAGGACAAAGGGAGTTGGGGACAACTAAGGGTGTATTGCTTTATATGCAAATATGGGGGGGGTTGATACCAGGGATTTAACTGAGTGCTGCCTAGCCACTGAACCAAACTTCCAGCTCTTTTTTACTTGGACACAGGGTCTGGCTAAGTGGCTTAGGGCCTCCCTAAGCTGCAGAAGCTGGCTTCCAACTTGCAGTTTTCCTGCATTAACCTCCCAAACCACTGGGATTTCAGGCATGTGCCACTCCGCCCTGCAGCATGCTTCTTTAAACAGCCCAGTGGGACACAGGGAAACCCAGGTGAAGATCTGGAAGTTGGTGCACCCCATAGTACTTTGCCAAAGAGGAACTGGGGTGGGAAGCGGGGACCCTTGTGAACCAGAGGATAGAATGCTGACTGCAATTTGCCTGCTCACCCAGATGTTCCATCCTGAAATACTCTCAGCGAAAGCTGTGCTTTTTCTGTACCTGTGTCTCTTAGTCTTTTAGGGGACACACACAAGAATGGTGGGAACAAACGGTTAAGAGAATAATCCTGGAAAATGGGCCCGCCGTGCTGACCTGCACATGCATTCTTTTCCAAAGAGCAATATACCTGCAACTCTGCCTGGCCTAAGTGGACAGGAGGTGTCACATACCTCAGCAAACTACCTGTGATTTGCATGAGAGATCCAGGCAGGAAACCCCCTAAGAGGAACCCAAGTGACTATGTGGAGACAGACTTTGTGACTCTTTCCACAGACCAGATTTTGGAAGAAATGATAATTTTTTGGATAAGAATCCAATTAGAATGGCTCAGCGTGGGCCAAGGTGACATAGAGTTGCCACGACTGTCGAGACTTGAAAGTATGATGTCACCCTGGTGTCAAAAGTCAAAATGTGCACCTGGGCAGGAGTCTCTGGAAACTTCCCAGGGACTTCAATAAAACTAGAATGCAGAAGAGGCACACGGTCTCTGCTTTCTGAGAGGACCCACTATCGCCCTTGAGAATGTCTCCTTCCCCTTCAAGAAGTTCATGTCTGTTACAGGGTAACCTGTCTGAAAACTTCCTGATGTTATTGCAAAAATCAAGGGTTCAAGGAGGTATTTTCAAAGACTCAGTTTCTCAGGAGGTCCCAGCTCTATAATGAGTTCATTCTCTCTAAAAAAAAAAAATCAGAAACCTTCATTAATAAACAGCAAAACAAAACAAACAACAACAAAAATAGATCAGTAACCTGCTAGAGCAGCCTCCGCAATTTAGCTTCACTCTGTCTCAGAATAAAACTTGCAATAGAGATGTAGTTCAGAGGGCCGGGCTTGATGGTGCACACTTCAAGTCACAGCAGCTTGTGAGGCTGAGGCAGGAGGACCGTGAGTTCAAAGCCAGAGTCAGCCATGGTGAGGTCATAAGCAATTTGGATAGACCCTTTCTCTAAATAAAATACAAAATTGGGCTGGGGATGGGGCTCAGTGGTTGAGTGCCCCTGCATTCAATCCCCAGTCCCCACCCCCCTCCAAAATGACATAAGAAAATAGAATGTAAAAGGGCACATATAAATCTAACGACATCAACAGTGACATTTTATGGGAATTGACTGAGCGATCCTATCCAAAGGTAGAGGTCATCAGAAAAAATAAAATAAAAACAATGTCCAATTCTATGCACCTGAGACCCAGATCAGGAAATGTAATGAGCAAACTAGTCCCAACTTTGCCCCAGATCTCCCTCCTGGCTGCCTGAGTGAATGCAGGTTGGGGCTCTGGCTTCCAACAAGATTCTGATCAGGAAGGGCAGACCCACAGAGGTATGGTGAAGCCCTGTGAGAGACCAGGTTCCCCTTGGTCAGGATAGTCACAAAGGGCTTTCGGTTTGAGGTGGGCTCTTCCTCCGGCAGAAGGGCCAGGCCAACAGCCTACTGAGTGCCCCCTGGGAGGGGGATATAAAATTTGAAACTTTCCTGCCCACCTCTGGCCAGAAAAGTAACAAGAAGTGTCCTGCCAGTCCCCTGTTTGGGATGGTTTCAAAGTTAATGGGGGCTGCCTTGGTGTGGGTGAAGCTCACACTACATACAGGCTTGAAGAGTCAGAAAGATGGATAGGGAACATCGCTGGATCACTGGCTTCTGGTTCCTCTCACTAAAGCACTCAGGGTCACTCCAGGGGAACTGGGCTGCAGGAAATAACCACAAAAAGAGACACAGATACCTTTTTCTTTGTGTTCTGTGATGGCTCCTCTGACCTTAAGGGTTCACAGAAAGAGAGAGAGAGACAGTTTCAGGGGTTGATGTAGTGATCAGTCAGAGCCTCTTGCTTCAGGACTGGAAGGCGGGGGGTCATTCAGAGTGGCTACCCACATATTTCCTCTTCCTTAATATTTGAAGGTGATTGGGAAATTGTATCTTTCAGTCACTGGATTCCTGATCTGAGGTCATCATGATCTACTATTGAAACACAGAAGGCATTAGTAGAAAACATACTATCTCTAGGACATAACCAACTTGGAAGATCCAGGTTAATAATAATAATAATAATAATAATAATAATAATAATAATAATAATATTCTGCCAAACACTCATCAGAAGATTCTTCATCTTTTCTTGATTTTATTGGGAAGCCTTGCACTTGGCAATGGTAACATAGACATTGTCATTTGCCATGGCGCTTCAGCCTCTCCACAAACCACGGAGCAGAGGGCTCAGTCACAATATTTATCACAGTGGCTTTTTAGAGCATTTTAACTCAGTTCTAATTTTTTCCATCAGCATTTATCTGACTAGGAAAGCTCTTGGAAGGAATTTAAGTCCAACATTATGAAAATCCCTATATTGTCAGTTTGAAACAGAGCCATAAAGACTGTTTCATGGAAGCAAGGAATAATATTTAAAGTGGTCACTTCATGAGACCAGGAGCTGGCCTAGATCTGGTTAACTGGCATGCACCTGTTTCAGACCTGAACCTTAACTTCAGCAGAGTGTAGCTCTGAAATATCAGCTGGCAATAACTAAGATGAGTTGTATTCATACAGGCGACAGGATAGTCATCATCCTTTCTCTTAATTCTCACATTTAAGGAGTCTATTAGGTCTGTCCGTGATGTAGATATTCTGAAGGCAGAAGACAAACATCCTAACATCCTTTTGGGTGCCATCTCACTGAGGGTTAGGGTATTACCAGTAAAACCTCCAGGTGACAGGCATCCTCCTGTAATTATTCTTGTCCATTCTAGGAGACCAGCCTAAAAGCATCCACTATTTCTAGAACTCTTGAGTGGTCCTGACTAGACATTTGCATAATACTCAGGAATACTCAGGAATAATACTTCGGAAAGTTGCCAGTTTCTATTGTAGAATGATCAGGGCAACCTTACATTGGTGGATACCTTATGTAAATAACTGGCCTGTAGAGAAAAATTCTATTTCAACAATCTTTCTCTTTGGACAATGGTCCAGATAAATAGTCTTAATTTCTAAGGGCAGCATGATTGTCTGGTTTAAGTTTCTCGTATGGTGACTATTCCTCAAATAGAATCCCAGACAACCTGTTTGCCATAGGATCAACAGATAACTGGCCACTACAGTCAGTAGGATTAATCTAGTTTCATGGGTGGAATTTCTAGTCCACACTACAATGCACATTAAAAATGGATCTGAGGGCTAGGGTGGTGGCTCGATGGTGGAGCGCTTGCCTAGCACGTGCAAGGCCCTGGGTTTGATCCTCAGCACCACATGAGAAAATAAACACAATAAAGGTATTGTTTCCATCTACAAGTAAAAAAGAAATTTAAAAAAAATAGATCTGAGGATCCAACATGGCTGCCGGCGAGGAAGCAGCGATTCCAATGTCTCCACATTAACGGGATTGGAAAGACCCATTGGAACAGCGGCAGTCTACCTACTGAGGAACTTCTAGCCAAATTCCATTAAGAGGGGACCTGCCAGGAATTGGTAGGTTTATTAGAAGTGTCAGTTTGTCCCAGACAAGTGGATCTTGGCCGGCCATGCGGGCGCGGAGGTCCAGTCCCGCAGCCACCAGCTGCTTCAGAAAGCGGCCGGCGGCCCCAAGCGGCGCAGCGCAGCGCGGCCTGCCCGAACCCGCAGACGGCACCCTCCATCTCGCCGTCCCGGGAGGCCCCGCTCTTGCTCAGCGAACGGCCACCCCGCCCACCTGGATCTTAGCCACACGGCCACAGCTGCCCAGCTCTACAGGAAGCCCTCAGCGACCCGGCGCAGCGAGAAGTGTCCCCGCCTGGCCCAGCAGACAGCCCATGCCCTCCCGGCTCTCATAACAGCCCCGCCCACCAGGCGAACGGCTCCCCCACCCCAGACAGCATGAAGGAAATCTAACCAACCCTTTACGAAATAGCGAACTGGGAACTAAAACCAGAGATTGTGTCAGACCAGAGACAAGCCAGTTCCACCCCTTCCTTCGGACACTCCGGCAAGGAGCCAGGGGCCTGCCATAGCAGAGAGGGGAAGTCACCAAAGTTCGGCCAAAGAGATTCCTTCCCAGCAGAATCTACTTTAGCAGGTGTGTGACTCCCACCCACACCAGATACAAACAACCAGGAAAATTCAAAATCTCTCCGTGGGCGTGACCGTAAGGGCCAAAGGACTCTCGACCCCCAACTCCCCCTACTGCCAGTGATGAGGGCGTGACTGTAGGGGCAGAGGGAAGCAGAGAAGACTCCCCACCCCCAACTCCCCCAACCACGAACTGAGAGGGTTTGACGGTAGGGGCAGAGGGAAACAGAGGACACTCCAGACCCCCAACTCCTCCTACCGCCAGCAGTGTGGTTGTGACTGTAGGGGCTGAGGGAAGTAGAGGGGATCCTCGACCCCCAACTCCTATTACCACCAGCAGCGACACCAATGGTCTTAGCTGCCAGATTCTGAAGGTGTGCCCACCAAAGGGGTCCAGAAAAATTAAACAATTGACTCCCAAACCACAGCTCCACAGCACTGGGGCTTAGATGAATGACAGCGAGAGTGCTCAGTAGTTAGGGAAATAGAGCACTCGGTGGGGCTGAAAGTGTAACCAAATCCTTGGGGAAATGCCTCCGGTGAGCAGGACCTGGCTGGCTGGCAGGAGGAAGGGGAGGAGGGGCCGTAGAAGTGAAACGGCTCTGGACCAACAGGATTGAGAGACTCCCAGGAACTGCCTTACAGGGATTGCTGTTGACACACTGAGGGCAAAACTCAGCCCAGAGGGCACAGCTTTGCCTCTGGGAAGAGAAGAAAATGGATCTCTAAGACCTAATTTTATTTCCTATTTCATTTTAATTTTTTCTCTCCCTTTTCCCTCTCTGTCTCCCCTTCCAAATTTTACTGCTCTTTCCATTCTCCTCTATGCTATCTATCTCCCTCTCCTTCTTTCTTTTCAAGAGCACCTACCTTCCCCTTCCCCCCAACTTTCATCCCAAGCATTACGTCCTCCATTTCACGTAACTGTCTAAATACAAATAGGTGTGTGCCCTCCCCCCGTGCCTGCAACGTAGCCGGACTGCAACCCACCAGCAGGTCAGGTCCAGCAACCTGGGAGTGGCAGAGCCACCCCACACGCCTGCAAGGTAGGCGCACCTGCTACCTACCAGCAGAACAGGCCCAGTGGCCTGCCGATGCGGTAGGCACAGTGCCCCAATTGGAGGAGGAGCAGAGCCCCTGCCCGCATCTGCACGGGACACTTTGCAACTATACAAGAGTAATACAAATATATAGGGGGAAAATTCAACAACACAACAGTCTCAGTAAGCAGAAAGAAACGTGAACAGTATGAAGAGACAAGGAAAGAAAGGACCACAAGCAATGCAGGTCAACTCAACGTTAGAAGAGGTAATATCTGCAGCAGATGGAATGTCAGATAAAGAATTCAGGAGATACATGCTTCAGATGATCTGGAGTCTCAAGGAAGACATTAGACAGCAAAATCAGACAATGAAAGATCTCTTCAACAATAAAATACATAAACAAATCCAGGAAGCAAAAGATCAACTATACAGGGAGATAGAGGTTATAAAAAACAAACAAACAGTAATCCTAGAAAGGCAGGAAGCAATAACCCAACTTAAAAACTCAATTGAGAATACTACCAGCAGAGTAGAACACTTAGAAGATAGAACATCAGACAGTGAAGACAAAGTATTTCAACTTGAAAAGAACATAGACAGCTCAGCAAGACTGTTAAGAAACCATGAGCAGAACATCCAAGAAATATGGGATAACATTAAAAGACCAAACTTAAGAGTCATTGGGATACAGGAAGGCACAGAGCTCCAAACCAAAGGAATGAGCATTCTATTCAATGAAATAATTCGAGAAAACTTCCCACACTTGAAGAACGAGACAGAATCCCAAATCCTAGAAGCCTACAGGATGCCGAATGTGCATAATCATAAGAGATCCACACCTGGACACATTATAATGAAGATGCCCAACATACAGAATAAGGAGAGAATTTTAAAAGCTACAAGAGAAAGGAAGCAGATTACATTTAGGGGTAAACCAATCAGGATAACAGCTGATCTCTCAACACAGACTTTGAAAGCTAGAAGATCCTGGAATAACATATTTCAAACACTGAAAGAAAATTGGTTCCAACCAAGAATTGTGTATCCAGCAAAATTAAGCTTCAAGATGGAAGATGAAATTAAAACCTTCCACAATAAACAAAAGCTAAAAGAATTTGCAGCTAGAAAACCATCTCTCCAAAAAATCCTCAGCAAACATTACAGGAAGAGGAAATGGAAAATAACAATGAAAACCATCAGTGGGAGGTAGGACAGTAAAGGGGGGAAAATAATCAAAGAGGAAAACAAACCATATTCAGTAACATAAATAAACAAATATGGCTGGAAGGATAACCCATATCTCAATAATAACCCTAAATGTTAATGGCTTAAACTCACCAATTAAGAGACACAGACTAGTAGAATGGATCACAAAACATGACCCAACAATATGCTGCCTACAGGAGACGCATTTGATAGGAAAAGACATACATAGACTGAAGGTGAAAGGTTGGGAAAAATCATATCACCCATATGTACTTCTGAAACAAGCAGGAGTGTCCATACTCATATCAAATAAAATAGATTTCAAGCCAAAATTAATCAAAAGGGATAAAGAGGGACACTACATACTGCTCAAGGGAACCATACACCAACAAGACATAACAATCATAAATATATATGCCCCAAACAATGGTGCAGCTATGTTCATCAAACAAACTCTTCTCAATTTCAAGAGTCTAATAGACCACCATACAATAATCATGGGAGACTTCAACACACCTCTCTCACCACTGGACAGATCTTCCAAACAAATTTGAATAAGGAAACTGTAGAACTCAATAACACAATTAACAAACTAGACTTAATTGACATATATAGAATATACCACCCAACATCAAGCAGTTACACTTTTTTCTCAGCAGCACATGGATCCTTCTCAAAATAGATCATATATTATGTCACAGGGCAACTCTTAGACAATATAAAGGAGTAGAGATAATACCATGCACTTATCTGACCATAAAGGAATGAAATTGAAAATCAACGATAAAAGAAGGAAGGAAAAATCATGCATCACTTGGAGAATGAACAATAGGTTACTGAATGATCAATGGGTTATAGAAGACATTAAGGAGGAAATTAAAAAATTCTTTGAGATAAATGAAAACACAGACACAACATATCGGAATCTATGGGACACATTGAAAGCAGTTCTAAGAGGAAAATTCATTGCATGGAGTTCATTCCTTAAAAAAAGAAAAAACCAACAAATAAATGATCTCATACTACATCTCAAAATCCTAGAAAAAGAAGAGCAAAACAACAGCAAAAGAAGTAGGAGGCAAGAAATAATTAAAATCAGAGCTGAAATTAATGAAATCGAAACAAAAGAAACAATTGAAAAAATTGACAAAACTAAAAGTTGGTTCTTTGAAAAAATAAATAAAATCGACAGACCCTTAGCCATGCTAATGAAGAGAAGAAGAGAGAGAACTCAAATTACTAGCATACAGGATGAAAAAGGCAACATCACAATAGACACTTCAGAAATACAGAAGATAATCAGAAATTATTTTGAATCCTTATACTCCAATAAAATAGAAGATAGTGAAGGCATCGATAAATTTCTTAAGTCATATGATCTGCCCAGATTGAGACAGGAGGATATAGACAACCTAAACAGACCAATATCAATTGAGGAAACAGAAGAAACCATCAAAAGATTACCAACTAAGAAAAGCCCAGGACCAGATGGGTATACAGCAGAGTTTTACAAAACCTTTAAAGAGGAACTAATACCAATACTTTTCAAGCTATTTCAGGAAACAGAAAAAGAGGGAGAACTTCCAAATTCATTCTACGAGGCCAACATCACACTGATTACTAAACCAGAAAAAGATACTTCAAAGAAAGAAAACTACAGACCTATATCTCTAATGAACCTAGACGCAAAAATCCTCAATAAAATTCTGGCGAATCGGATTCAAAATCATATCAAAAAAATTGTACACCATGATCAAGTAGGATTCATCCCTGGGATGCAAGGCTGGTTCAATATACGGAAATCAATAAATGTTATCCACCACATCAATAGACTTAAAAATAAGAACCATATGATCATCTCGATAGATGCGGAAAAAGCATTCGACAAAGTACAGCATCCCTTTTTGTTCAAACCTCTCGAAAAAATAGGGATAACAGGAACATACCTCAACATTGTAAAAGCAATCTATGCTGAGCCCCAGGCTAGCATCATTCTGAATGGAGAAAAATTGAAGGCATTCCCTCTAAAATCTGGAACAAGACAGGGATGCCCTCTCTCACCACTTCTGTTCAACATAGTTCTCGAAACACTGGCCAGAGCAATTAGACAGACGAAAGAAATTAAAGGCATAAAAATAGGAAAAGAAGAACTTAAATTATCACTATTTGCAGATGACATGATTCTATAACTAGCAGACCCAAAAGGGTCTACAAAGAAACTATTAGAGCTAATAAATGAATTCAGCAAATTGGCAGGATATAAAATCAACACGCATAAATCAAAGGCATTCCTGTATATCAGAGACAAACCCTCTGAAATGGAAATGAGGACAACCACTCCATTCAAAATATCCTCAAAAACAATAAAATACTTGGGAATCAACCTAACAAAAGAGGTAAAAGACTTATACAATGAAAACTACAGAACCCTAAAGAGAGAAATTGAAGAAGATCTTAGAAGATGGAAAAATAAACCCTGTTCATGGATAGGCAGAACTAAAATCATCAAAATGGCGATATTACCAAAAGTTCTCTATAGGTTTAATGCAATGCCAATCAAAATCCCAACGGCATTTCTTGTAGAAATAGAGAAAGCAATTATGAAATTCATATGGAAAAATAAAAGACCCAGAATAGCAAAAACAATGCTAAGCAGGAAGTGTGAATCAGGTGGTATAGCGATACCAGACTTCAAACTATACTACAGAGCAATAGTAACAAAAACAGCATGGTATTGGTACCAAAACAGGCGGGTGGACCAATGGTACAGAATAGAGGACACAGAAACCAACCCACAAAACTACAACTTTCTTATATTTGATAAAGGGGCTAAAAGCATTCAATGGAGGAAGGATAGCATCTTCAACAAATGGTGCTGGGAAAACTGGAAATCCATATGCAACAAAATGAAACTGAATCCCTTTCTCTCGCCATGCACAAAAGTTAACTCAAAATGGATCAATGAGCTTGATATCAAACCAGAGACAAGGCATCTGATACAAGAAAAAGTTGGCTACAACCTACACACTGTGGGGTCGGGCTCCAAATTCCTCAATAGGACACCCATAGCACAAGAATTAATATCTAGAATCAACAAATGGGACTTGCTCAAACTAAAAAGTTTTTTTCTCAGCAAAAGAAACAATAAGAGAGGTAAATAGGGAGCCAACATCATGGGAACAAATTTTTACTCCTCACACTTCAGATAGAGCCCTAATATCCAGAGTATACAAAGAACTCAAAAAATTAGACAATAAGATAACAAATAACCCAATCAACAAATGGGCCAAGGACCTAAACAGACACTTCTCAGAGGAGGACATACAATCAATCAACAAGTACATGAAAAAATGCTCACCATCGCTAGCAGTCAGAAAAATGCAAATCAAAACCACCCTAAGATATCATCTCACTCCAGTAAGATTGGCAGCCATTAAGAAGTCAAACAACAACAAGTGCTGGCGAGGATGTGGGGAAAAGGGTACACTTGTACATTGTTGGTGGGACTGCAAATTGGTGCAACCAATTTGGAAAGCAGTATGGAGATTTCTTGGAAAGCTGGGAATGGAACCACCATTTGATCCAGCTATTCCCCTTCTGGGTGTATTCCCTAAAGACCTAAAAACAGCATGCTACAGGGACACTGCTACATCGATGTTCATAGCAGTACAATTCACAATAGCAAGACTGTGGAAGCAACCTAGATGCCCTTCAATAGACGAATGGATAAAAAAATGTGGCATTTATACACAATGGAGTATTACTCTGCATTAAAAATGACAAAATTATAGAATTTGGAGGGAAATGGATGGCATTAGAGCAGATTATGCTAAGTGAAGCTAGCCAATCCCTAAAAAACAAATGCCAAATGTCCTCTTTGATATAAGGAGAGTAACTAAGAACAGAGTAGGGAAGAAGAGTATGAGAAGAGGACTAACATTAAACAGGGATGAGAGGTGGGAAGGACAGGGAGAGAGAAGGGAAATTGCTTGAAAATAGAAGGAGACCCTCAGGGTTATACAAAATTATATACAAGAGGAAGTGAGGGGAAAGGGAAAAATAATACAAGGGGGAGAAATGAATTACAGTAGAGGGGGTAGAGAGAGAAGAGGGGAGGGGAGGGGAGGGGAGGGGGGATAGTAGAGGATAGGAAAGGCAGCAGAATACAACAGACACTAGTATGGCAATATGTAAATCAGTGGAAGTGTAACTGATGTGACTCTGCAATCTGTATACGGTGTAAAAATGGGAGTTCATAACCCACTTGAATCAAAGTGTGAAATATGATATATCAAGAACTATGTAATGTTTTGAACAACCAATAAAAAAATTAAAAAAAAAAGAAACACAAATACCTTTTTCTTTGGGGTTGCTGTGACAGCTCCTCTGACCTTAAGGGTCCGCAGAAAGAGGGAGAGAGAGAGCACGTGCTGACCCCTTTTATTGAGGAGAAGCTATTCAAATGAGGCAAGGGGTCAGGTTTCAGGGGCTGAGTCTATCTTCATGATGTCCACTGTCAGCAGGTTGACTGACACATGGGTAGGCCACACCCAAGGGCACAGTAAGAGGAGGGGACACACACAAGGCACTTCTGTGGAAGATTCTATCCTAAACAGGGCAAGGGGTTGTATTACAAAGGAACAGGTGAGCATAGCTTCACCCATGGGGCTGTAGCAAAACACACCCATTTCTGTGACTGAGCGCCTCAGCACCCAGCTGGGGAGTGTAACTCAGTCACCTGTAAGGTTGGCCTCCCACAAGGGCTGACATCTCTGGATCAATCTTTAGTCATTTGAACCTCGGTTCTGGGTCCTCCATGTCTGATAGCGCATTCAGGTACCCCAATAGAATGAGAGGCACTTTCTCGGAAAACACAAGCATGACTTTTACCCCACATTATCACTGAATCTTATCCTTTCTGTTGTTATGTTTGTAAATCCTTCCACCAAACATGGCTCAAGGGACCTGCTGCAGTGCAAAAAATGTGTTTTTCAGCTGCAGTGTGACTTTCAGAGTCACAATAAAAAAATTAAAACAAAACATGATTAAAGTTATTTTGTGGGGCCTTATCACCCACTTTTTTTTATAATTACAGCTTAATAAATAAATGAGCTCATTCTACAATGGCTTGATATTGATGCTTCTATGGAATATCTGTTTTGTGATGAATACAAAATTGATGGCAAAACTGCTGAAAAGAAAAATTGCTATAAGCTAGTGTATTATCAATTTCAATCTGTAAAAGACATTTTAATGCTACAAAAGTAGCTAGATAGTGAGAAATAACATGCTGAGTATTTTCTTTTACACAGGCACTGGCAAAAATAAATCTAGAGTAAGTATCAACAATAACGTGAACTTAACACTGTTTGCCAAATTGAGGGATGTGAGTTACATTCATTTGCCATAACTGATTTGGTAATAAACCATGGGATTAACCCCAGTTGGTAAATATAAAATATGTTTAAAACATTGTGAGATTTGATGAACAATTTGACAAGTTTTCCCCCAGGAATATTAAATTTTTATGTAAAGAAGAAGTATTCTGATGATGTAAAGAATGTGAGGCTTGTGCACAATCATATAAAGATATTTATTCACAAACAGCAACAAGTTAATCAATCTTATCATTACCTGATTCTAAAGGACTTGGAAGATTAGAATGTGCCCTACTTATATGGCTAATGAAACATGGATAGTGACACATTTGAATTGTCTTTTGTAAGGTCTGAAACAAATTAAATAACTCTTGCAATGGTGTGTTCCCAGTAGTTGATGTTTAAATATTTTTTGTAACACGTACTGCATGTAAAATATCTGAATAAACATTGATTGATTGGCTCCTTTGCAAAATGAATTAAAGCACAAATGAGAGCTTGAAGTTCTGCTCACTGTGCAGAAGTATAAGATGTCTGTATTATCTCTGTATGACCATTGCTATAGAAACCTACTTTTCCTGAACTTGATCCATCAGAAAATATTGTTAGTGCTCCAACTATTGGTTAAGCACATAGAATTTTGGGGAAAATAAATGTAGTCACAAGAGCAAACTAAATAATTTTATCATGAAGGTAATGGCTTTCCATTTGACCAGGGAAATTAGCAAAAGCTATCTGACAATTATTAGAAGACTGCCAAAGCCAATCATGTTCTGCAGTAGAAAAGGAGACAATAATATTAGGCTATGACCCAAATATCTGCAAAACTCATGTCATTCCTTTAATAACTGAGTAAGAAAGCCATGGAAATGAGTTGATGACTTTTGAGGAGAATGAGGTAGGCAAGGCCACTCAATAATTCCCAATTATTGCCATATTGCTCCTGTAGGAGTATGAACATTGGGAAATGTTAGTCAATATACAGGCTCTTGTGGATTAATTCTAGTAAGCTGTGCAGTCTCCATGGCAGATTCAACCTTTGTTATGGCAATCCTTTTTTTCTGCCATAAGTTGATGAGAAAGTACAGAAGGATCTCCCTGGGCAATCTGAAACAGAGGACTGAAATCTGCAGTGGCTAATTTTAAACTTGGTCACACCCAATGAATATCACCTAGTAACTTTTAGATGCCATGTGCCTTGGGCAATCTATTGTGCTTGGGGTGCTGCCGATATTTCCCAAGGTAAAACCTAAATCTCCATGGCCTCATAATGAGAGAAGACCCCCAAGGAATTCACAGGTGACTCCCTGCAACTTAGTTGGGCCCTACCTCAAAATAAAATATAAAAATGGCTGGGGACAGGTCTCAGTTGTAAAGTGCTCCTGGGTAAAACTACCAGTACAAGAAAAAAACAAGCAAACAAATAAAAACAAAAAAGAAAACAGCTGGAGGGCTCTGCACATGTGAGACAAAATCATCTGTAACGGAAATTGTTAGAGGCAAGAACATGATATATACTTGTAATTACATAGATTAAATTATATATTAAATATATGCATATTTGTGATAAATATTAAGATATATAATATATATCAATAAAGTGGGCAATCTCACAAATTAAGTTATAAATGTATACATGTCTAAAAACAGTGTTCCAAAATATGTGAAGTGAAAACTATCAGGATTAAAGGGAAAAAAATTTACAAAAAGTGGTGGATAATTTGTGATATCCCACTTTCAAGAAAAAATGAAATGACTAGCAAAAATTCATGTAAAATGAACTGACTTGAACAACAACATAACTACACTAGATCTACAGGACTATACAGAATATTCTGCCCCAAAGAGTAGAATACATATTTTTCTCCACTGTGTAGGAAACATTGTACAGGACTTGCCATTTTAAAGCCATAAAAATATCAATAAATTTAAAAGCACTGAAATCAGGACAATGATCTTTTGTAACTACAATGAAATTAAGTTAAAAAAAATTTAAAAATTTGCAATCATGTAGCAATTAGACAGTGTACTCTTTAGGAAAAAAAATAAAAAAATAGTTTAGGTGGATAAAAATGAAAGCAAACATGCCTGAATTTATGAGGTGCAGCTAAAGTAGACCTCAGGAGAAAATTCATAACCACAACAGCCTACATTATAAAAGAAAAACCGCCCAAACCAAAACCTAACTTTATGCAGTAACTAGACAAAGAAAAGTAAACTGTAATCAAATTGCACTGGGGATGAATTTTGATAAAGAATAGAGCAAGAATAAAAGAAATATACAAAAGAAAGAATTAAGAAAACATCTGGATTGTTCAAAGGATATACAAAATTGATTGTTCAATTAACCAAGAAAAGAGAGAGAGAGAGAGAGAGTACTCAAGTTAATAAATATCAAAAATAAAAGTGAGACCATCAAAACAGACTCCACAAAAAAATTTAGAGAATTTTAAGGGCATATTATGAACAAGTAAATGTGAACAAGTTCGTATAAAACTTCCATCAAAACTGACTTAGACATAGAAAGTCTAAAAAGACTTAATAAGAGATTGAATCAATAAAAAACACAATAAAAACATCTGTATCAGAGCTGAGCATTGTTGGCGCATGTCTGTATCCCAGTGACTTGGGAGGCTGAGGCAGGAGGATCATGAGTTCAAAGCCAGCCTCAGCAAAAGCAAGGCACTGAGCAACTCAGGGAGATCCTGTCTCTAAATAAAACACAAAATAGGGCTGGGGATGTTGCTCTGTGGTTAAGGGCCCCTGAGTTCAATATGGTACCAAACAACAACAACAACAATCCTATAAGAAATGTGAAGTGAAACTATCAAATTATATCTAACTCTAAAAGCAGATATATAGCTTTATGTGAATTAAATTCTAATGTCTCTATCAAAGACTATTTAAATAAATAATTTCAGCTTTTATGCAGGATATAGCACCAATCAATCAATATATTTTTTGAAGCTGAACAATAAATATTCAAAGCAAAATTATTTAAATTCCCATTTATGGTAGAATCAAACATTAAATTCATAGCAAAAAAATTACAAATATGTCTTGTAAGCAGAAAATATTATAGAAAATGTTGAAAAGACTAAGTAGGCATCCATTATTTATTGATAAGATTTAATGTTACTGAAATGGTAAAATGCAAGTTGATTTACATACGAATGTAAACCTTACCAAAATTCCCACATGCCATTTTTGAAAAAGATGGAATGGTAAGCCTAAAGTGAACATAGAAGTTCAGTCAACCTCAAATATGAAATATAGGTTTTCTTCAAGAAAAATATAAAGAACAAAATTGGAAGACTCATCCCAATTTTAAAGATCAGTATAAAGTTTCAGTTCTAAAGAAAGAGGATCCTGATTCCTCACCCTGTTCAAAATCAATTCAAAAGGGGTAAAAGACCTGACTGTAAAACTACAAAATAAACAAGAGAAAGCAATTTAAGCTCTGGTAAGGACATCAAATGTTTTGGAAATAGTTTCAAAATCAAAAAATGAATAAATAAAATAAAAATGGCATTAAACTAAAAACCTGATTTACAGCAAAGAAAAAAAGTGGAATCTCTATAAAATGGGAGAAACTCTTTGCCCAGTATGCATTTGATACAAGCTTCATATTTAGAATACATAAAGAACACAAAAATAATAAAACAAACAATCAAAAACTAAGTAATGCCATTTAAAATTAGGCAAACAAAGTAGACAGTTTTCAAAAGAAAGAACAAAAAGTTCCAGTAAACATATAGAAAAATGTCCAATATAATTAGCCTTCAGGAAAATGCAAATCAAAAATACAATGTGGAAGACTGGGAAAATAGCTCAGTTTGTAGAGTGCTTACCTTGCATGCACAAGGCCCTGAATTCAGTCCCAGCACCACAAGAAAAAAAAATACATGTGGTATCATCTCATCCCAGTCAAAATGGATAACTTAGAAATGTGACAACCACTGAGGTGGATGTGGAGAAAAATCAAAACTTATGCATGGGTGTGTGCAAGTAAATTGGGTAGCTCATATAAAAAACTATGCATATTACTCAAAAAACTAACAATAGCTGGGATCATGGCACACAACTAATCCCATATATTTAAGAAGCTAAAGGAGAGGATTACAAGTTTAAGGCCAACTTGTGTAAATTCAAGGTCAAAGAGGGCAAAACCCTGTCTCCAATAAAAAAGAAATATGCTGGAAACCAGAAATGGTGATAAATGCCTGTAAAGTAGGCAACTTGGGAGACTACAGTAGGAGAATCCTGAATCTGCTGTAAGGTTAAAGAAACTTAATGTAACGCTCTCTCAAAATAAATTAATAATAATAATAATAATAATAATAATAATAATAATAATAATAATAAATAAGGCACTGTGATGTAGTCTAATGGTCAAATGTTTGCCAAGCACATGAGGCTTTGGTTAAGTCTTCAGTATATCAACTAAATAATACTAAGATAGAATTACCTTATGATTCAGGTATCCTACTTGGGGGTATGTAATGAAAACAATAAAACACTCATCTGATAACTGGATACCCATCTTTAATGAGGCACTTCCCAGTTGAAATGATATGGAATTGCCTCGGAATTCTGGGAGAGATGGATAAAGAAAATATGGCATACATGTAGGCATACATCCCTAAAAATCAAATCCTGCCACCTGCAACCAATTGGGTGAAATTGGAGGGTAGTGTGGTAAAATGAAATAAAACCAGACACAGAAATACAGACACTGCATGCTGTCCCGCATGTGGGGGAGGCTAAACCTGAACTTAGGTTGGTGATTTTTAAAGGTTAAAGAGTGGAAGTGGGAAATGAGAAAAGGATTTCATCAGTGGATGTGGCATATGTGTTAAAATACCAAGCAGAGACCCTTTATTATGTATATATAGTACATCTTCACAAAGCTATTTTTAAAATGTTACTGTAATCAGTACTGAGTCACACTTTACAAAATGATTAAATGGAATAATATTGCCAGGCATGGTTGTGGATGCCTATAGTACCAGCAACTCAGGGGACTGAGGAAGGATAATTGGCAATTTGAGGTCACCCTTGGGAACATAGCAAGATATTGTCTCAAAACCAAAAAAAAAAAAAAAATGAGCTGGGCATATATCTCAGTGGTAGAGTGTTCCTAGATTCAAATTCATTATTGCAAAAAGAAATAAGAATACAATTTAGAAATAGACCCTTAAATTTATGGTCGATTATTTTTCAAGGAGAATGCCAAGACATTACAGGAAAAACGTTTTCAAATAATCTGGAACAACTATCCATATAAAACTTGGAACACGATCACAAACACTATTTCACACTTTTCACAATTAATTTTATATGGAAGAAAAGTGCAAATATGAGAATTTAAACCACAAGATTCTTAGCAGAAAACATGTAAAAATCTCATGATCCTGCATTGAACAATAGATTCTTAGTAAAGACAAATTTTCTTTGTTTCTTTTTGGTACCAGGGATTTGAAAGGTTAATAAAATAGGTACTTGTCACTCCGTTTTTCTATATGCTTAACAAAACATTGTTGAAATATTAAGAACTGTTTGCTAATCTTGTTCCCAGCATGTGCTGTCCCCAACTGTGAACTGTTTGTTAATCTTGTTCCCAGAATGAGCTGTCCCCAACTGCCAAACTACAAAATGTAACTTCTCTCCCTACCCTCTCCAAGAAAAGTATATAAGCTCTGCTTAAGGTGTTCTCAGGGCTCTATCTCTCTTTGCTATAGTGAGCTCTGAGCCCCAGCATGCTGGTCTCCAAATAAACCCTCCCTTCTGCTGTTGCATAAGACAGTTTCTTGTGGTCTCTTCCTCCGACGTTTCACCAGACCCTTACAGATTGAACCCAGGGGAGCTTAACTACTGAGAAACATTCCCAGCCCTTTTAAAAATTTTACTTAGAGACCAATTGCTAAGTCTGGCTTTGAACATGTGATCCTCCTGCCTCAGCCTCCCAAACAGCTGGGATTAGAGGCAGGTGCCAAAAGATACTGCTTATAATGTCACATATTTAGAAAGTATCTACAGGATTTTAGATATGAGGTTTATGATGTGGCATAATAAATTTTGTGAACGGTAAAGAAAAATATATTTATAATTTAGCCAATATGTTTTTTTTTAACTATAGACTTCATCTAGCCTTCCATATATACTATTTGAAATTTCACTGTTCCCAATGGGGACTTCTATCTGAAAAACTCCAACCACATTTACCTTGTATAAGTCAAACCTGGACATCCATTTTTCTTAATCTATAGACTTAAATAAAATTGAAATTTCTCAAGAGTAAAGATTATTCCTCTAGAGCCAAATGATCTATAGCATTGTGTGGAATCATATTAGCTGAAGGGCTGTAAAAGAAATAATATTAACTAATTACCTTCAGACCCCAAATAACATCTGTATACTTGTTGCTTCTTCATGTAGTCATGAATGAATTGTTGAGTCAACAAAAAAGAAATCTTATAATTTTGTGGGCATATTTTTTAACAAATTATGAATTATCATGAAAATGTTTCTCATTTTCACCGAACTCACAGAAGTGTCAAAAGAGTCAAGATTAAGCCTATTACATTGAGAAATGTCTTTGTTCCTTTATTAATTATTTGTTGGTACTGGAAATTGAACTCTGGGGTGCTTTACCCCTGAGCTACATTTTTAAATTTTATTTTTTATTTTTGAATTTTAGTTACACATAACATTAACGTTTATTTTGACATGAAATCATACCACTTTTAAAGGGGGATTATTCTATCTGAGTGGCGTGATTAAAATAAATACAAATATTATACAGTCATAACCACATCCAAAGTAATGAAAATTTCCTCAACTGTTTTTATGACTTTTATGCTTCTAGCTATTACACAAAGAACTTTGATCCTTTTTTAATTTTACTTTTGTACATGATGTGAGGTACATATCCAAATACATTTTTCCTTCTTGTGGATATCTAGTCATCTCAGGGGCATTTTGCTTCAGCTTTTACTCTTGAAAAATATAATCAGTGTGTGTGTGTGTGTGTGTGTGTGTGTGTGTGTGTGTGTAATCCCTCTGCACACCAGTTACAAATTGCTGCCCATGCAGGTCAGGCAAATTGCTGCCCACTCAGTTACAAATTGCCAGCCCCGACCTGCAAAGTCAGCTGACTTTAAGGGCACTCCTGTGAATTTCCAGGGACACCAAATAAAACATAGACACACTTTACCTTTACACAAGCTTCAGGACTTCTTCTCTGCTCTTGGCCTCAGGCCCCCCAAAAGGGAGTGCAAGAGAAAGTCACGAGAGGCTGGTGAGAAAGTGACCACATTCAGAAGAGAGTTTTTATTGAAGGACTCTTGTTCTTAGAAAGTTCTATTCAAAAAAGGCCAGAGGAGCAGGGTTACAAGGACCATGAGGATAAGTCAACCCGCATGGGTAATGCCTACATCTGAAGACCCCCCTCTCTATCTGAGCTGGGACAACACCCAAGTCACCACAAATGTAGTGACTGCTCAGAGCCTCCTGCTTCAGGACTGGAAGGCATGGGTCACTCAGAAGAGCTTCCCACATATCCGTTCTTCTTTCTTTGAAAAAGCAGGTGATGGGTCATTATTTTGAGTCCCTGAATTCTTCTTCTGGGGGCACAACATCCTACAATTACAACACAAGAGAGAATAAGTAGCAATGAGAACAATACAAGGATATACCATGCAGAGTGTTTAAGAATGTTTCCAGGATTAAAGCAGTTTAAGTATTTGATCAGCTAAAGAAGTAGGATCTGAAAAATGAATCTTACATTTTTGTATCTTGAATCTGTTGCTGCAGCTCCAAAAGATCCAAGCATTCTTCTGCCAAATATCCAACAAATGGTTTTGAAGCTTCCTCCACTACCATTAAGAAGCACTGCATTTGGCAGCAGTAACACACACATACTTATAGCTAGCATGACATTTAGGTCTTTCCTTGAATTTCAAAGTGGAAAGTTCATTATCTACATTCATGACAGCAGTCTCTAAGGCATTTAGCTTGGTCTCATTCCTTTCATCAACATTTATTTGATTGTGAAGAGCCTTGAAAGTATTCTGAGCCAAATAATTAAGAAAATTTCATGTTGAATATTTGAGATATGGCCACCAAAGCTGTCACCATGGAAGCAATTAAAGAAACCAAGGGAACAACTCTCACTATTATGAGTCCAAGAGCACACTTAGGTCTCACTAGCTGGGCATGTATTTGTTGTAAGACTTGAAAAGCAGCATCAGCCTACCATGGCTCTGAAATATTTCCTGGTAATAAGACAAAGGAGGGCTGATGGAGCATCATCGTTCCTTTTTCTCTATTATTTCTGGTGATACAATTAGTTAAATTGCATTTACTATATGTTACAAGATATCTATCATCTTCCCTTTTAACTTTTACATTTCCTGTAATTAAAACATAAGGAGATTGAACACAGGCCCATAAGCTGTAGCAAGAACCTTCCTGTTACAGTTCTTGCCTACAATGTCTGGTAAAACTTTGTCAGTAAAATGTAAGAATTCTGAGGCAGCAATTAAGTGCCAAACATCTTTCTGAATGCCACCTTCCCTAAAGGTAAGGATGCTACTAACTAGTCCTCTAGGATTCATGGCATTACCCTTGCATAACTGCATTTTGTTAATTTTAGGAGACCAGTCCAAAATATACCCACCATTTCTACACACCTTATGCTGTACTTGAAAAGTACAAATAAAATTTAAAGTTTCTAGTATTAACGATAAAAATGAAAAAGAGATGGAGGGTGCCAGATCTCTAGACTCTGGAATATAAGCAATTAAAAACAGACTTATTTGCAATTTTGCCTTGAGCATAGTGTTAGGATTATGAGGGGTACTATGAGAATATGAGCACAAATCACAGATTTTATATATATTTCAATACAGCCCATCAACAAACTCAATATTAAATTTAAAAGAAAAAAATTAAATCTCCATTGTTTAGGTCAAGCCTAGCTACCAGAGATCCAGGGATCCTGAAGGATGAGTGGCTTAGGTGAAAGAAGAGGAGACAGGACTATAGTTGCAAGTTATGAGCAGCCTTCAGAATTACCCACTGCCCCAAGAGGGGCCTTTATTTTAAAACATTTTTTACAAGTGTTTTTCATGTAGTTAATGGATAGCTTCAAAGCTCAAAATTTCTTTGATTTACATAATTTTTAAGAGTTACAATATTTTCAGATATATATTAATTACCTAAGATATTGAGTGCATTGTTTAAAATATTTTCCTGTAACCTTTGCCATTCACAATAAAACTTTTACATTTTCACCTCAATCAATAAGTGCTAGACTACACAACTCGACTACATGTATCTTGACCTATTATTAACTTTTAAATTTAAAGCACACGTATAATTATATCATTAACCTTTAACTTTAAAGCATACCTATGATTATTGGTAAGATTTCTTACTTCTAAAGTCCCAATAAAACACTTAAAGTAGTTAAAGCCTATTACTTAAAAGCACTTTTCTGAAGTGCTTCTAAAATGTATATTAATTTTATATTATTCTATTTTTAATTCCAAAGGTAATTTTCTTTTTCATATGACCTATTTAACTGCTTTAAGAGTTTTTTTGATACTTTTCCAAAATACAACTATTCTTATGTTTTTGTAATTTTTAACAAAAGAGCAGGCTCTTCAGCACAACCCATTTACCATTAATATTAACAATGTGTTTCCCATTTTGATCATGAATTCCTGTGTAAGGCTAAGGTGGGCTTGTTACTGAAGGGAAATGTATGTTGCACAGATTATAGATTAAGAATGTGGGGTTTAGTGCAAATTGTTAAGTTTTTCTCAAGAACCTTGAGATTTGTAAGATTTTCTTCATAAATTTTTGAGGAATAACACTATTGTTTGAATCCTGAGAGAGATCAAAACACATCTCCAGGCATGTCTTAATTGTATCTTTAGTCTCCTTTTGGGAATTTTCCTGCCATTTCAGTCAACATGTACTTTTATTATTGATTGATGTATACCCCATTTTCCATATTATGAGTATTGTAAACAATACATTTAAGCCTCCACATGGTTTCAGTTTCCAAATGGTGTAGCTCTGCCATGGCGTCTCCCATGCTGTGACCCTATCAGACAGAGGGTGCAGGAACAACTTAACCACATTATCTATAAGACACCAGCTATTTTCCATATGACTTCTGTGGAACTTGTGATTGAATCTTGAGTTCCAGCCTATAGTGGGTCAATTAATTGTCACTGGATAACAAGTCATTCTAGAACTTATTGGCTCACTCGACCCCTGAGCCAAATCCCCAGCATGAAAACTTGAGGTTAATTAGCCTCATGTTCATGATTTATAATTGAATTCTTACTCATAAGCTCTTTCAGAGTTTATGGTTAGTAGGAATCATCTTTATTTCCCTGAGTTCCAGAATCTGGTCTTTAACAAGATCACAAAATTCTCCCCTTTAGTGTAACTTGTGTTCCTCTTACAAACATTATTTTGAAACTGCATTTCTCATGCAGATGATAGTTTGTTAAAGAATGTAACACATCCTGTCCAGTTAATCCATAAAGGGTGCAAGTAAATTGCTTCTTGGAAGATAAAGCATAGGGTCAATGTGTTGAGCCTATTTATTTATTTATTATGCTGTGTGTTGAAATCAGAGCTAGTCGACCACTGAGCTACATCACCAGCTCCTATTTTATATTTTATTTACACACAAGATCTCATTGATTTGCTTAGTGCCTGGCTGATATGTTGCTGAGACTGCCTCTAAATTCATGATTCTCCTGTCTCACCCTCCGAAGCTGCTGGGAATACAGGTATGTGGCACTATGCCCAACAAACCATTTACCTTAATAGTACTTCAGTTCTTTTACCAGGTTCTGTGAAAATTACTACAATGAAAATATAAATGTAGTCTTCTGTGATCTAATGACTCCAATTTTTTTAGATACATACCCAGAATTACTACTACTGGATCATATGACATTTTTATTTTCACTTATTGAAGAACCTTAATGCCATTTTCAAAAATAGCTTTATTCAATTTATATTCTGACCAGCATTTTTACAGGTGAATCTTTATATCCATGCTCATATGCTCTGGAGTACCTACTATATTTCAGATTTTTATTTTTTACTTCTAAATATTTTACTTATTTATTTACTAGTCATAGATAGACAAATAACTTTTATTTTATTTATTTGTTTTTATGTGCTTCTGATGCTTGAACACAGTGCCTCCCATGTGCTAGGGAAGCACTCTACAACTGAGCCAGAACCCCAGCCTCTATCTTTTAGATTTTTATCATAGGCATTCTGACAAGACTGCATAGGGTGAAGGAAAGTTTTCATTTGACTGATGCATTAAATTTCTGAGGCAAGTGTGTTATATTCCAGGCTCTCAAGTAGCTAGAAGAGTGTACTGTATTTTCTGTGGTGAAACAGTAATCTGTGGTTTCTAACACATTTTTAACAGGACTGCTGCAAATTTTAGTTTTTGGAAGTAGTTACAAACAATGCAAATCCAACTATTTGTAATGTATGAATATTTGCACATGCTCAGTCTCTGTTGCTTATAGAAATTGGATGTTTAGGATATACTCCCTGGAACAGAAGTCACTAATTTTAGATGCTCAGTACATGGAGAAACTACTTCTGAAAACAACTGGAAGGCCTGGAATTATTACTGGGTTGAACAAGGGTAGGTCAGGGCTCAGAAAGTGCTCAAATATTCTTGAGGCTATCGGTAGTTTGTTTAATTTTCTCCTTTGGTACCTATAATTGAGTTGAGAGAGAAGCAATTCTTCCAGCAACAGAAGTTAGCAAAACTACTGGAACTTAGGCCTAGTGCAGATGACTAGTAACTTTCTCTAGAAACTTCCAGATGACTGGGAGCAAAAAGTAACAATTAGCATTTTGAAAATCATTCTCAGAAAACACCATAAAGAGTAGCAGAAATATCTGAGGGGTTCACAATTCGGAATTCATTTTTTAATTTGTTGATCATTTTATTATGGAGTCACTAGAGTTCCTTTTATACTCTGAATACTATAGATAATTAAATATGTAATGTAAAATATTTTCTCCTGCTCAGCAACTTGCTTTTTTAAAAAAATATTTTCACATGTATGACCTCCTCAGCAGCCACATCAATGTTTATAGCAGCTCAATTTGCAATAGCTAGACTATGGACCAACCTAGGTGGTTCTTGAAAGATGAATGGATAAAGAAAATGTGGTATATATAATCAATGGAATATTAGTCAGGTTGAAAGTAGGCTAAAATTATGGCATTTTCTTTAAATGGTTGGAGTTGGAGAATATCATGCTAAGTGAAATAAGCCAGTCTCGCAAAACCAAAGACAAATGTTTTCTCTATAATGCTGATGCTAATTCAGGAGGGAGGGGGCACTGGGGAAGAATCTCTTTACCTTACATGAGGTTGAGGGAAGTGACGGGAGGGAGGGGAGAAGGATGTGGGAATAGGAAAGACAGTAGTAGATTGAAACAGACATCATTACTGTATGTATATATTTGACTACATGACTAATATGATTCTGCAACATGGACACTCAGAAAAATGAGAAATGATATCCCATCCAAGTATGATATACCAAAGTGTATATATGTGCATTCTACTGTCATGGGAATGAAAGAGGGTCTGGGGATGTGGCTTAGTGGTTAAGAACCCCTTGTACTATAATGAGTGAGAGAGAAAATAGGGAAGACAAATCAGAAGGCAGGATGGATCCACACAATTCCAACAAGTTTCCCATAATCCCTATCCTCATTACCAAGTACTTAGGGTCTGTGGGGTATTGGTCCATCTGTGAAAATTTGAAAAAAATATTTTTTTTCTTATGATCTGGAGACATAGAAATGGTGTTGCAAATTTCTACCAGGCCTGGTAGAATGGGTTGGAAACAGTAGTCACATCCTATAGAATTCCAAAGTCGTCACTTTAATTGAACCACTTCAGCTGAGTTCCCAGCAAATTGGACTGCCATTGGGGTAACGGTTCAGAGACCACATTGCTCCAGTTTTAGATGAGTGTAAGAGCAGCCTGAACAACAGACTCCACCACTGTCTCAAGAAAGAAAAAAGAGGGGGGGCCTTGGTGAGGGTGTAGCTCAGTGGTAAAGCAGCCTTGGGTTCAATCCCCTGTGGAGACCAGTGACAGTGATTGGGAGACAAGTGTCTGAGATGGAGGTCTCTAATGACGTCATGGCAGGGACATGCTGGGTGACTGGAAAAGTTTCTATGCAAAAGTATAGGATGCCTGGTTGCTATGGCAATGCTCTCCATGGGGGAGACTCTGTTGTGGGAGACTTTTCAGCTTTGACCTCATTCTCAGGCACAAAGTTCCTTGCTAAATCAACCACAATGTTTCACCAGTTCTGCTGCTTTAAAGGATGCTTTAAAGTAACTTTAAAGGATGGACTTTCTTGAGAGCTGCACAGTGCTATAACATTGCACATTCCAACTATAGAATGTAATGGAGGAAATAGCTGCATACTGTTCCTAACTGTGTAACTTTCATAAATACAAAGAATAATGCTTGCATAGTCTTTAATATGATCAATTAAAGATATACAATAAAGATTGCTGGGGTAATTCTTTTTTTCTTTTCTTTTAGAGAGAGAGATAATTTTCAACATTTGTCCATTTATATTTTTAGGTTTTGGTGGATACAACATCTTGTATTTTATTTACATGTGGTGCTGAGGATCAAACCTAGGGCCCCACGAATGCGAGGTGAGCGGGCTACCACTTGAGCCACATCCCCAGCCCCCCTGGCAAAATTCTTTAGACCTGCTGCTCCATCATAGAGCAGTTCTCCACCCGATCCCAGATGTTCTATCTTCTGCATGTGTGACTCTATATTTCTTCCAATGTCCCATCAAACCTTGCCAGAAACTCCTAGTTTGGCAACTTGTCACAGAAGTCCCCAGTAGCAAAAATACATAAACACCATCAATCTCTAATTAAATCACTTGATGTTTTTTGATATGTTAAAACAAGGTATATGGAAACTAAAAATTCCTATAAAATCTGATGTACTCCTCAGAATATTTAATAGTCTAACATTTTCTAATTCATGAAATATGGAAAAATCAGAGTTCTAACTGGGCATCCTGAAATGTTTAAACACAGTCACTGATAAACACAGAGGAAAAAATAAAACACCAACTACAGAAACGCACATATTCTCTATCTCAGCATTTGCCTTGGGTAGATTACTGCTACTTTGATGATCTGGTCCAGTCTGTAAGTGTCCATACCCAATACCAAATACACTGAAAATTACTAATCCTATCTGATCAACAACTGGTATATATTTTGGCCTCAGAATTGGCTAATATGTTCTGTTTTCTCTATTTCAATAGCATTCTAATGCAAATTGTTCTTATCACTAAAGTACCAAATAAATTTTTAGATTACTCATGAGCTTTTCACAAATGACCTGAGCAGAGAATCACAGCATCAGGTTTTTGCAGAAGCACATCGTAAATTGCTGACATCCTCCTCCAAGGTTGCTTGACACACTCCTTGAAGACAAGAAAATCTGACACCTTTTAGGCTGCCCTGGACCATGTGGCAATGTGTTCTTCACTTATCAGTTTCACTGGAGCTCCCCAATGACATCATCTATAAATCAGAGACCTCCATATGGAATTCCTCCACCAAAAGGCTCTGAAAACACAGGCACGTTTAGCACCTTCATAGACTCCTACACAATAAAAGCTTTAACAAACTCTTTATGATAAGGACATTATGGCCACTTGTGATGACTACCAATTACAGAGGGTTCCCACAGCAGGAAGCTGCTCCTCATGGACCTTGCTATATTATTACTTTTTAAAATCATACACTTGATTTTTATTGAATTGGTGAATCTTACAGAGTTCCTGAATTAATAAACCCTGCCAAAGAAGAAAACAATATAATGGACAAGCCCATCCACCCATCATACGGTTTATTAAAACTTGGTTCCTAATGCATTTTTCTTGGGGTACTGGGAATTGAATTCAGTGGCACTCAACCACTCAGCCACCTCCCAGTCTTCTTGTTTATTTATTATTTGAGTTACTTCTTAGAGACAGGGTCTCACTGAGTTCTTTACTCCTTGTTATCCAGGGACGCCACCTTTCAAATCACAACCCTTGAGCTAAGGTTGTGGCTCAGTGGTTGACAATGTGCCTAGCATGTGGGAGGCACTGGGTTTCATTCTTAGGACAAAAAAAAATTAGTATATATATAATTTTTTTAAAAAAATGAAAAGATGCGCTGGGGATGTGGCTCGAATGGTAGCATGCTCACCTGGCATGCGTGGGGTGCTGGGTTCAATCCTCAGCACCACATAAAAATAAAATAAAGATGTTGTGTCCACTGAAAACTAAAAAATAAACATTAAAAAAATTCTTTCTCTTTAAAAAAAGTGAAAAAAAGTCACAATCCTCCTGCCTCAGAATCTTGAGCCACTGGTATTTCAGGTGTATGCCACAGCACCTGGGGATTCTCAAGAATTTTGAGAATTTCAGTCTTTCATTGAATTTCAACAATAGTGGAATCTAAGCCTGCTGCAAGCCTTTAAAACTTCTAGTACACTGTACCATTAAATAAACCTCTCCATGTTTATCTCAGTTTTTTTCACATAAGCATCACAATACAAAAGTTTGTGAGAAAATGCATACATGAAGGAAAATATGTGCTTCAAGGTCCAAGAGGTTACTTGTTATTATGTTTGGCCCCCAAATTATGTCTTTGGTATGACAAAGAATATTTTAATTCTCATTTAATCATTGTACGTTCTCACTATTTGCTCGGCTACAAACCCAAATACATCAGAAGGTAGCCATCCACCTGCCAGCTCACATGACAACACTACTGTCCAAAAGGGACAGGCAGGTGCTGTCAGGAGATTCTGTAGCCCTTCTAGGAGTCTGATCCCTACACTAATGTACTCACCAAGACTGAACTCCTACAAACAATGCCCACACCCCAGGACAGCTGCATTCACTCCAGTCCCTCACACTGCCCAGGAACAAGCCTGCAACTACTGCCTTTGGCAAATGGATTTCTTACAAAGAAGTCCAGACTGCGTCAAGTGCACACACACCTCTATTCAATATTTCTTCTAAATCAAAGATGTAAAACTAGGAAATTGCCACACTGACTCATTGGCTGCAAAGAAAGTTTTTGGAAATCCTGGGAAGCGTTCAAAACTATCTTTTAAAGATGAAGTTTTACTGGATGGCTTATGCTGTATTTATCAAAAACAGAAGGGCCACAGCACACTCTTTTGGCCTTGCTCTCCAAATGAACACCGAGACACAGCAAAAGGCTGGAACAGAGATAGCAGTGACAATCAACCCATCTTTGGCATGTTGGCAAACTTCAATATTTGGACACAAGTATGTAAGCAACTCTTACCAATGATCACACAAGATCCATGACACCTGAATAGCTTGTGGGTGAGGTTTTGCTCAGGAGGCTTTGAATACTTAGGACAAGTAACTGAATCCTTCAGCCTGAGCAGAAACAGCCCTCTCCACAGAAAGTACTGCACAATATCATCTGGTTGGAGGCTGTAGCTTTATTACTGATGTAGGGCACATGAGGCTAGACACCCAAGGAATATTCCAGGAGCACATTGATTAGCTGCAGGGTTCTGAGGGGTATCACTTAAAATTTTTTGGATCATTGCTTGGAATTTCATTGATCTTTATTTACATCCAGTGGGACAGAGATGGAGGTTTATATTCTTTGTAGGGGTATACATAAAGGTGTTTTTGTTGTTGTTTTGATTAGTTCACAGAAAGTGCTTTGTGTACCAATTGTAATATTGGTCAGAGGTCTTCCAAGCTTTGCCACAAAAGCAGAAGTCTGTTATAACTCACATTGAGATCTTTGCAAAATCTTTTCCTGACATTCTGTTGAAAGAAAACTATAGTGAAGATCACTTGAGAAGCTTATTTAAGATTATTTGGTGGAGAAAGGAGTGCCACTATATTAGGACATCAGAATGGGATGCTCCTTACCAAGCCTTTGGTCATGTAGTGTGTATTAAGAAAACCATCACACAAATTTTTCCAGGGCTACTGAGGTACTCTAAAACACAGAGAGAAATCAAGCCTGGATTTTCTGGCATATTCCAACTAAGTATTATTCATGGGGAGAAAACCTAAGTTGGATGTAGTTTTTTTTAAAAAAATTCACTGGTATAAAAGACCTTTAAGAAGGAAGCGATCAGCTGCAATTGTGGAGGAAACACCTGCAGAACTACATCTGCTGATGTGGTTATCAGTGGGGTCCACACTCACAGCTGCAGCAAACTCACCACCTGAGCTATGGAGCATTCAGTGCTAGAATGCCTGCCTAGCATGCACAAGGCAGGATTTGGTCCCCAGAACTGGGAAAAGAAAAGAGAAACCAACTCAAGTAGAGGGCAAAATATATTTTGAGAAAGTGCCTCTCTAAACAATATACACAAATGACATTATTTTATAATTCTCTTTAATGTGCCTACATACAGCACAATACATGAGCCTTAGAACAAGCATAAGTGACAAGAGTGGTGGTCCCAGAGTCATCAATAGATCAATAAGCAATCAAGGAAAAGGAAGAGGCCAGCTGCAGGGAACACAGACACATCCCTATGGTCCCAGCTGCCAGCCTCACCCCATCTCAAAAAATAACAATTAAAAAAACTGTGGAGAAACTCAGTGGTAGAGCACTCCTGGGTGAAATCTGAACAAAGAAAGAAAGGAAAAAAGTTCAGAAGAGCCATTTCACCAATCTATACCAAAGGCTGGAGTAGAGAGGCCTAAACTAACATACATAATATGTAATGAAACATTGGACACAAAAACTTAAAATACGGGAAAATAGAATCTAACGATAAGAGAAATTTAACCCAGAAAAACATGTTGCTTTCAAATCTTCATGCTGATGCAATGCTCCTCTCCAACCCAGGGTGCAGTTTTGTTACCTCTGAATACATAAAAAAAAAAAAAAAGAAAGAAAAGAAATGAAGGCACACACCATTTTCACACACCTACATTGGTTATCTCAAAATAAATAAAAATGAAATAAAATAAATTTTCCTCAAGTCTGAACAAGTTCAAATGGATCTGAAACAAGCAAAGTTCTCACCACATTTCTACATACAGGGCTCTTCTCCAGTGTGATTTCTTAAATGCTATTCAAAGGGACCTGCAAAGTTTAAAGTGTTACTGCAATTTTTAAAGATAGAAAAAAGGATTTTCACAGATGTGAATTCTTTTATGACTTTGGAGAAAACTCTGAAAGCTGAGTACTGCCCCACATGGCTTATCCTCAGATTTTCTACAGTATGAGTCCTTTCATACAACTGAACAAAACTAGAAGAGCTGAACCCTTTATATTTCTTACTTGCATAGGATTTATTCTTTTTATTCCAAAACAATATTCCCAGTCCTTAGGGGAAAAAAATTAGAAAACTAGAAGATTTCCCACATTTCACAAATTCACAGGGCTTCTCTGCATGAGTGTTTTCATATATAAGAAAGGAAACGAAGCTGACAGAATGTAACAAATCCCCCAAATTCAGAGGTTTTGTTTTTCAACGTGAGTGAAATGGCTTTGAAGGCAACAGGGAAAATGGAATGATTTGATACTTTTCACATTTAAAGAGTTATTCAGCTGGATGTGGTGGTGTATGCCTTTAATTCCTGAGACTTGAGAGGCTGATTCTGAAGAATCAATGTTGGAGGCTAGCCTCAGCACCTTAGGAAGACCCTAAGAAACTCAGCAAGTCCCTGTCTCAAAATAAAAAGTAAAAAGGAACTGGAATGTAGCTCAGTGGTAGAGCACCACCAGACTAAATCCCCAGTGGATCGATTGATTGATTGATCTCTATCTCACACATACACACACACACACACATTTTCAGCAGTGTGAGCCTCTCTTGTCTTTGAGGATGACATGACATATTGATTTACCATATTTCACATTCAAAGGATTTTTCTCCAGTAAACTTCCTACATGTATATGACTGAAACAGTAATAACAGAAGAGTTTACCAATTGTTTTCATGCTTATGATTTCTATGCAGTATGTGTTCTTTCACATGTGTGAAGCACACAAGATGTGGCAAAGGCTTCTCCACATTGTTGACATTCATCGGGCTTTTCTCCAGTATACGTTCTTCCGGGTCTGTGAATGTCACTGCTTACATTCTTAGGGCTTCTATCCAGTATGAGTTTGTTCATGTGAGTGAAGGTGAGAGGACTGAATGAAGGCTTTCCCACACTGCTTACATTCATAGGGCCTCTCTCCAGTATGAGTTCGTTTATGTATCTGAAGGTTATAGGCAGCAATAAAGGCTTTTCCACATTGTTCACATTCATAGGGCTTTTCTCTGGTATGCATTCTTCCATGTATGCGAAGATGACGGGATGAAGCAAATTTTTTCCACATTGTTGACATCCAAAGGGTTTCTTTCTAGTATGTGTTCTTCCATGAATCTGAAGGCAATTAGATGTAGCAAAGGCTTTTCCACACTGCTTACATTCATAGGGCTTCTCTCCAGTGTGTGTTCTTCCATGAATCTGAAGGTGACTAGTTCTAGCAAAGGCTTTTCCACACTGCTTACATTCATAGGGCTTCTCTCCAGTGTGTGTTCTTTCATGGCTCTTAAGCTTATAGGATGCAGCAAAGGCTTTTCCACACTGCTTACATTCATAAGGCTTCTCTCCAGTATGTGTTCCTCCATGTTTATGAAGCTGACGGGATGTAGCAAAAGCTTTGCCACACAGCTTACATAAATAGGGCTTCTCTCCACTATGAGTTATTTCATGTATGTGAAGGTCACAAGATCTAGCAAAGGCTTTGCCACACTGCTTACATTCATAGGGCTTCTCTCCAGTATGCACTCTTCCATGTATTTGAAGTTGACTGGATCTAGCAAAGGCTTTGCCACACTGCTTACATTCATAGGGCTTCTCTCCAGTATGAGTTTGTTCATGTGAGTGAAGGTGAGAGGACTGAGTGAAGGCTTTCCCACACCGCTTACATTAATAGGGCTTCTCTCCAGTATGAGTTCTTTCATGTATGTGAAGGTCACCAGATCTAGCAAAGGCTTTGCCACACTGCTTACATTCATAGGGCTTCTCTTCAGTATGCACTCTTCCATGTATTTGAAGTTTACTAGATGTAGCAAAGGCTTTGCCACAGTGCTTACAATCATAGGGCTTCTCTCCAGTATGAGTTCATTCACGTATCTGAAGGTAAGAGGAAGCAGTAAAGGCTTTTCCACATTGTTCACATTCATAGGGCTTTTCTTCGGTATGCATTCTTCCATGTATGTGAAGATGACGGGATGAAGCAAATGTTTTTCCACATTGTTGACGTCCAAAGGGTTTCTTTCTAGTATGTGTTCTTCCATGAGTCTGAAGGTAACTAGATCTAGCAAAGGCTTTTCCACACTAATTACATTCATAGGGCTTCTCTCCAGTGTGTGTTCTTCCATGTCTGTTAAGCTGATGGGACATAGCAAAGGCTTTTCCACATTGTTTGCATTCATAAGGCTTCTCTCCAGTATGTGTTCTTCCATGTGCACGAAGCTGAGAGGATGTCGCAAAGGCTTTTCCACATTGTTTGCATTCATAAGGCTTCTCTCCAGTATGTGTCCTTCCATGTGCATGAAGCTGACGGAATGTAGGAAAGGCTTTTCCACACTGCTTACATACATAGGGCTTTTCTCCCGTATGAGTTCTTCCATGTGTGTGAAGGTCACCAGATCTAGCAAAGGCTTTTCCACATTGTTGACATTCATAGGGCTTCTCTCCAGTGTGTGTTCTTTCATGGCTCTTAAGCTTATAGGATGCAGCAAAGGCTTTTCCACATTGTTTGCATTCATAGGGCTTCTCTCCAGTATGTATTCTTCCATGTTTATGAAGCTGATGGGATGTAGCAAAGGCTTTGCTACACTGCTTACATTCATAGGGCTTCTCTCCAGTGTGAGTTCTTTCATGTATGTGAAGGTCACCAGATCTAGCAAAGGCTTTCCCACACTGCTTACATTCATAGGGCTTCTCTCCAGTGTGAGTTCTTTCATGTGTGTGAAGGTCACCAGATCTAGCAAAGGCTTTGCCACACTGCTTACATTCATAGGGCTTCTCCCCAGTGTGAGTTCTTTCATGTATGTGAAGGTCACCAGATCTACCAAAGGCTTTGCCACACTGCTTACATTCATAGGGCTTCTCTCCAGTATGTGTTTTCTGATGTATTCTAAGTAATCTGGGATAAGCAAAGTCTTTCCCACATACCTTAAATTTGAAATGTGCATTCCATGTGTGTGTGATCCTGTGCTTTTGAAGACTTGTCTGTGAAATAAACGTTCGACCATCTTGTTTACATTCATAGAGTTTCTCTCCAGAATGAGTTCTTTCATGTCTTCTAAATAAAGAGAAGAAATGAAAGGCTTTCCCACATACCTCACATTGAAAAGGTTTACCTCCACTGTGTGTTATCATGTGTCTTTGAACACCTGGGTGAGAAGAAGAGGCTTCACCACATTGTTGACATTCATAGGGTTGCCCCCCAGTATGAGTTTCTTCATGTGTTTGAATGTCATTGGAACAACTGATGACTTTCCCACATACTGTACTTTCACATGGTCTATCTCCAGTTTGTAACAACATTTGTGTGTGAACACTTTTGAAAGAAACCAGAGATTTCCTATATTGTTTAAATGCACATGGCTTCTCTTCACATTCTTCATGCTTATAGTATTTGTGTCCAGAGTGAGATGTGATGTGCCTATGAAGGAAAGGACATATGAAATCTTTTGTACACATAATGAAGTCACGTGGATTTAATCTATTAAAATTTGTCTTTGTTTGATTAAGAATTGGAATCGATTTGAAGGTTTCCCCACACTATTCTGTGGGCAAAGTTTCAAGTTTACCATAGGACTTCTTTGAAGAAGTGACCAGCACATAATTGATACCTAACTCATTCACAGTTTTCTATTTATTTATAGGTCTTTACATTTCTACCAACATCAGGTAAAGATTTTCTGACTTGTTAAAGTTCCCTGAAAATAAAGAGATTGAAAGGAAACAATCCTTTGCAACACAGCTTCTCTATGGCTATTATTCACATAGTCATATACACATATGCAATTTCATACTACTTTTTGCATGTCAAATACTTTGAAAAGACTGAATACCTGTTACAGATAAGTATGTATTTCTGGTAAAAAATATTATAAGAATAAATACATTTCCAATTATGCATACTTCTTCGGTTGGTTTGCTTTAAAAATTATATGACAGTTCTCAGATTCCCTCACAAATTCCTCTTGTGAGTAGAGTTACCTTAGGTTGCTTCCACAGTTTTCAATCTGATCTTCAGTGGTCTTGTCTTCCCAATTGTTTCCTAAAATGAGACAACATAACAATCTTGATGAATATTTAGGAGCTAGAAATGCTTTGCCAAATTTTAGGTGCCATTTATGCTTCAATAATTGATCAACTGATTTCCTTTGCACCTTCTACATAAATGACCAAAATAAACATGAGTTCTCGATTTGATTAATTTTAAAACCATCATTGTTACCTATAGAAGCCAGGTTTCTGAGGACTTCCCGCATCACATCTCTGTAAAGGTTCTTCTGAGAGGCATCCAGAAAAGCCCACTCCTCCTTGGTGAAGTTCACAGCCACCTCCTCAAAGGTCACTGAGTTCTGAAATATACCAAAAATGTATATACAACTCCAAGGCACATAATTATGAAGATATCCAACATACAGAACAAGGAGAGAATATTAAAAGCTACGAGAGAAAGAAGGCAGATTACATTCAGGGGTAAACCAATTAGGTTAACAGCTGATTTTTCATCACAGACGTTGAATGCAAGAAGATCCTGGAACAACGTATTTCAAAAGCTGAAAAATAATCAATTCCAACCAAAAATACTGTATCCAGCAAAATTGAGCTTCAGATTTGACAATGAAATTAAAATATTTCACGATAAACAAAAGTTAAAAGAATTTGCAGCCAGAAAACCAGCACTGCAAGTCATTCTGAGCAAAACACTACAAGAAGAGGAATTGAAAAGCAGCACCCAAAACTAACATTGGGAGGTAACCCAGTAAAGGGAAGAACAAAAAATATAACCAAAAAGGAAATACGAGCCATATTAAAATAAATACATAAATAAGCATGTCTGGAAGTACAAACAATATATCAATAGTAACCTTAAACGTTAATGGCTTAAATTCACCAATCAAGAGACAAAGGCTAGTAACCTGGATTAAAAAAAAACGAATCCAACAAAATGCTGCCTTCAGGAGACTCATATGATAGGAAAAGACATACACAGGTTGAAAGTGAAAGGCTGGGAAAAATCATACCACTCATATGGTCCTCGGAAGCAAGCAGGAGTGGCCATACTCATATCAAATAAAATCAACTTCAAACCTAAGTTAATCAAAAGGGATAAAGAAGGCCACTATATACTGTTAAAAGGAACCATCCACCAACAAGACATAACAATTATCAATAAGTATGCACCAAACAATGGTGCTGCAACGTTCATAAAACAACCTCTCCTCAAGTTCAAGAGTCAAATGGACCACAACACAATAATTATCAGTGACTTCAACACACCACTCTCTCCTTTGGACAGATCCACCAGACAACAGCTGAATAAAGAAACTGTAGAACTCAATAACACAATTAATAACCTAGACTGGCCAGAGCAATTAGACAGACGAAAGAAATTAAAGCCATAAAAATAGGAAAAGAAGAACTTATATTATCACTATTTGTGGATGATATGATAAAATATCTAACAGACCCAAAAGGATCTACAAAGAAACTACTAGAGTTAATAAATGAATTCAGCAAATATAAAATCAACACGCATAAATCCAACCATTCCTGTATATCAGCGCCAAACCTTCTGAAATGGAAATGAGGACAACCACCCCATTCACAATATCCTCAAAAAAATAAAATACTTGGGAATCAACCTAAGAAAAGAGGAGAAAGATTTATACAATGAGAACTACAGAACCCTAAAGAGAGAAGTAGAAGAAGACCTTAGAAGATGGAAAAAATGTACCCTGTTCATGGATATGAAGAATTAACATCATCAAAATGGAAATATTACCCAAATTTCTCTATATGTTCAATGCAATGCCAATCAAAATCCCAAGGGCATTTCTTGTAGAAATAGATAAAGCAATTATGAAATTCATATGGAAAAACAAAAGACCCAGAATAGCAAAAGCAATTCTAAGCAGGCAGTGTGAGTCAGGTGGTATAGCAATATATACCAGAGTTCGAACTATACTCCAGAGCAATAGTAACAAAAACAGGATGGTACTGGTACCAAAACAGGTGAGTGGACGAATGGTACACAATAGAGAACACAGAGACCAATCCACAAAATGACAACTATCTTATATTTGATTAAGGGGCTAAAAGCATGCAATGGAGGAAGGATAGCATCTTCAACAAATGGTGCTGGGAAACTCAAAAAAATTAACAATAAGAAAACAAGGGCTGGGGATGTGGCTCAAGTGGTAGCGTGCTCACTTGGCGTGGGTGCGGTCCGGGTTCGATCCTCAGAACCACATACAAAGAAAGATGTTGTGCCCGCCAAAAACTAAAAAAAATAAAATATTAAAATAAAATTCTCATTCTCTCTCCCTCTCTCTCTCTCTCTCTCTCTCTCTCTCTCTCTCTCTCTCTCTCTCAAAACTCTTCTCTTTCTCTCTCAAAAAAAAAATAATAACCCAATCAACAAATGGGCCAAAGACTTGAACAGACACTTCTCGGAGGAGGACATACAATCAATCAACAAGTACATGAAAAAATGCTCACCATCTCTAGCAGTCAGAGAAATGCAAATCAAAACCACCCTAAGATACCATCTCTCCAGTAAGACTGGCAGCCATTAGGAAGTCAAACAACAACAAGTGCTGGCGAAGATGTGGGGAAAGGGCTACTCTTATACATTGCAGGTGGGACTGCAAATTGGTGTGGCCAATTTGGAAAGCTATATGGAGATTCCTGGGTAATCTGGGAATGGAACCACCAATTGACCCAGTTATTGCCCGTCTCCGACTATTCCCTGGAGACCTTAAAAGTGCGTACTACAGGGATACTCCCACATCGATGTTCATAGCAGCACAATTCACAATAGCTAGACTTTGGAATCAACCCAGATGCCCTTCAATAGATGAATGGATTAAAAAAATGTGGCATTTATACACAATGGAGTATTACGCAGCACTAAAAAATGACAAAAGCATGGGATTTGCAGGGAAATGGATGGCATTAGAGCAGATTATGCTAAGTGAAGCTAGCCAATCCCTAAAAAACAAATGCCAAATGTCTTCTTTGATATAAAGAGATATAAAGAGAGCAACTAAGAACAGAGCAGGGAGGAAGAGCAGGAGGAGAAGACTAACATTAAACAGAGACATGAGGTGGGAGGGAAAGGGAGAGAAAAGGGAAATTGCATGGAAATGGAAGGAGACCCTCATTGTTATACAAAAATACATATAAGAGGTTGTGACGGATGGGGCTGAAGATGTGGCTCTAGTGGTAGTGCGCTCGCCTGGCATGCGTGCGGCCCGGGTTCGATCCTCAGCACCACATACAAACAAAGATGTTGTGTCCACCGAAAAAACTAAAAAGTAAATAAAATTCTCTCTCTCTCTCTCTCTCTCTCTCTCTCTCTCTCTCTCTCTAAAAAAATATTTAAAAAAAAGAGGTTGTGACGGGAATGGGGAAAAAAACGAGAGAAATGAATTGTAGTACATGGGGTAGAGAGAGAAGACAGGAGGGCATGGGAGGGGGGGATAGTAGAAGATAGGAAAGGTAGCAGAATACAGCAGTCACTAATATGGCATCATGTAAAAACGTGGATGTGTAACCGATGTGATTCTGCAATCTATAATTGGGATAAAAATGGGAGTTCATAACCCACTGGAATCTAATGTATAAAATACGATATGTCAAGAGCTTTGTAATGTTTTGAACAACCAATCAAAAAATGAGAAAAAAAAGAAAGAACTCAATGACCTAAAAATGTCACCATGGGCTGGAGATGTGGCTCAAGCGGTAGCACGCTCGACTGGCATGCGTGCGGCCCGGGTTCGATCCTCAGCACCACATACAAACAAAGATGTTGTGTCTGCCGAGATCTAAAAAAATAAATATTAAAAAAATTCTCTTCTCTCTCTCTTAAAAAAAAAACCCAAAAATATCACCTTGTCCAAACAACAGCCTTACAAAGTTTTATAACTCTCAAAACAATCTTCTTAATAAACAGCAGGCACTACTTTTCTAAGTCTCACAGCAACGATGAATGTCCAATGATTGTCAAACTCTTCTTAACTGCAGTCGGTTCACTACCATAATATACATTCATGAGACACATACCAATGTTGTGCTCAAGGACATTTTGATCAAGGGTGGGCCACATTTGCAACGGTTGACTGTGGTGAAAGAGATTCATTGTGCCTGTAGCAATGGTGGTGCAAACAAACCTAAGGCAGAAGTTCTTCCAGAGTGTGGTAAAGCAACAAGTTTGTAGCCCAGAATTCTGAACTATCCCACACAGTCTGCGTGTGAAAGAGGCCACCATTCACATCTGTACGCATGCTATGATGTCTGCACAGTGAAGGAACAGACAAAAAGAAAATGTCCCTGCCACTTACACAGAAGCATACTCAAGGACTGAAACCATACAGAACCACCCCAAACAATGAAGAATCCACAATTACCCTCAGAGACATCAGCCCAACTCTGTCAGGGCAATGATGCAGACAGGAGGGCTTCATGGACCTTCAACCAAACGGGAAGCACACTGAGGTCTCAGGGTCACAGCAACACTCCACAGGACATAAACCACACCCCTACAAGTGCACCACCAGTGAAATCCCATGTATGCTCAAAGAACATGAGAGCTAAAGCAGAAATCAGATCAGAAGAAGCTGAAAGGCCTCCAGGGAAGGGGACATGAAACGCAGGGCTCTGAACAGACACAGGACAAAGAGGTGACTCAAGAGAAAAGGTGACCATTTTGAAAGAAAAAAATATAAAAGTCCATCATAGGAAATTCATAGAGAACACCAGAGGTGGCGCTGTATTGGTATCTAAGTCATCCAACACACATTTTAGAAAAGAACAGCTAAAAGCAACCAATGAAACTGCTGCTTCAGAAAACCAGAGAAAGAAGAGCAAGGTAAACCTAAATTAACCACAGGTAGGTTGCCACAGTCTGGCTGGGCACAATGCAGGAGCCACTTGTCAAAGAAAACAAACCTCATTTTTAGAACCACACAAGCCAAAAAAAAAAAAAGCTCCTCAATAAAAACCTTCAGAGCCCAACTGCCACCACCGGCTTCCCACAAGCCTCTCAACCTCCCCCACTCCTCCTGCTCTAGAGGCCGATTGGCAGGGTCATGTGGGCGGAGCCAAGAAAGTCCCCCAATGAGCAGCTCCGTATTCTGAAAGGGCAGGGAAACAGCCCAATGAGCATCACCGCAGAGGAGCCAATCAGCTGTGAGCCAATCATCAGCTGGCAGTCTGAAAGTTTGCTGGGGCCCCTTCAGCTGTGGCTCTCAACATCTCCCCCTCTCTGTTTAAACAACAAGCATGTGGCTTACGGACCGTGCCTGCCTTAGGTTGTCCAATAGTACATATGGTCCTTACCCGTTGTCTTAGGGTGGTACCATTGCAATTGGATCTTACCTGTCACTGTCTACCGGTCCAATATACAGCCACACCTGTGGATAGGTCTTTGTACCAGCGGGGGGGGGAGGTTCTTTGCCTCACCTCGGTTGGCCCCCAAATTTTAGCTGAACGATCATGACAAGCAGAAAGGAGGAAGATACACCAAGCCAATTGACGGCTCATTTTGGAAAAATTGTACCACCGAAGACATCATCAGCAAAAATACCCCAAGGCTACCACAAGTCACTGCACCAACAGATAGTTCACAATGCATACAGGTGAGTTCACAATGCATACAAGTGACACATAGTCCAGGCAACTTCTGCAACCAGCTCAGTGATGGCTATTGCAGAAGCTGTAGATTGGTTTTATCTTTGTCTTCACCAGCACTGGGATGAAGATAGGAATTCTGGCAATAATGGCTAAAGAAAAAATTATGTAACATTCCAGAAGGCACTAAAAGAAAACAATTTTCTTAACAATTTACATTATCTTGAAGAGAATTATTAAATATAATGAAAAGGAAAGGTGAAAGTAAACAAACAAATCTGTTAAGCTCCTTTTTTGTTCACATATTAAAACAATCCTCAACAGTTGTTTACCCAATTTAAAATAAACCATTTATTTATTTTTTCGAAGAACCAACTTTTAGTTTTATCAATTTTTTCAATAGTTTCTTTTGTTTCAATTTCATTGATTTCCGCTCTGATTTTAATTATTTCTTGCCTTCTGCTACATTTGCTGTTGTTTTGCTCTTCCTTTTCTAGGGCTTTGAGATGAAGTGTGAGCTCATTTATTTGTTGTTTTTTTTTTTTTTCTTTTTTTGAGGAATGACCACCAGGCGATGAATTTTCCTCTTAAAACTGCTTTCATTGTATCCCATAGATTCCGATATGTTGTGTCTGTATTTTCATTTATCTCAAAGAATTTTTTGATTTTCTCCTTTATGTCTTCTGTAACCCATTGATCATTCAGTAACATATTGTTTATTTTCCATGTGATGTAGGATTTTTCCTTCCTTCTTTTATCATTGATTTCCAGTTTCATTCCATTATGATCAGATATAATGCATGGTATTATCTCCACCCCTTTATATTTACTGAGGGTTGCCCTATGGCATAATATATGGTCTATTTTTGAGAAGGATCCATGTGCTGCTGAGAAAAAAGTATATCCATTTGATGATGGTTGATATATTCTATATATGTCAGTTAAGTCTAGGTTATTGATTGTGATATTGAGTTCTATAGTTTCTTTATTCAACTTTTGTTTGGAAGATCTGTCCAATGGTGAGAGAGGTGTGTTGAAGTCACCCATAATTATTGTGTTGTGGTCTATTTGATTCTTGAACTTGAGGAGAATTTGTTTTATGAATGTCGCAGCACCATTATTTGGTGCATAAATATTGATAATTGTTATGTCTTGTTGGTGAATGGTTCCTTTTAACAGTATATAATTACCTTCTTTATCCCTTTTGATTAACTTAGTCTTGAAGTCAATTTTATTCGATATGAGTATGGCCACTCCTGCTTGCTTACGAGGACCGTGTGCGTGGTATATTTTTTCCCATCGTTTCACCTTCATCCTGTATATGTCTTTTCCAATAGATGTTTCTCCTGGAGGCAGCATATTGTTGGATTTGTTTTTTTTAATGCATGATACCAGCCTATGTCGCTTTATTGGAGAGTTTAAGCCATTAACATTCAGAGTTACTATTGATATATGGTTTGTACTTCCATCCATGTTTGATTGTTTATTCTTTTTTAAAAAAATTTAGTTTGTTTCTCCATGATTATCTTTCCCCTTGACCTCTATCTTTACTGAGGCACTTCCCACTGATGGTTTTGGTTATTGTTTTTCATTTCTTCCTTGTGTAGTGTTTTGCTCAAAATGTTTTGCAATGCTGGTTTTCTGGCTGCAAATTCTTTTAACTTTTGCTTATCATGAAAGATTTTTATTTCGTTGTCATACCTGAAGCTTAATTTTGCTGGATACAGAATTCTTGGTTGGCATCCATTGTCTTTCAGTGTTTGAAATACATTGTTCCATGACCTTCCTGTTTTCAGTGTCTGTGATGAAAAATCCATGGTTAACTTTATTGGTTTACCCCTGAATGTAATCTGTCTCCTTTCTCTTGTAGCTTTTAATATTTTCTCTTTGTTCTGTATATTGGATATCTTCATAACAATGTGTCTTGGCGTTGGTCTACTGTGATTTTGTGTGCTCGGTGTCCTGTATGCATCTTCAATTTGTATATCTGTTTCCTTTTTTATTTCTGGAAAGTTTTCTGTAATTATTTCATTCAGCAGGTTACACATTCCCTTGGTTTGAATCTCTGTACCTTCTTCTATCCCGATGACTCGAAAGTTTGGTTTTTTTATGTTATCCCATAACTCTTGGATGTTTTTCTCGTGATTTTTTACCAGCCTTTCTGAGTTGGCTAGACTGTTTTCAAGATGATATATTTTGTCTTCATTATCTGATGTTCTGGCTTCTACTTGCTCCACTCTGTTAGTGATACTCTCAATTGAGTTTTTAATTTGGTTTACCGTTTCCTTCATTTCTAGAATTATTGTTTGATTATTTTTTATAATCTCTATCTCCTGATAAAGATGCTTAACTTCTTTTTTTAAATTACATATAAGAGGTTGTTAGGGGAATGGGAAAATAAACAAGGAGAGAAATGAATTACAGTAGATGGGGTAGAGAAAGAAGATGGGAGGGGGGGAGGGGGGATAGTAGGGGATAGGAAAGGTAGCAGAATACAACAATTACTAATAGGGCATTATGTAAAATTGTGGATGTGTAACCAACGTGATTCTGCAATCTGCATTTGGCGTAAAATTGGGGGTTCATAACCCACTTCAATCTAATGTATGAAATATGATATGTCAAGAGCTTTGTAATGTTGTGAACAACCAATAAAAAAAAAGAAAAGAAAAGAAACCATTTAAATCACGTGAAAAAAAAATATTTGGATCCATTTTTTCATGAGCGCTCATCATATATGATATATGGACATATGTACATACAAACATACAACATAAAAGACAAGTGTGCACACAACACATAACATAATAGTAAAGGCCTGATAACTTTTTACAGGTGAAATCTCCATTGCAATGTTTAAAAACTCTATAGTCAAAAAATAGAACTGATCAGCAAAACATTAACCTAGGTCTGTATGAGCTCAAAAAACAAAATAGAACTTCATGATGTGGGAGGGCAATAATAGATATTGAAAAAAGCATCCTGGTTCTGTTGACGATGTAAGGGTAGCCAAACTGGAGTTCTGGATATCAGCTGTTATGGATTTGAGCCAAATCATCTTATTTTTCGTCTGTAGAAATCACTTTAGTTAGGGCTGGGGATATGGCTCAAGCAGTAGCGCAATCGCCTGGCATGCGTGCGGCCCGGGTTCGATCCTCAGCACCACATACAAAAACAAAAGATGTTATGTCTGCCAAGAACTAAAAAATAAATATTAAAAAATTCTCTCCCTCTCTCGAAAAAAAAAAAAAAAAAGAAATCGCTTTAGTTAATCTCTCTGGAATCCAAATCGGCTGCTGTTCTCACTGTGGAAACACATAAACAGACTCCCTGACTCCAGACAATTACTGGGTCAGGACCTTTCCATTGTCCTGTTAGAATATCCTTCCAAAGTACCTTGGGCTTCTGTACATTTTTTGGACACATATGCCTTTCTGCAGCACTAAGCCCTGATGAATCCAAATTTTAAAAGTTTAGAGTAAAAAGGGTTATTTCAAATTTAACTTTGGGGAATATATACCCCTTCCCAATTCCTTCTTTTTGCTTTAATAAGTACATTTTAATAGTTTGATGAGCTCTTTCAACTATGCCTTGTCCCTGTGGATTGTATGGGATTCTTGTTATATGAGTAATGCCAAATGTTGAGCAAAATTGTTTAAAAGAGGTAGAAGTATAACCAGGGGCATAATCTGTTTTGGAATGCCCACAGTGGCAACATTTTGTAAGCAATGAGCTATAATATCTTAAGTTTTTTCTCTGGCATGAAGGGAGCCCATCAAAAATCCAGAAGAAGTATCAACTGTAACATGCAAATATTTTAATTTTTCAAATTCTGGCAAGTGTGTGACATCCATCTGCCAAATATGGTTAGGTATCATTCCTCTAGGATTGACTCCAAGATTAACTTGTGGTAAAAAGGTCACACAATTTTGACATTGTTTTATTATTTGTCTAGCTTGTTTCTTAGTTATTTTAAGATGCTTTTGTAAAGTATTAGCATTGACATGGAACCTTTTATGAAAATTTATAGCTTCTTCTAGTGTAGAGAAAATATGTATGTCATGTGTAGTTTTATCTGCTAAATAATTGCCCAAACTAAGGGCTCCAGGCAATCGTGTATGTGCCCTGGTATGTCTTATAAAGAATGGATCTTTTCTGTCCCAGATTAGACTTTGTATAGTGGAAAGAAAAGAGAAAACAGTAGAGGAAGGGGAAATCCTACCAGCATCTTCAAGGGATACTATAGCATTAACTACATACTGACTATCAGAAAATAAATTAAATACAGAATCTTTAAACATCACAAAAGCTTGTAATACTGCATTAAGCTCTACCTTTTGAGCTGATTGTTTGGGTACTAAAAATGTAAAAGTTTGATCAGGGGTAACTATTGCTGTTGTACCATTATTTGACCCATCAGTGAATATATTTGGAGCATTCATGATAGGGGTTTTTCTTGTCATTTTTGGAAAAATTACAGGATGCAATGACCAAAAAGACAATAAAGGATTCGATGGTAAGTGGTTATCAAATGAAACATTAGATTTGCACATGATTATTGCCCAAGTATTTAACTCATTAGCTAACTCATCAATTTGACCCATAGTATATGGAGTAATAATTTTATTGGGAGAAATTCCAAACACTCCCTTTGCTGCTTTTATTCCTTTGAGTATTAATTGTCCTACAGCCTCAGGATACCTAGTAACAGTAGTGTTAGGAGAATAAGAAAAATGTACCCATAATAATGGACCTTCTTACCAAAATACTCCAGTAGGAATATATTTTGTTGGTAGTACAATAAATAATAAAGGCAAACTTATATCAATTCTATCCAAATGCATATTTTCCATATATGTTTCAATGATTTTTAATGCCTTTCTTGCTTCAGGCATTAACATTCGGGGTGAATTTGGATCTGATGGAACTTTTAGGATATCAAATAAAGGTCCCAACTCTCCTGTTGGTATACCTAGATAAGGCCTTATCCAATTTATGTCTCCTAATAACTTTTGAAAGCCGTTAAGTGATTTCAGTTGATCTACTCGTATTTGAATTTTTGGTGGATGGACCATGGTTGAGGATAACAGAACTCCTAAATAATTAATTGGAAATTTAATTGTACTTTATCTATTGCTACCTCTAGATTATAATTTTTTAATAAGTTTGTGAGTGTGGCATAACATTCTAGCAATGTGTTTTTATCTTTGTGTGCCGATAATACATCATCCATATAGTGAAATATTTGTAGTTCAGGATTTTGATTTCTAAGTGGCTGGATTACTTTGTTAACATAAATTTGAAACATACTTGGGCTGTTAGCCATCCCTTGAGGGAGTACTTTCCACTCATATTTCTGATCAGGACCTTCATGATTCAGTGCAGGGATAGTAAATGCAAAACGTGGACTATCCTCAAGATGAATTGGAATTGAAAAAAAAACAATCTTTAATATCTATAACTAAAACATACCAAGTTTTTGGCAAAGCAGACAATTCAGGAATCCCCGATTGAGCAGGTTCCATAATAACCATCTCACTATTAATGGCTCTTAAATTTTGCAATAATCTCCATTTACCAGATTTCTTTCTGATGACAAAAATGGGAGTATTATGCGGAGATACAGAAGGTTGTATATGTCCTTCCGCTAATTGTTGTTTGACCAGGTCATGGGCTGCTTGTATCTTTTCTTTAGTCAGGGGCCACTGAGGAACCCATACTGGTCTTTCTGATTTCCAAGTAATTTTTATTGTCTTAGTGGCCCTTTCTGAAAATCCAACCCATGTCTGTCCATTCCTTGATCTATTTGTATTGGTGCTGCTATACCTTGTTCTTGTTTTTCTAATCTTTTTCCTTTCCTAAAACCTTGTCTAGTCATAATAGTGGGTGCATTTTGGTTGATGTTATTTGTTAACGTCAAACCTAATTGATCTAGGACATCTCGTCCCCATAAATTTACGTGAAGATGATCCAATACATATGGCTGTATAGTTCCTTCACATCCTTCAGGATCCTTCCAATCTAATACCATTGCACTTCTATGGGGATTAGTCGCCACTCCTAGGCCTCGAAGCATTTGAGTGGCTTGTTGTAATGGCCAATGTTTTCGCCATTCTGGACGAAACATGATGCTAAGGTCTGCACCTGTATCCAGTAGCCCATTAAATTCATGTCCTTGAATATTTAGTTTTAGCATGGGGCGAGAATCTAAATTTAAAGAAAGCATAACCCAATCTACACCTGTGGAGCCTAATCCCTTGGAACCTCTTTATACAGTACGACTGGAAAATTTATCATGTAGGCTGGGTATTATTGGTAACTGTGTTATTCCATCTCCTGGTGAAATTACTGATATACCCTTTGGAGAACTGGCTATAATTTTTATTGCACCTTCATAACTGGGATCAAGTACCCCAGGACTTATCATAAGTCCTTTTAGAGTAGAAGAGCTGCATCCCAATAATAAGCCTATTGTTCCTTTGGGAAGAGGTCCTTTTACCCCTGTGGGAATGATTTGAACTCCCATCTCTGGAGTTAGTACTGATCTGGAGGAGGCGCAGATATCCAACCCTGCGCTCCCTCTGGTTTGTCTGATAAGGGATCTGATGGACAATGTGTCCTGGGCACTACCCTGATGGGGTTGCTGGGTTCCTCCAGTGCTCCGTATATTTGTGGTTTGGGGCCCCGGAGCATTGGGAACCCCTGTCCATTTTTTGGCAATGGAGCCCGATGCCTTTCTCCATGATATCGTGGATAAACACCTGGTCCTTGTTCATTTTTTGATAATGGAGTACCCTCTATGGTGGTTTGAGAATGGCATTTATTAGCCCAATGTTTCCCTCTACAGCATCGTGGGCAAATACCCGGTATTCTACTCCTTTGATACCAAGTTTTGTTAAACCCTCCTCCTATGGGGCAATTCCTTTTAAAATGTCCTGTTTGTTCACAATTGTAGCATGTTCTTGGCCTGCCATCTAAAGCCTGTTTTACTGCAGCTGCCACAATTTGCCCTTGTTCATTAATGTCTCTGGCATCTAAAGCCTGTTTTACTGCAGCTGCCATAACTTGCCCTTGTTCATTAATGTCTCTGGCATCTAAAGCCTGTTTTACTGCAGCTGCCATGACTTGCCCTTGTTCATTAATGTCTCTACATAATTTAATATATGTGTTTAAATCTTCATGTTTCCATGGTCTAATCACTTCTCTGCACCAATGATTTGCTTGCTCATAAGCCAGTCATTTTATTAATGGCATTGCTTGTTCTGTATTCCCAAAAACTCTGGTAGCTGTTTGAATAAGCCTATCTACAAATTCAGCATAAGGTTATTAGCTCCTTGTATTACCTTAGATAATTGACCTTGTAAACCTCCATGCCCTGGTAATGTCTTCCATGCCCTAACCACATCTGCAGCAATTTGTGCGTATACACCAGGATCATATGCAATTTGTTGCTGCTGATCCTCATAAGGTCCCTTTCCTAACAACATACCTAGATTTCTCTGAGGATAACCAGCTGCTGCATTTTGCCTAGCCGTCTCCTTGCAAAATTCCTCATTGGCAACCTTCCATAACAGGTATTGTCCTCCATTTAGCACAGCTTTACAAATATTAGCCCAATCTGCTGGCGTCATGTTCAAGTTGGTAATGGATTCGACCATGCTTACAGTGAAGGGTGCTTGAGGACCACAGGTTGTTACAGCCTCTTTTAGCTGCTTCACTTTTTTGAAATTTAAAGCATGGTGAATTCGCTGCCCTCCTGCCTCAAATACAGAGCATGTTAATATTTGAGATCCTGTCTCAGGATCCCAACTATCTACTGCGGGGGTTGGGGGCCTCCCAGCATATGGAGGTGGCCTTGTTGGTTGGTCACTTACGTCCTCTGGTGATAGAAAGGTGTTAGTAGCAGTCTCCTGTAGAGGTGGTGCTGTTGGTTGGACACTTACACCCTCTGGTGATAGAAAGGTGTTAGTAGCAGTCTCCTGTTGTAACTTTCCCCTGATGGCTTTTTCTGCTTTACACTTTCTTTCTCTGACTAGCTTAAGAGGCCTTTGGACTAAGCAAACAAGATACGAACATCCACAATGGCAATGTGCCAACTGGCAGAGTCCCTGGGCTTTTTTTTTTCTATTCTTTTTTAAATCTTTACCATGATGGTTCCATTGTGATATATTCAACAACTCCTCCTTAAAAAGCCATGGGCTACATTTTTGTATTGTATCAATGTATGCCCTGACTGCTCTTGATTTTACTGGGATGCCTCCTTCCTCTAACAATTTACTTAACACTCTTTTGGTTTGTTTTTTACTAATGTCTGATCCCATATTTCTACTATAATACAACCCAACAAGATGACGCCAAACAAAACCGAGATAGAATGAAATAAAAATGGAACAACAACAAATCATTATAGCCTTTCTATCCTCATGACATGTGCATCCGTCCTTTCTCCCTATCTGTTCCTCAGACGTAAATAGTTTTTCCTCAGATGAGAGCGGTTTTTCTTCCGTCTCACTCATCTCCAGGGACAGGCAACTTAAAACAAAAGTGAAGCAAAACAAAAGAAGAATCTTAAAATGGCTACCCATCCTCTCACCCTGCCCTCAGGGGCAAGCAGTTTACCTTATCACTTACCCTCAGTCATTCCCCGTGCGGCCCACCAAATGCCGCAGTCTGGCTGGGCACAATTCAGGAGCCACTTGTCTAAAGAAACAAACTTTATTTTTAGAACCACAAAGGACAAACAAAAAAGCTCCTCAGGAAAAACCTTCACAGTCCAACTGCCTCCACCGGCTTCCCACAAGCCTCTCAACCTCCCCTACTCCTCCTGCTCTTGAGGCCGATTGGCTAGGTCACATTGGCGGAGCCAAAAAGTCCCTGAATGAGCAGCTCCATAGGCTGAAAGGGCGGGCAAACAGCCCAATGAGCATCAATGCAGAGGAGCCAATCAGCTAGAATTTGCTGGGGCCGCTGTGAGCCAATCATCAGCTAGCAGTCTGAAAGTTTGCTGGGGCCCCTTTGGCTGTGGCTCTCAACAGCAGGTAACAGAGAAAGTGCTGATGAAACAACACTCAGGAAATCCGCAGTCTGCAAATCAAGTTCTTCATGACCATCAGCATCACTGATTAACTAGCGAAAGGCTAAGAATACAGAGGACAGGGACTGGGGTTGTGGCTCAGTGGAAGACAGCTTGCCTAGTGCTTAGGAGAAACTGGATTCAGTCCTCACTGCCACATAAAAAGAAAGAAATTAAAAGTGTAAAATATACAATAATATTAAAGAAAAAAACAACGAGGACTGAAAACCTACTAACAGATTTAAAACTGTCATCGTCAACAATGCATTGGGACTTCAAGATTATCATAAACGTGCTTGACACAAACTAAACAACTTGCAGAAACTGGACCACTTCTTTGAGCGAGACAATCTCCTACAACTTACACACAAGGGGAAATACACAAAACAGATGAGCCCATGGCTGCTGAAAAAAACAGACTCAGTAACTAATTACTTCCCAAAAAGGCAAGGCCAGGCTCTGACATCTCAAACAGGATTCCATGAGACACATAAGAACTGCTACCAATTTTCTACTTTGTTTCCAGAACATAGAAGCTGAGTTAACACCTCCTAAGTCTTCCTGAGGCATAAGTTACCATATTATCCAAATTAAAGGGATGAAGAAAATTATTAAATAGAAAAGAAAACTATGAATGATGCTCATAATCATAAATGCAAAATTTAATCATAAATGCAAAAAAAAAACTGTACAATTAAGTCATCACACTCCAAATGTCTATGCAAATGATGTGAAAATTATGGGCACAGGAACCCTCACTGCAGTGACTATAGCAGCCATATCCAGAACGGCCCAAAACTAGATGCAAGGAAGATGCACATTTCAATACTGAATGGACAAGCTGAAGTTTAACCACACCAAAGAGCATCACCCAGAAAATGAGCTCTGCAGCCTGGAATGATACAGCACCCTTAAAGGCAGACTGGTAAGTGAGAGAAGCCAGTTTGAAATGGCCAAGTGCAGTAAGAGTCCAAGTCAAGAACATTCTGCAAAAGACAACATTATAGATGCACTAGCAGAACTGATGGGTGCCAGGGACTTAGGGAGCAGAGAGGGAGGAAGGAATGAGGAGGAGTGATGAACAGGTGGAACACAGGATTCCCAGAGCAGTGAAACTCTTCTGTATGGCATTATCTTGTATACGACATGACACACACAATCACATCACAAGGAAGAGGAACCCTAAAGTAAAGGATGAACTTTGGCTTAACATGAGATGTTGCTTCATCCATTCTCTTTATCAAATGTTCAACACTGGTTTAGTAACTAACAAACACCCTACACCAATGCAATATGTTGAAAACAGTGGAGACTATCAGCTGGAGAGAAGGCGTATTTAATACTATGTGTAATGGCACATTTAATTGTCACCTTGATTGGATTAAAGGATGCCGGTGATTAATGAGCTTCTGGGTGTGTCCATGAGGGTGTGTCTACAAATGATGGGCATATGGGATAGTGAGCCAAACTGGAGAACCTCCTTAAGCTAGGCAGCACCATCCAATAGGACGCTGTCTTGGGTGGAACAAAATTCTTCACTCTCCCAAAGTGGACTCTGGCAGTGATTCTCTACTGAGTTTCTAGAATCTTTGGTCTGGACTAGGGCAGCACCATTGATCCCCCTTGTTCTGAGGCTTCAGCCTCTGGGACTCTGCAGCTACTATTTCTCATGCTCTCCAGCCTGCAGATGGCCACTGTGGACATCCACCTTTGGGTCAAGTAGGCCAATCTAATGAATCCCCTTTGATAATCATACTTCCTCTTGATACTTTTCCTCTAGAGAACACTGACTAAAACTATGTAAGCCTAAAATTGCTCATAAAAACAAAGTTTATGAAGAGTCATAGTTACAAATTTCAAAAGTATGAACAAAAGCAAGAAAACTGATTTTCAATACTATTTTCATCTGGAAAGAAATTGGATGATAAGTCTTCAAAACTCATTCCAACTGCTGGTGTAGTGGTGTGCACCTGTAATTTCAGCCTCTAGGGAGGTCAAGGCAGGGAAATGGCAAAAGTTTGAGGCCTGTCTCAGCAACATAGCAAGACACTCAGAAATTTAGTGAGACTGGTCTTCATCAAAAATAACAAGGGGATCTGGGACTGTAGCTGAGTGGCACACCACTTGCTAACATGTGTGAGGCACTGGTTATGATCCTCAGCACCACAGAAAAATAAATAAAATAAAGGTATTCTATCCATCTACATCTATACAAAATAAAAATAAATAAATAAATAAATAAATAAATAAATAAGAAGGGTGGAGGATGTGCTCAGTGGTCAAGTGCCTGTAGGTTTATTCCCCAGTAAAACACCTGCCCACCTCCAGAACGTTGCTCAGAAATTGAAATTCATTTCTGGGAGATAACTAAGCATGAGCAAGTACATGGCATCAATTCCAAGCACTCAATAAGTAAGCAAATAAATAAACAACAGTCTACAATACTAATTCTCTTGGGCTGGAGAGTAGGGCTTGGTAAAATACATGTAATGAGAGATAAAAATGATTATAATACAAAAGGCACACAATTAGAGGCATAAAAACACAACAAAATCAGTGGAAAGACACCACACTTTCTCATAAAGAAGACTGAATGTTCCCATGATCTAAACTCTCTGAAAAAACACTGAGTGTTTCAGTAAATTCTGTGAAATTTAGGGGAAGGTTTACTGTATTTTGGAGGTAAACTTAAGAAAAACTACATCTAAAAATTTAAATAGTTGGGTTGGGATTCTGGCTCAGCAGTAGACTGCTTGCCTAGCACATGAGAGGCCCTAGGTTTGATCCTCAGCACCACATAAAAATAAATAAATAGGTATGGTGTCCAACTACAGCCACAACAAAAAATACTCTTCAAAAAATTGGAAATAGTAAACTGTATCTAAGACCAGCCAAAATGTTGTACAAGACAGAGAGAATAGAGAGAGCATTTATGTTACTCCCAAATTTCGTAAGCTAAAAGGCTAGCTCCCAAAGGGGTGGCCCTACGAGGAGGCAGTAGGGAGGGAACAGGAATTAGGTGACATGGTGAGGGGATCAGCACCCTTATTTAGACACATGGATCTCTCCTTTGCAGGAAACAGGTGTCATTTACTCTTTCACTGATATTCAGTGATTAAATGATTACAGTTGGTTATTCAAGCTATTGCCAAAATTGTCCTTAAAATTTACAATGAAGACGGGTGTGATGGTGCATACCTGTAACCCCAGCGGTTCAGGAGTCTGAGGCCCTAGAAGATGTAGCAAGACTGTCTCAAAACAAAGAATCTAAAAGGGGCTTGTGATTAAGCACCTCTGGGTTCCATTCCTGATAACAAAAAACCACACAGTTAGCATGAACCTGCCAAGTTCAGACAACAACAGTGAAAAACTGTCGTCCTTTGTCAAATTCATCACCTTGTGAAGGACAGATACAAGTTTCCATGAAATCACATTCATAAATTTATCCACCACTATTTTTGTAGAATTGGACTCAAATTCTGCAGCAATAATGCAAGACAGAGTTTCTCTGTATCTTACATGGTATTTTGGAATCGAGGGTTGGATTTCAATTTGAAACCATGAAAAGACAAATCTGAATCTTACAAACTTTCTACACATGCTCAGGGGTAGCAAAAGGTAAATTAGTCAATTAGATGTTTTCTTTTTCTATTTTTCTTTTTTGTTTGATGCCCCCGAGATTAAACCCAGAGATATTACTACTGAGCCACATCCCCAGTCATTTTTATATTTTATTTTGAGACACAGTCTCACCAGGTTGCATAAGGCCTCGCTAAGTTGCTAAGGCTGTCCTCAAATTTGCAACACTCCTGTCTCAGCCTCTCGAGCAGGAAGGATCACAGGTGTGCACCACTGTATCTGGCTGTAAGCTGGGATTTTTAACAAAAAAAAAAAAAGGTGGATTTTAACCCAACTCTCTCTTGCTTCTTTAATAATACTCCATCCCATTTGGCTCTGAATAAATAAACCAGGGCCTCAGATAAGTGAGCATATCATTTCAAAGTGATACACAGAAAGCTTTGGTGCTGAGGGAGCACAGATGTGTCAGGCTCAAGGGGCAGGGAAGGTCTCTGACAGCTGGGACATGCTTCATCCTGGTCTTGCTCATGGAAAGCATCCAGGATCACCCTCCCAGGCACCTGGACCATGACTCCAGTCTATGAGGCTTTTCAGGTTTGCACAGGTCTGCACTGGGGTGGGTGGTCATTATGCTCCAGGAGAGGTTTTGCTCCTTCACACCATGAGAGACTAAAAGGGCAGGAGTCACTGCTCACCTTGACCCTCAGCACCAGCATCCACAGGCCGACTGTCCACCTGTCTCCAAATAATGGGAACAGAGCTTGGGGAAAACAAGGTCCCAAGGAAGTAGCTGTTTAGATGAGGCCTTTTCCAGGAGATTCCTTAGCCCAGGGGCCCCAGCAGCTTCCCTGAGAGCCTGCCCCCCACACATCAGGCTGCCCTCTAGGGGGAGCTGACCCAGGGCCTGAAATTCTGTTCACCCTGCAAGGCACAGGGCAGTTGTGGGCACTCTGTGGCAGCTCCAGGAGAGGACAGTGGCTGAGGACATGGGACTTTGGGAGGTGTCCAAAGGGAACCTCTGCCCAAGAAATCTGACATGGTGTCTACACCTAAGGAAGATCAAAGAAAAAGCACAAGATTTTTACAGCTGTGAACTCAAGTTCTCTATACAGTTGCATCTACATCAAAGAACCTTCAGAGTACTTGACTTTGGCTAACTAGACCACCATGAGGGTGGAAAGGCAGGGTTCTCTATGGAGAGCAAACATTATCTTTAATAGCCAATCATCTTAATTTCTGTATCAGACCACAATCTCAAAACTTCTCAGAATATATCACTGACCTTACCAGACGTCTCCAAAATCTACCAAAGCTCACAATGCAGTAACAGACATACAGAAGAAATTTTCTTTGTTTTTTCTGTACCCCACCAATCTGATGTTCCTACCAATGCAATTGGTTAATGCACTGATACACAGTTTCTTTTATAAAAGTTCATGGAGGCCAGGCACAGTGGCACACAACTGTAATCCCAGCAGCTTGAATGGCTAAGATAGGAGGATTGCTAAATTCAAAGCCAGACTCAACAACTGAGTGAGATCATGTCTGAAAATATAATATAAAAAGGGCTGGGGATGTGGCTCAGTGTTTAAGTTCCCCTGGGTTCAATCCCTGGTGTGAGGAAGGAAGGAAGGAAGGAAGGAAGGGAGGGAGGGAGGGAGGGAGGGAGGAAGGGGAAGGAAGGAAGGAAGGAAGGAAGGAAGGAAGGAAGGAAGGAAGGAAGGAAGGAAGGAAAGAAAGAACATAAAGAAGAAAAAGAAAGAAAAAATGTGATGTAATCTCTTCCAGAAAGGGACACACACATCATTCAGGGTAACTTGAATCCATGTTCCTTAGTATGATAATTAATATTTGGGTTAAAATGAACTATTTTCTGTAGCTGGGGTTGTTGATGCCTTTAAACCCAATAGATTGGGAAGCTGAGGCAGGAGGATCACAACTTTCAGGCCAGGCTGGGCACCATAGCCAGATCCTTTCTGAAAATCATACTGAAAAGAGCTGGAGATGAAGGAGAGTAAAGGAATCAGATATTATTATAGTGGCATCCCCTTTTTTCACAGAAAATTTCAACTGGGTTTCTCCAGAAATCTTCACCACGGCTAATTTTAGGACTGTCAACAAAAGAGTGTCCACAAAAAAGTTCAGTGTATATAAACTTCCTATGTTTGTGTTGCCCTATTTTACTGGGCTGCTAGTCTGAAAGAAATCAGCACTCCAGGTGCTGGACTCCCCCTTACTAGTTTTTTACACACTTGTATCCAGTATAGTAGTTTGTAGAAATGTGCAAACAAGGCCTCTGGCCTTGAGCTGGGTTTCAGAGAAGTCACCAACTGGGCTCCATGGTAACAGCTGGTGGGGCAGGAAAGAAAGGGGAAAAGTTCTCCCCTCCTCAGGTGCTGTCCTTGAAGGGTTAACTTGGCCAGAACAGAGAAAGAAAAAGCTGCTTTTATGTGTGTGATGTGACAACTTGACTATGGTGACTATGGTTCACAAAGTGGAGACTTTGTGAACTCAGCCATGACACTCAAAAAGCTCATGACTGGGGCAGTTTGTAATCTTTTGTTCATGAAAATTCCCCAAGAACACAGAATGACCTATGGGGCCAATTGGAGACTAACTGACCACAACTTTCAGGCTTGCTTCTGTTGCCTGAACCCCCAAAGTTCCCTTTTGTGGTTTTTGTGCTTAAATATGGAGCCAACTGAAGGCAGGGGCAACACTCTGACCATCTCATTCTTTCGAGAGCAGAGTGTCTGCCACTGGCCAGCAATAAAGGCTTAACTGGAATGAGACTGTGTGGTCTGAGAGTGATTTGGGGGTCCTGGAATTACAATGTGAAATCTGAGCCCCTCCCCATACATGCTGGGTATAAAATTCTGAAACCACCTGAACTCGGGGTTCAGGGGATGGATGGATAAATTACAGCAAAACCAGTGCCCTCTGAGACTGGCTGCAGCCAGATAAAACTGTTTACAGCTACCTTCAGTGCCTTGCCTCCTTTGTCCCTACATCATTATTACCCTGTGTGCTTACCTAACTACAGGACTGGTGTGACTCTACATCATGGACTCTCAGAAAAGGGAGCAGTTATACTGTATTGATGTAGCCCAGGATTCCGTATCCCTGGGATCTATAAACAACCCCCTTATTCCCTTTAAAGCAGTTATTCTGACCAAACACAAGGAAGTGTTAAGTGATTATTTTTTCCCCTCAAGGATAATATTCACAAATAGAAAACAAATGCTTTCAAAAGTGTTGTTCTTGCCAGGGACATTGGCACAGGCCTGTAACCCCAGTTAAGTGGGAGGCTGAAGCAGGAGGATCACAAATTGGAGGCCAGCCCAGATTCCAACACAAGGGGAAGGGAGGAAGGGAGGGGAGAAGGGAGGGGGGAAGGAAGATTGATTTATTCTTTCCAATATTTCACTAAGCGATAATGACAATTAGCAGACTGTGTCTACTTGAAACGAGTGGGAAGAAGGAATGTCTGGCTGAGCTGCCAGGTGGAGGGAAGGTGGCCTTTTAGAAGGCAGGAGGCGACTGCAATATGGAGGACCTCCACTGGGTGGAGCTCCACTGAAAGAAGGAAGGTGCATTTATGATCCTGCTTCCTACACTTTGGGAAAAGTGAGTGTGGGCCACAGGTAGGGATCAAAGTGGACACCTGGGACCTGAGCCTCCCTTCCTAACCCTGGGAACCATGGGACAGGGCCCAGAGCCACCCGACAGCAGCGACTCCGCGCGCCACTCAGCTGCTCACCCGCCCGCCGAGCCCCAAGGCAGGTGCTGACCGCGTACCTTCAGTGAACTCACCATTTTTGGCTTCTCTGGTGACTTGGCGTCCACTGGAGGAACCTCCGGGCACGCGAGATCCCCGAGAACACTGGCAGTGCAGTCACCTGGGTCCCTGGAGCAGAGAACACGGGGGCCTGGAGCAGGCATAGCCCAGTCGGTGAGGAAGAAAAGCCCGCAAGCTTGCGGAAGCCCGCCCTTCCCCTCCCTCTGCGCACTGATTTGACAGTTCCCCCCAGCGACCCGGATGGATGGCCTCCAGGCCCGCCTCTGGATCGTGACTGACAGCTAACATCATCCAATCACAGGCTGAAATTGGGTAGAGTGACAGATTCTTGGCCCCAGCCCATTTCAGGAGGAGCTTCCAAGCTGTGCTGGGAACTAATCCAGGCTTAGCCTCTGGGACAGAGGTGACACAGGCCGCTGAGCTAGGCTTCAGCCATAGAGTGCTTTCCGAACATGGCGAGGCCCTGGGTTTAACCTCAACACAAAAACAAAGCACAGCTTCTCCTGGAGGCTGAGGCTGGAGGAGCCCAAGGTCAGGTCAGCACCTGCAAACAGTGAGACCCTGTCTTCAAATAAAATGAAAAGGGTGGGGATGGAGCTCAGAGGACGGGGTCAAGCCCCATTGGGTTTATTCCCCAGTACCTTAAAAAAGAAAGAATGATATTTTATTATATATTATATAATATATATATATATATTTTATATATTTTTGTATATATAAAATATATATCATATATTTTTTATAAAATACATATAATATATTATATATTTTATATATAAAATATGTATTTTATATAATATATTCCATATATAAAATAGATATTTTATATAATATATTTTATATATATATAAAATATATTTATATATAAAAAATATATATATAATATATATATTTCTCACACCAAGTACATCTAATCAGAATATTATCTATAATATATTATATATATTATATATAATATATTATCGATAATATATATATAATAGATAATATATTATAGATAATATATATATATATATTATAGATTATATATATATATATATATTATAGTTAATATATATATATATTTTTTTTTTTTTCCCCCAGCTGATGCGATCTCAAGTGACTTAGAAAGACACGGTCTCCAAATTTTTGAAACACTTTTTAAAGATATCATATATATGACCCATATATAATGTCTAAAAATGAAAACAATTTGAAAACTATTTAGTAATTCTCCTCACCTCCTGGCCTCTGTTGCTTTGATGAGGCTCCTGATCTATGAAAGGAAGCAACTGGGGTTGGCTCTGATGCCGAAGGCTCCCTCCCCAGCAGAAAGGGTGGGGGAGGAAGGAAGGCAATCCTCTAGGGCAGCAATGTGCTGTGGAAATAAAATGGGTGCTTTGGGCTTAGTATCCATGTTCTACTTCGACTGTTAGGAAGTCTGATGCAGAGACGTGACTCTGGAGACCCCACAGGTCTGGTCAGGTGTTCACCCAAAACCAAACAGAAAAGGTTATGATGCAAAGCAGGAAAGAAACTTTGACCAGTGCAGCTACACCAGGAAGACAAGGAAACCCTGTCCTTACCCTGTCTTCAGATGCTGACAAGGACTTTGAGGTTTTGTAGAATGGGTAATCATAGGCATGTATGGATAGGGGAAATTGATTCTAGGATTTAGTATTATCTGTAGGATTTAAGCTTCAGGCATCTGTGGTCTTATAACTTGTCTGTGAGCTCACGCTCACTTGCCCCCTGGACAAATGTCACTCTATTGCAAAGACTGACCTCACTTTGTCAGGAGGAAGTCCCCCTCCAGTGTATTCTTTCCATGTCAAGGTTTATAAGAAAAGCCACAAGCCCTAGGAAGCAACATACCCCCAGGCGCTGACCCAGCACTCTCAGCATCCTGGGTTTCAACTGATAGTCCAACCAGAAATAAACCAAAACCCTGCTCAGCTGGGCCCATTAACCCTGCATATAAACCATAAAAAATTGCCACTTGAGGCCAATACTGCCTGTCATGTCTATCCCCCTCTTGAAAATTAAGTACAATTTTTTCTCTACTCTTAAGTTGGGCTTTGTGAAGTCTTTCACATCCTGCTCACTGGCCCAAGTTCATTCTACCTATCAATATTGCCCATGGACTAGGGGGGCTATTGGGTAAAAGGTCATATTTCCACAGGTGTGGAAAAGTGGACACATAGTTGCCCAGGGCTGAGAATTGAGTTCCAGGTGCCTTTATTGTCCCCCATGGTAGAGACTGAATGGAGGGCAGGGCACTTTGCCACTGAGCATTGCTTTTATTGTGGTTCAAAGAAGGTGGGTGTGAGCATAACTGTAATGGGCCCGAGAGAATAACTCCAGATGGTGACTCCAAGCTACAATCAATCCAATGAAGAAGTTGACAAATCAGAGGGTAAGACCAAGCATAATTGATCATGCCTGTAATCCCAGAGGCTCAGGAGGCCGAGACAGGAGGATTGCCTGTTCGAATCTAGCCATCAGCAAAAATGAGGTGCTAAGCAACTCAATGAGAGCCTGACTCTAAATAAAATACCAAACATGGATGGGTATGAGAATATAGTATTTTGCTTTAAATGTAGAATTGAGACATAAGAAAGGCAGCCTGAGGGCAAGGAGAGCAAAATGGAGAGTCAAGTGTACAGCCTCAGACTGTGGATGTGGCAGATCCCGAGTCCATGCACCTGAACCACTCTGGACCCACAGGAGGTAGGGGAGGGGTCACCCTGACCAAGAGCGAAAGAAACATTGTTGATTTAGGTAAAGTCAAAAGTGTCTAGCTCCAAGATGCACTCAATCCAAGAAGACTTTCCCGGCACAAAAGGACAAAGGGAGTTGGGGACAACTAAGGTTGTATTGCTTTGTATACAAATATGTGGGGTTTTTGATACCAGGGATTTAACTGAGCACTGCCTAGCCACTGAGCCAAAGTTCCAGCTCTCTTTTTACTTTTACACAGGGTCTGGCTAAGTGGCTTAGGGCCTCCCTAAGCTGCAGAGGCTGCTTCAAACTTGCAGCTTTCCTGCATTAACCTCCCAAACCAGTGGGATGTCAGGCATGTGCCACTCTGCCCTGCAGCATGCTTCTTTAAACAGCCCAGTGGGACACAGTGAAACCCAGGTGAAGATCTGGAAGATGGTGCACCCCATAGTACTTTGCCAAAGAGGAACTGGGGTGGGAAGCGGGGACCCTTGTGAACCAGAGGATAGAATGCTGACTGCAACTTGCCTGCTCGCCCACATGTTCCATCCTGAACACTGTCAGCGAAAGCTGTGCTTTTTCTGTACCTATGTCTCTTAGTCTTTTAGGGGACAAACACAAGAATGGTGGGAACAGACGGTTAAGAGAATAATCCTATAAAATGGGACCACCGTGCTGACCTGCATGTGCATTCTTTTCCAAAAAGCAGTTTACCTGCAACTCTGCCTGGCCCAAGTGGACAGGAGATGTCACATTCCTCAGCCAACTACCTGTGATCTGCATGAGAAATGCAGGCAGGAAACCCCCTAAGAGGAACCCAAGTGACTATGCGGGGACAGACTCTGTGACTCTTTCCACAGACCAGATTTTGGAAGAAAGGATAATTCTTTGGATAAGAATCCAATTAGAATAGCTCAGCGTGGGCCAAGGTGACATAGAGTTGCCATGACTGTCGAGTCTTGAAAGTTTGATGTCACCCTGCTGTCAAAAGTCAAAAAGTGCACCTGGGCAGGAGTCTCTGGAAATTTACCAGGGACTCCAATAAAACTAGAGTGCAGAAGAGGCACAGGGTCCGTCTGCTTTCTGAGAGGACCCACTATCGCCCTTGAGAATGTCTCCTTCCCCTTCAAAAAGTTCATGGTGTTACAGGGTGACATGTCTGAAAACTTTCTGATGTGATTGCAAAAATCATGGGTTCAAGGGGGTCTTTTCACTGCCTCAGTTTCTCAGGAGGTCCCAGCTCTATAATGAGTTCATTCTCTCTCTAAAAAAAAAAAATCAGAAACCTTCATTAACAAACAGCAAAACAAAACAAACAACAAAAAAATAGATCAGTAACATGCTAGAGCAGCCTCCGCAATTTAGCTTCACTCTGTCTCAGAATAAAACTTGCAATAGAGATGTAGTTCAGGGCATGTAGTTCAGAGGGCCGGGCATGGTGGTGCACATTTCAAGTCACAGGAGCTTGTGAGGCTGAGGCAGCAGGACCATGAGTTCAAAGCCAGATTCAGCCATGGTGAGGTCCTAAGCAATTTGGTGAGACCCTTTCTCTAAATAAAATACAAAATAGGGCTGGGGATGGGGCTCAGTGCTTGAGTGCCCCTGCGTTCAATCCCCAGTCCCCACCCTCCCTCCAAAAAGACATAAGAAAATAGAATGTAAAAGGGCAGATATAAAACTAACGACATCAAAAGTGACATTATATGGGAATTGACTGAGTGATCCTATCCAAAGGTAGAGGTCATTAGAAAAATAAAAATACAAACAATGTCCAATTCTACGCACCTGAGACCCAGATCAGGAAATGTAATGAGCAAACTAGTCCCATCTTTGCCCCAGATCTCCCTCCTGGCTGCCTGATTCCTTTTTCTTTGGGTTCTATGATGTCTCCTCTGACCTTAAGGGTTCACAGAAAGAGAGAACGAGAAAGAGAGAGAGAGAGAGAGAAAGAGAGAGAGAGAGAGAGAGAGAGACAGAGAGAGAGAGAGAGAGAGAGAGAGAGAGAGAGAGAGAGAGAGAGAGAGTGAGTTTCAGGGGTTGATGTAGTGATCTGTCAGAGCCTCTTGCTTCAGGACTGGAAGGCGAGGAGTCATTCAGAGTGGCTCCCCACATATCTCCTCTTCCTTAATATTTGAAGGCGATTGGGAAATTGTATCTTTCAGTCACTGGATTCTTGGTCCGAGGTCATCATGATCTACTATTGAAACACAAAAGGCATTAGTAGGAAACATACTATCTCTGGGACATAGGCAACTTGGAAGATCCAGGTTAGTAGTAGTAGTAGTAGTAGTATTCTGCCAAACACTCATCAGAAGATCCTTCATCTTTTCTTGATTTTATTGGGAAGCCTTGGACTTTGCAATGGTAACATTGACATTTTCATTTGGCATGGCGCTTCAGCCTCTCCACAAACCACGGAGCAGAGGGCTCAGTCACAATATTTATCACAGTGGCCTTTTAGAGCATTTTAACTCAGTTCTAGTTTTACCAACAACATTTATCTGACTATGAAAGCTCTTGGAAGGAATTTAAGCCCGATGTTAAGAGAATCCCTATGTTGTAAGTTTGAAACAGAGCCATAAAGACTGTATCATGGAAGCAAGGGATAATATTTAAAGTGGTCACTTCATGAGACCAGGAGATGGCCTAGGTCTGGATAACTGGCATGCACCTGTTTCAGACCTGAATCGTAACTTCAGCAGAGTGTAGCTCTGAAATATCAGCTGGGAATAACTAAGATGAGTTGTATGCATACAGGCTACAGGATAGTCATCATCCTTTCTCTTAATTCTCACATTTAAGGAATCTGTTAGGTCTGTCAGTGATGTAGATATTCTGACGGCAAAAGACAAACATCCTAACATCCTTTTGGGTGCCATGTCATGAGAGTTAGGGTATTACCAGTAAAACCTCCAGGTGACAGGCATCCTCCTGTAATTATTCTTGTCCATTCTAGTAGACCAGCCTAAATGCATCCACTATTTCTAGTCCTCTTGTGTGGTCCTGACTAGATATTTGCATAATACTCAGGAATACTCAGGAATAATAATTAGGAAACATGCCAATTTCCATTGTAGAATTATCAGGACAACCCTAGGTTGGTGGATACCTTATGTAAATAACTGGCCTGTAGAGAAAAATTCTATTTCAACAATCCTTCTCTTTGGACAATGGTCCAGATAAGGAGTCTTAATTTCCAAGGGCCAGCATGATTGTCTGGTTTAGGTTTCTCGTATGGTTTCTTTTCCTCAAATATAATCCCAGACAACTTGTTTGCCATAGGATCAACATATAACTGGGCACTACAGTCAGTAGGATTAATCTAGTTTCATGGGTGGGATTTCCAGTCCAAACTACAATGTACATTAAAAATGGATCTGAGTGCTGGGGTGGTGGCTCGGTGGTGGAGCGCTTGCCTAGCACTTGCGAAGCCCTGGGTTTGATCCTCAGCACCACATGAGAAAATAAACAAAATAAAGGTATTGTTTCTATCTACAACTAAAAAAATTAATTTAAAAAAATAGATCTGAGAAATGGGTCCATAGAAGTCTCTTCATAATTTTTGCTTACCTGACAAGCTCATGATGCTGCATGGTTGGAAAATCTGCAGTTGGAAGATTTACCTTCCTGTGTCAGGTTTTTCCGTCATTTTCATGATGACAGGTTTAATTTCTATCTTTTCAAATCTGATTTAATTTACTGAATCATATTCAGCAGCAGTCAACATGATTCAGTAAATTCAGCAGCAGTCTCAATTTTTTTTTTGGGGGGGATGGTGCTGGGGATTGAACCCAGGGCCTTGTGCATGTGAGGAAAGCAACCTAACAACTGAGTTATATGCCCTGAGATTCTCAATGTTACAATTAAGAAAAAAATTAAATATTTTGTAAGATCAAGTGTGTGCCTCTGGGGTCCAGTGTTCCCCCTTTTCTTTATTTTAAAATTGAGTAAAGACTTGGCATAAGCCATAGTATCATCAGTTTAAGTTATGGATAGTAGTACAAGTATTTAAATGATCAGATTTAACTTGTATTGATTATTGTAATTTCCCAATATATATACTAGTTGATCCATTCTAACAATTTACAGGGAATCCTCAATCTCTTTCTGAGAGAAGGTCTCAAAATATCTTCATGTCTCAGAATATTATCCTTTAAATAGGTGTCTCTTGATTGTCTTTTTAAAAATGTCATTAAACATTATATAAATCCTACCATATTTTTATGGATAATAGTTCCAGTCAGAGAACTTCTATCATGTCCATGAATTTTCAACAAGGTTTGCAACTTTTATTGCTCAAAACTAACGTACAACTTTAATTTGGAGAACCTCAGTCCTAATAAAATTCCCAGATCTCAAAATGATTCAACAAACAAAATATGCAAGAATAGACAGTCTTTGAATCAATCAAATTTAGTCTCCAAGGAGAATTGTAAAAATTAGAATCTAAGTCAGCAGTTTAATGTATTTAGTGTTTAATCAAAGATGTGAATTTATTCACCCAAATTAATCCTTGCCTTAAACAATAAGAATCATTAGGCAATAAAGACTTTGCTTAACAGAATTAAACTTAATATTTTAATACGTCTTTATCATGTCAAAATATGAACAAAAAATATTAGCTCAGTATCAGCATAGAGAGTAAAATCAGGGAAATAGCCTGAAATATCCTTGAATTAATCAGTTAAAACTTTTAGTCAGTCCAGTACATACAAATCTTTTTTTTTTACATTTCTATATTATCTATCTAATTAATAATATAAATATATTTCTACTTAGGAAAATATCTTTATCATAAAAACCTAGAATATAAAGATCTTGGTTTACCCAAAGATGATTTCTTTCTACTTAGGTCCTCCAGTGTGTGCTTCTCCTCTGTTGAAATTCCTTTTAGAATTTTTCCTGGTTACACTTTGAAATGATTTCTGAAAATAATTTCTGAAAAATAATTATCTTTGTACCTTGATAAAAAAAGAAATATCAATGAGGGCTGGGGTTGGGGTTCAGTGGTAGCACACTTGCCTGGCATGCATGAGGCACTGGGTTCGATTCTTGGCAATGCATACAAATAAATAAAAAAGGAAAAGGCCCATCAACAACTTAAAAAAATATATATTTTTTTTAAAAAAAGAAAAGAAATATCAATGTAAATATAGTTAAAGTCCTTGGATATTTCTGTAGATAAGGCATAACCTATAATTAATACAGTAGAATTGATTAACTTTATGTAACCACGTGGTTCTTAAGATATTTTGGATCCATTTCAATTTGTTTTAACTAGGAGTGAACGCTTTCATGTGACGTCACGTGATGTAGCTGATGATCCTTGTGTATACATCTATTTATTTCTTGTAATTATATAGTCAGGAACAAGAAGAGGGATTTGGGGGCCATCCCAGGAACATAGATGGCTTTGTTTCTGCGATAAGCAAATGCATCCCCGACTTACAGCCATCTGATCTAGTAGGAGATTCAGAAAATACACACACACACACACACACACACACACACAGGCTGAACCCTTTTATTGAGGAGAAGCCATTCAAATGAGGCCAGGGGTCAGGTTTCAGGGGGCTGAGTCTAGCTTCCTGATGTCTTGTTCACAAGAGGCTTGGTTTCAGCTTTGGAGTTGTTCTGTATCCTCACTTGCAGGGAAAGCATGAATGAGAGTCAGACCCCATCATTCCTCCTCCAATTAAAAAAATCCTGCAGGAGAAGGGTGGAGTTGTGGGAAGGGCGCCCCCTGCCGGGCTCTTGCAGGGACACGCGGCTGCAGAGTTCTTAGGGTCCCTGTTAGCCTCAGATTGTGTCACCTGAGCAGCAAGTGGAGACCTACTCTAAGATCCCCCAGATTTCAGAGATAGGGGTATTTGCACAGAGCATATCAATAACCTTTGGAAAACATTCATTAGTAAAATAATGTTATACTGAAGTATGCATAGATTTTGGAATGCTTCAGTCTAGAGACTGTTTTCACATTCTTTATGATGTTTGAAGAGAAAATTCTTATCAATTTGATGAGGTACTCTTTATCAAATTTTCTGTTCTTGCTGGTGTAGTGGTTCATGCCTGTCATCCCAGCAGCTCAGGAGGCTGGCGCAGGAGGACTGCGAGTTTCCAACCAGCCTTGGCAAATTAGTGAGGCCTGAAGCAACTCAGTGAGATCTTCTCTCTAAATAAAATATAAAGAAGAGCTGGGCATGTGGATCAGTGGTTAAGTGCCCATAGGTTCAATCCTCCATACCAAGAAAATCAAATAAAAAATAAAAATTTTTTAAAAGTGGTTTCTGATTGTACCTTCACTATGATTCTAAGACATCTATCCTCTCTCAAGATCCCCAAAATTCCCTCTTGTTTTTTGCCTTGATAATTCGAGTAATTTCAGTATTTGCATTTCTGTGTGTTCCATGACACTAGAGTATATTTTGACACATTATACATACATACAGTGTAACTTATTCTGCTTAGGATCCCAGTCTTTTAGTTGTACATGATGTGGAGTTACCCTGGTCTGTAGTTATATATGAACATAAAAAATGTATCCCATTCAGTTTACTCTCTTTCCTATATCATTCCCCTCCCTTTCCATAAGTTCCCTTTATCTAATCCAATACACTTTTATTTTTTCCCTCCTCAACCTCCCTGTGTGTGTGTGTGTGTATCACATTTTCTTTAACCATTCATCTGTTGAAGGGCAACTAGGCTGATTGCATAGTTGAGCTATTGTGAATTGAGTTGCTGTAAACATTTTTGTGGCTGAGTCACTGTAGTGCACTGATTTTTAAGTCCTTTGGATATAAATCGAGAAGTGGCATAGCTGGGTCAAATGGAGGTTCCATTTCAAGTTTTCCAAGGAATCTCCATACTGCTTTCCAGAGTGGTTGCACCAATCTGCAGTCCCACCCACAATGGGTGAGTGAACCTTTTCCCCACCTACTTGCCAATATTTAATGATACTTGTATTCCTGAGAATGGCCCTCCTGACTGGAGTGAGAGGAAATAGTTTTAACTTGCATTTCTCTAATTACTAGAGATATTGAACTTTTTTTTCATATATTTGTTAACCATGGGTGACTGTATGTTTAGTGTGTGACTGGTGCTGGGGCTGCAGCTTCATCATTCTGCAGGACAACTTTTGAATTTTCTAGAATCATTTTAGAAACACTTCTGTCCTCATTGAAATTCTTGGTCCATTTACTATAATGAATTGTTCACAGTTGTGTGCATCATTCCATCTTCAAATACTCCCAGTGGTTTATAAGAATCCAATCTCAGGCTAGAACTTTGTGGTTTGTTCACTGTAGTTTTTCAGTAAGAATTGATGTCACTGTGCTGAACCACAGAGTTTTGTCATGTATTTGAAAGAGTGGGTCATAGTTTTGGTTTTCTTCACAAATTGATGTGGGTTTTAGGGAACTTGTCAATTTCTCTCCAAGTTTGGAGAATACACTGAATCCTTATGTCAATTTGTGGTGCACTGTTTTCTTTTACTTTTTTGGAAATTTAAAAAATATATTTATAAAAACTTATGTGACTTTTACAAAACAATTATAGAATTCACAAAGATTTAACAAAATTCAAGCCCAATTGAAGTTTATTACAATAATCTTTCCTAGACTTGTTAGGCTCAAATCCAGGACCCCCAAAGACCACCAGAGACCAAGATCCTTGTAAGCAGCAAAGAATTGTTTATTGGGAGCTAGGTTGGTCCTCCATGTGCATCCAGCAACTTGTGATGCTGAGAGGCCCCTAGCCCAGGGTTTGCAGCAGTTTTATATACTCTCTGGGGAAGGCAGGGACTTCACATATGTCATAGCATCTCTTGGCAAATCATCACACACCGTGGGAAAATCATAAAACAACTCTAAAACATGATTAGCACATGCACTGGTGGGAACAAGTTGGGTAGGGGTGATTGATTAGTACAGAGGGGGATTCATTTGAACTGGTTGGTTTAGGCCACGAGGATTGTATGTGCTGAACTACATGGTTTCCCAACATGTTATCAACCACCATAAACTACGGGGAGGGTCATCTCGCATCCCAGGTATTTCCCTATCTCATGCTGATTGGTGGCTGCTAGGGGGTTGCGATGGGTCCCCACCTAAACTGAGTCAGGGACACCTGGCACAGCAGATATCTCCTGTTATTTGCAGAAAAACAACTCAGCCGGGTGCATTTATGCCTAGGAGTGCTCTGTGGGTCTTTTAAAGGACAAGGGTCATGCCCCTTCCTTGAACAGGCTTTGCTCTGAGGTACAGGCTGGTTTTTCAGACTCAATGGCATTTTTGTAACAAAGGTTGGGGGATCTCTGATCTCTGTGCCCTTCAACAGATGAATGGATAAAGAAATTTTGGTGTATATACAGAATGGAATACTATGCAGCCTAAAAGAAGAACAAAATGATGACATTTACCAGCAAATAGATGGAAATGGAGAATATCATGCTAAGCGAAATAAGCCAGTCCCAAGAAATCAGAGGCCAAATGTCTTCTCAGATATGAAGATCTAATTCACAATAAGGGTGAGGTTCTTGGGAAGAATAGAGGAAATTTGGATTAGACAGAGGGAAGTGAAAAAGGGGGAGGGGCTATGGAGGTAGATTGAAAGTAAAATAAATCAGATGTCATTACTCTCTGTACATATATGACGTCATGACCAGGGTAACTCTATATCCTGTGCAACCAGAAAAATGAGTAGGTATAATCCACCTATGTACAATGTGATGACCAAATGATTCTGCTGTCCTGTGTAACTAATTAGAATCAATAAAAAATATTTTCAAAAGTTCATCGTACATTTTTTTATAAAAACAGTATCAAGTACTTGGGAAATAATTCCCAAGTATTTAAATGAAATCATGAAGATGTATAGACAGTAGTTTAGCAAGCAGAAAGCAGTTAAGATTAGAATGTGAGTCTTGAATCAATCATCACTCCTAGCAAATTAAATGTAGAAAACCATAATAACAGAAAGAAAAGAATTCAGAATCCAAGTAGGAAATAGGAGTCACATCCTGAATGTGAACTTGGACCCTGGGAGTTCAGCTGTCCGTCAAAGCACTGGTCTCTCCACCCAGCCACAGGGTGCATTTGTGAATGGGCTGCAAACTCTTCCTATTTTCTGTGTTTCCTGCCCCAGGATTTCTGCTGAATGCTGTGACTAAACTTTTGACCACTTGTCCTCAAATTCCACTTCAGATCTACTTCTGAAGAAAACGTTTCTCCTCCCACATGAAGAATGATATAAACATTTCAATGGCTTAAATATGTTTAATTACCCCCACCCTCAAATCTCACTGCCTTGCTAACCCGTGTCCAATGAACAAGTCACTTTCTGGGTTTTTTTAAACTTCTTGACTCTTTTTCAAGCACATGTACCTCTTCCTTGCTCCTCTTCATCCTCACATTGTAGGAAACTCCGTGGAGACTTGGGACAGTCTCCCTTCACCTGTGGGCTGAGGCCAATGATTTGCTTTTATTCATGAGGGTGTCTCTGGGACCTGGACCAAGGAGGCCTCATCTGTGACACAAAACAGCCCTGGGCCCAGGTTGAGGAGTGAGGTTCAGCAAGATATTGAAATGTTTTCAAGACAGGTAAAGGGGCGACATGGTGCACAGAGAAACAAACATACTCACTGAGATTGTCCCAGTATTACTCTGTCCCTATATCTTATTTATTTTTTTTTAGGTGTAGTTGGATACAAAAACTTTATTTAATTTTTATTTATTTTTATGTGGTGCTGAAGGACAGCAGGTTGCAATTTCTGAGCAGCCTTCAAAAGGAATCTTCTGCCCTTATGGGGGCCTTTATTTTTATATCATTTTTGTAGATATCTTTCCAGGTAGTTAATAAATACTTTCAAAGCCCCAAACTTATTTGATGTCCATACTTTTCAAGAGTCACAATATTTTCTGACATATTGATTATCTAAGATATATTGAGGACATGGTTTAGAATATTTTCCTGTAACCTTTGGCAATCAGGACTAAATATTTACATTTTTACCTTAATCACTAGGTGCACACTGTTGTGGGGCAGGTCACTCAGAAAACACACCAATTCCCAGTTCTGTCCAAATGGACAGAATTTAGCTGGCCAGCCAGGGACAGCTCCCTGCAGGACCTATAACTGTCTCTGCAAGGAATAGACCCAAGCCTCAGCATAGGAGAAGCATTTCTTACATGATATGAAGTCTCAGGGTAAAATGGAGTCTGTTTGGTCATTGCTCATATAACCTGGCCCATAACACTATACTACACAACTCGACTACATGTCTCCTGGTCTATTATTAACTTTTAATTTTAAATCATACGTATAATTACTTCATTAACCTTTAACTTTAAAGCACACCTATAATCATTAGTAAGCTTTCTTACTTTCAATCTAAAGTCCCAGTAAAACACACTTCAAATAGTGAAACACACTTAAAATAGTGAAAGCCTATTATTCCGAAGTGACTCTAAAATATATCTATATTAATTTTACATTATTCTATTTTAATTTCCAAAGTAATTTCCTTTTTTTATATATGACCTATTTAACTGTTTTCTTAATGTTTCCTTGATCCTTGGTCAAAGCCCACCAAATCTCGTGTCTTTTTAGTCTTTTAACTAAAGGGCAGGTTCTGCACCTCAACCCATTTGCCATTAATATTAACTCTGGGTTTTCCACTTTCATCATGAATTCTCGTGTGAGGCAGAGGAGGGGTGTTAATGGGGGGAATGTATTTTTATGAGCCTCTTGTCCTCGAGGGGAATACTATAATCTTCCTTTAATTTAGCCAGTTACATAGGGTGGTCCTTGTTGGCACAGTGATTGTTTTTCTGTAACTAGTCTATTGTAGAGGTTGTGGCTTTGGAAGGGAGGGGGACATTAGTGGGCACTGTTAACCCTGGGATAAACATTTCTTGTGGATTAGGCTTTTCTTGGGAACTTTGATTGGTCATCTTTCCCCTGTGAATTTCTTAAGGAATAACACTATTGTTTGTATCCTGAGAGTGATTGAAACACACCTTGGGGCCTGGCTCAATTGTGTCCTTAGTCTCATTCTGGGAATTTTCCTGCATTCTCAGGCAACACGTACTTTTATTATTGATTGACGGGTGCCCTGTTCTCCACATCAGGAGGATCATAAACCAAACACTTAACATTCTCCATGGTTTCGGTTTCCAGATGGTGTGGCCCTGCCACAGCATCCCCCACACTGTGACCTGTCAGACAGCAGATGACAGGAACCCCTTCACCAACTCCTGATTGTGAAAAACCCCAGGAAAAAAAAGATAAATTTAATTAAAAAAAAAAGAAGAACTGTGAAGTAGCTTCATCAGAACCCAACATGCCTGCTCTGTACTGAACAGGTGATTGAGAGCTGCCTAGGCCAGGAAGTACTTAAGCATTAAGAGCTCCTTAGGACCAGATGCTCCTGAGCTGGTCAAAAGGTGGGAACGAGATGAGCTGAAGGGGGAAGGACAGGATGGAGCAGCCAAGGACACATTAATCAAAAACTTTGTAGCTCCCTGTAGGGAGGGGCAATTGCTGGGACAAGCTATCTTAACAGCAGATTGGCTCAAGGGCAGGTTCTGGAGAAGGGTGGAGGAAGGGCACTGAAGGAATTGACATTTCAATCCCTCAGGGAACAGTCTCCAACTGGCCAGACTCATCAAAATTGGCCTCACCCCTTTTCCCTGTCTAGACTGACTGGTTTAATTCTGACTTCACCCCAGGTCCTGCAAGCACAAAGTAGCAAGAGTCCAGCCCCCTAGAGATTCCCAATGTGGAGTCTGGTGGAGCTGAATTTGCACCAATTCTATGAGAGAGGTGGGGCTGTCCCAAGACCCTTGGACGGAATAAAAAAAGGGGGGGGTTCCCTAAGCTGCCCTGGCTGCCTTGGGAGTCACCCTGCTTGTGCCCCATCATGATTATGCAGCTCCAGAAGCCCCAGCTTCACCGGGAGGTGGGGACCCGGGAGAACCTGTTTCCAGGCGCTACTCCCCAGGCCCAGAGTTGGGAGGTTAATCAGATCAAGTGAGCCACCTGGGTCCAGGAGCGCGCCCAGCAGCCCGGTGTGCGGAGACGCCAGCCCAGGAGGATCGCGCCCAGATCTGGGGTCTAGGTCCTTCCCAGGTGCCAGCGCACAGCCATGGGATCCACGCAGAGGTGCGCTCCCAGGCCCAGGGGATGCACCTCGGCCACCGCCAGGTGCGCGGGACCCCAGGGACCGAGCCACTCAGGCCTGGGGAGGGGAGGAGCGTGAGACCCTGGGAAGGAAGCGGAGGTGCTCGGAAATGGCGAGTCACCAAAACCCAGCCCCAGGCGCATTCTCTGCTCGGCCCAGAGAGCCGCGCTGGGGTGGGGCGCAGAGGAAGGTGGGGGGCCGAGCAGGAGGAGGGGGCTCAGGCCGAGCGGGGGGGGGGGCGGGTTGAGTCGCGGAAACTGCGCTAGCGACTAAGGCGGGGCCACTCCCGGGTCAAGGGGGGGTGACACGCCTCCCCACGCTGAGACTCTCGGGCCTCCGAACCCCTCCAAGACCCGCTCCCTGCCCCCTCATGGCCTGTGTCCCCCACACCAGGTCGGCACAGATGCGCTGAAGTGTCCCCACACTAAGTCCCGCTCTGCCCCTCCCATTTGGAGCCAGGACCCCTCCCCAGGGCCAAGTCCCACAATCTCTATAAGGCACGTCCCCTGCCCCATCCTGACATGGCTGTGACACCCTCCACACACACATTTTTTTAAGACCCACAGTCGGATGCCCGTGTCTCCCCAATAAATTCGAAGCCCTCCGTGTCCTATCCTGGTCCCCACCCCCAGCCATGGCCTGTCACACACTCTAAGACAAAATCCTGTCCCTCCCCCAACATGGACTTGACCCCAGCTGAGACTCCTGTCCAGTCCCCTCCCAATATGGCGTCTCGCCCGATCACTCCCCAAATACCACCAGGTCCCAACTTGGGGCTCCGCTTGAGTCCCCACCACACAACCCATGTCCCCTCCCTGCTGCTGCTGGGGAGTCCCCAGGAACAGTCTAACCCACTGCTGTCCCGCTCCCCGGCCTCTCTCCCCTCCCCCCAGCACTGATGGTCCCTCCAACACTAGGGCCGCCCCTTCCCCTCCTAAGTCACTCCCCACTTCGCTCCTGGGACCAAGTGTCCACACTGGGGCAGCTCCGCGGTGCCCAAAACTAAGGCCCGCCCCTGTCCTGCCTCCAGCAAGTCCAGCCCCCCCATCCTAGGGCACGCCCCATGCACCACCCCACCTTAAGACCTAGTCTCCCCCTAGACAGGCCCTGGTGGGCTCCTGGGCACGTCCCCTCCCAGCCTCATCTAGGCATTGCCCGCTCACACTGAGGCACGCCCCTTGCTCCACCCCCAGCACATCCCCCTCTAGGACACGCCCCTTGCTCCACCCCCTGCAGTCCATTGGGCACTTTAGAACACGCCCTTGCACCGCCCTCCACCCTGTGTCCCCCTCGGAAGGCCCCATCCAGCTCCTGGGCGAGTCCTCCTCGCAGCCCCAGCTCCGTGGTGCCCAACACTCAGGCCCGTCCCTGGCCCACCCCCAGCACGCCCACACCCCCCACTCTAGGACACGCCCCGCCCTGCTCCTGGTCCCCAAGTCCCCCATCCCGCCCCAGGGCAGCTGTGCAGGGCCTTATGACCCTCCCCCGGTGAGGACCCTTGACTTTCCCCCATCCCCGCCCCCGGCCACAGCTTTGTCCCCCTCCCAGCGCTAGGACAGGCCAGTCCCAATCTGAGTCCTCCAGTCCGCCCACTGCGCCCTCGCCCGTCCCTGATCCTCCAGCAGTGGGACCTGCCTCCAGTCCCCCTTCCACCAGGCGCACAAGATCTATGGCAGCGCCCGCCCCTTCCCTCTGGCTACCATCCCCCCCCCACACACACGCACTGTGATGTCGCAGTGACTCCGCCCACCTGCTCTCCCCGGTTGCCCCACCCCCAGCGCGTCCTAGACAGCTGAGTCCCTCTGGGTCCTGGGGCAGGTGGAGCCCAGGACCCGCCAGTGACGCTGGGGCGGTGGGGCGCCTGGCCCCCTGTTCAGACGTTCAGGGACTCTCTTCTCTGCCGGCTGCACTGCGTCTCTGAGGTTGCTTTGAATCCCCCATCTGTGGTTTAAAATCCTAGTGTCCTGCCTGCCGCTTGGCGCAGCCTTGGAGCTCCGGGCACCTTGGGCCAAGGCGCCTGCTAACCATCAGCGCCTCCTGACCCGCCGAGGACCCCAAATGGCAGGACCCAGGCTCTGGACCCCAATTTCACCCCGGCTTTACTGAGAGTTGAGCTCAAATGACCTTAACCCAGAGAACCCATTTAGTGACAAAACAAACTGAGAGAGACCATGACTTGCACAACAAGAAAGGGTGTTTCCAGCGTCACCCAGGGTGTTGGTAGCCACAAAAGGTCACCACAAATGCATTCAGAAATCTCCCAGGATTCAGTAGCCCTATGTCCAAAAATAAATGGGGAGAAAAAACTGAAAGAAAGTGAAAAACTTGTAAGTCAGGCATTTGTCACAGCACATTGTTACAACTGTTTGGTTATGATTTGTTAATCCTTTACTGTGCCTAGATTATAAATTATACATTATGACAGGCATCTATATATACTGGAAAAGTACAGTCTATCTAGGGTTAGGTACTAGCTGAACTTTCAACATCCTCTGAGATTTTTGGAATGTGTCCCCAGAAGATAAAGAGGGGACCTCTGCTGTTTGCATGGGGTTAAAGTGATGGAACTTTCTTATTATAGGGCTCAGTTTCTGATTGCTTGCTGAGAATCTCCAGTTTGGGTGCAGGGAGGAAATGGGCCTCTCTTAGCGTAGGTCTTGATTGGACATTAGCAGTAGGGACTCCACCCTGGTTTTCTTTGGGCTGTTGGATTCCATGCAAAACCAGAGACTTCCCACAACTGGATAATTCTCTTGGGGCTCAGTTGGCCTCATAGGAGTTTGGTTCAAGCCCTCACCAGAAGCCTGACATCTACATATGCATGGTGTATATTTTGCATGCCAAATCCTGTACATTTATTTCCTCTGCAGGGACTCCACCCTGCTTCTCCTCCTGGTATGTTGGCTTCTGCAGACCTGTAAGCAGAAATCACCGAACGCCTCGAAGCCAAACATCCTGCTGATCTTGGCAGATGATCTGGGCATGGGGATGTTGGTTGCTATGGGAACCTTACACTGAGGTAGAGTGCGGTTTGGGTGGTGGGGTGGTGCCTTGTGTGCAGTTTCGTGGAATAATTCACTTAAAATCCACCAGTGCAAATGAAATTTCTTAGTGCTGCAGAACTCAGCACCAAAAATGATTGTTTTCCAACAGTAAAAATAGGGTCTTAGGCCTCTCAAACAACTTGAGGCCCTGCTGGGTTTGTAAGGGTTTTCCTGGGGCTGGTGTAATAAATAACCAAAAACACAGAGACTTCAATATAATCCAGGAACCACCACCCCTCCCCCAGCCCTGGAGGGCAGAGGCTGAGACCAGAGTCCCAGGCTGAGCTCCCTCCATGGGCTCCAGGAAGGCTCCTCCCACCTCTCTAGCTCCTGGGGCTCCAGGTGGCCCTTGGCAGAACAATATAGTGGCCCCTCAAAAGCTTAAGATTGAATCACAATATGACCCAGCAATGCCACCGCAGGGTTCAGACCCAAAGGATTTGAAAGCAGTGAGTCCAAAAGATACTCTCATATCCTGTGTTCACAGAAACCCTGATCCCCAATATGACTGGAGACTACGGCAAAACGCATGTCCTAGTGAGGTGTGGGGGAGCCAAGGCCAAAATGGGGGCCAAGGAGAAGGTCTGAATGGGGGTCCTTGGGGACATCTGCCTCTCATGTAACTCAGATGTCAGGATATTCCTGTGAGGACGTGTCACCTGACCTGCGAGGGCTTCCACGTCTCCACAAAACCCTCGCAGATGGAAGAGTCTGCAATTTCTTGCTTCTCTGGAGCGGTCCCCAAGCCCCGAAAGCAGAGCCCTTTTCCTCCACGATGCTGAAAGCTAACGTTCTCTCTCTGCTTCTTGTAACCGCTAAGGGTGA